>NC_041227.1:50778884-50802024 GCF_002837175.3 Physeter macrocephalus | reverse complement strand
GGGAGGGTGACGCAAGACAGAAGAGATATGGGAACATATGTATATGTATAACTGATTCACTTTGTTGTAAAGGAGAAACTAACACACTATTGTAAAACAGTTATACTCCAATAAAGATGTTAAAAAAAAATAGGAAAGGAAGCTTCACTAGAATATTGGGGTATAACAGTCTTGGCTTCAAAATGAAGATTTTTTTTTCAGATGGGGCCTCTTTATTCCTCCATCAAACAAAACGAGTAGATCTTCAGGAGACTAAGGCCCTATTTTCATTAAGACCCCTTCCAAAAATAATGAAAGGTTTATTGATGTCCTATATCCATACCTCCAATCCAAACTTTATGCCCCTTACACTTTCCTTTGTTCCTAGTCAGTCTCATGAAAGTCCCCCTTTTTTTGAAGTCGTTGTTGATAAACTTCCCTCTATTAAATCAATTAGCTACTTACTCTAATTTCCCCCTTCAGTTTCTGTCTCTGATTTAATAAACAAATGGGAGAGATTTTTTTCTTACTCCTCCTTTTCTTTGTTGTTGTTGTTTTTAATAAATTTATTTATTTATTTTTGGCTGTGTTGGGTCTTCCTTGTGGTGCATGGGCAACTCATTGCGGTGGCTTCTCTTGTTGCAGAGCACAGTCTCTAGGCACATGGGCTTCAGTAGTTATGGATCACGGGCTCTAGAGTGCAGGCTCAGTAGTTTTGGTGCATGGGCTTAGTTGCTCCGTGGCATGTGGGATCTTCCCAGGCCAGGGCTCGAACCCGTGTCCCCTGCATTGGCAGGAGAATTCCCAACCACTGTGCCACCAGGGAAGTCCTCCTCCTATTCTTAAAACAAATAAACAACAACAAAAATAGAATTTCTAGGTGAAAGATAATAGTAAGACCTAGCACTGATTGAACATGCACACTGTATATCAGGCACTGTAGTAGACACTTTGCTCTCATTATGCAATGTGCCCCATATAATCCTCACTACAACACTCTTGAGGTAGGTGCAACTGAAACAGGTTCAGAAGGGAAATTAGCTTGTCCAGTGTCACACAGGGAATCTATGTAGAGTCCCATCTCCAATTTGGAAAGCTCTGCTGCCAAAACCCATTACTTTAATCACCATACTAAAAAGTTCATTACCAGGTATTAATTGGGTAGGGGACTTCATGAAACAGAATTGACTGTCAGCAGTTCTGTTCGGGACATAAGAGTATGACTTCACTACGAGGTTTAGTGCCTACCTGAGAAACAGCATGGAGCCAAAGCTGATAGGTAACTCCTGGCTGGATAGAATGGAGATGTGCACTCATAGAAAATATCGCAGTACATTTGATAGCCTTGCCCTTTCTGGGGTACACTGCCTGGCTCCTGTTTACCAATTAGCTGAGCAGCTCTGTATTGCAACAAGGCATAAATGGAGTAATGAATTGAGATGCAGGTTTCATAAAAGTGATTAACTGCTAAATTCCAGTTCAGCTAACAGTTCAATTATCCCATTTTGCATCTCAGCCTTTCATCCAATTCTGCATTCACGGAGCCCCAATCACTGAGGCACCTACATCCTTCGCATTACCATTAATTAAGCCATCGCTCTTTCCCAGGAATCTGTCCACCCTTATTCATGAGCTGGGTTAGCAAATAAGGAAGGGAAGAGAGAGGTTTGAGAAGCATATATAATTGTACTGGAACAGGGGGCTGACCCAAAATAGATTTTAATGACCACCATCCTGCACACATTGTCACCACCTTCCTCTGAGAACACAAATGTAGACAAACTCCATGCTGTATACGTCCAAAGAACGTATGGGCAGTAGGAAGTACCAGAGGAAGAGTAGAGACCTCAGCTGAGGTTTACACCTGCCTTTGGTGGCTAATAGGTTCTTGGGGAGGGATTGAAAGACCCAGAAAAAAGCACTGATAATCAGGTAACCAGTCAGCACCATGGACAGGACTCCCTCTTTGTGATTATTTGACTACTGAGCGCTGGTGGGTTTGTTTGTTTGTTTGTTTGTTTTTTGTTTGTTTTTTTCCTGCGTTGGGCAAGTGGGAGATACTCTTCATTGCAGTGCGCGGGCTTCTCATTGTCATGGCTTCTCTTGTTGCGGAGCACGGGCTCTAGGCGCGCAGGCTTCAGTAGTTGTGGTGTGTGGGCTCAGTAGTGGCTTGCGGGCTCTAGAGCCCAGGCTCAGTAGTTGTGGTGCACGGGCTTAGTTGCTCCGCAGCATGTGGCATCTTCCCGGACCAGGGATCGAACCCGTGTCCCCTGCATTGGCAGGCGGATTCTTAACCACTGAGCCACCAGGAAAGCCCCTGAGCACTGTCTGACTTCAAATGTCACAAAGATAATCGTGACTCCCTCATCCTCATCCCCACCTACCCACCCCCAGCACACACTTAGACCTGCTCACTTCCTGTATTGATCGGGGTTCTCGGTTACAAGCAAAAGAAACTGGCAGGGATGTGTTTAATCAGAAAAGGAGTTCGTCGGAAGGATACTGGATTGCTCACCAACTTGTCATGGAGGCTGAAGAATAAAACCAGCCACCATAACCAGGATGACCATAGAAGAGTCAGGTTCGGACCACACTGCCCTCTTCAGAGGTTGCTGACTGGCTGGTACTGTCACAAGAACAGGCTCTAAGCCCTCCCTCCAGAGCCAAGAGAAAGTATTGGATTGGCCCACACTCACATGCCCACACCAAGCTGCCAGGAGAGGGGAAGAGTTAGTATCTGGTGTTTTTAGCTTCCTGACTCCCATTACACCCACACAACAGTGATTCCCTAAACACAGGAAAGGAGTTCAGGTGCTGAGCAGCTAAAATGTACACACATATACACCTCCACCACGCATGACCCTCCTATTGCTCATTTCAGCAAATGGTTCTTAGGATAAAGACAAAGCTCCTTGAAGACCTTGGTCTTAAAGAACTCCTATCTCCCTTGCCGTGCCTCTCACTTCATCCCCCTCGCATGTATAATGCATCTTCACAAGTCCTGTACGCATTCCTCCAGAACACAATGCTTTCTTCATCACGAGGCCTTTGCACACACGGTTTCCTCTGCCGAGAACATTCTTCCCCTAGATACGTGCTACTCAACCTCTGAACTCAGAGAAACCTGCTCCAGGCCCCACTGAGAGCCCGTCTTACAAGTTCTCTTTGCACTGTGTGTTCATTCCATGAACGCAGAAATATGTCTTCATGGTTCTCTGCTGTATCCAAACAACTAATACAGTTGCTGGCTCATAGTCAATGCTCAATATGTATGTGTTTGATGAATTTCTCTCAACCCTGACATCAAATAAAAATACATGCAGGAAGCAGAGGAAGAGTAGGTAAAGTCTGTGCTTCATCCCTTTGCTCATTTATCCATTTGGCCTATTTATGCCATCTTTTCCCTGGATTCAGTGGGCTGCAATGTGCATTGTAAACATGGACCTTTGGGAAGTCAATTTTCTCCAGTATTTCTTTGGCTGCCTCTTACTAGCCCTTACTGCTCAAAAATTGAAACAGTTTTACAAATACATGAGTGTGCAGGTGAATTTCACACTGGAACCTTTGCTTTCTCAGTGAGAATATTCTTTATGCAACTATCTTCTCTCTGGTGATGCCCAGAGAGAGTTAGCACCACTGTCCTTTCAGAAGGACAGGGAAGCACCAAATAGCTGGCTGTTATTTATCCAAGAGAAGCCACTGTAGTGAGCAAAATGAGAGACCTGGGTTAAACTTCTGACTCTTCCCCCATTAGCCATTTGACCTTGCTCTCAGTAATGACAGAGCTAATATTTCCCACCAAGCTGGCAGGATGGGGAATTGGAGTTAGGGTTAAGACAATTTTTTGAAAGAAAAAGTTGAGATATTTCTTTTATACCTGTTTGTGGACTGAGATCCAATCCTGCTACCTCAGTGTTACTTATCAATGTATAAGTTTAAAAATAATACATTCTACATAGAAGGGAACTCATACAAGTATTGTCTTCCTCTGTCTGATTTATTTCACATAGCATAGTGCACTCAAGGTCCAACCATGTTGTCACAAATGGCAAGATTTCATTCTTTTTATGGCTGAATAATATTCCTCTGTGTGTGTGTGTTTTATCCATTTATCCATCAATGGACACTTTAGACTTATTGTGGTGATTTTGCAATATATACAACTATCAAATCATTATGTTGTATACCTGAAATTAATATCATGCTATATGTCAATTATACCTCAACTTTAAATTTTTAGGAATAAAAACAGTCATGCATTGAATATTAATGTGTAACCAGCACTCTTCTAGGCACTTTCATGCACAATCTCATTCTAACATCACAACTACCCAGTGGGTTGGTATTACTGTTATCTGCATTTTAAACATTAGGAAACTAAATCTCAGAGAGGTTGAGAGGCTTGCTCAAGGTCAAACAACTAGTAATAGGGAGATTTGGGATTCAAAGCAGCCTGCCTAGTCCCAGAGTCCCCTTAACTCTTAACATCTCCCTAACTTTTATGTGCAATCTACATAATGTATGGCGACAGGTACACAATAATTGTTTAATAAATGTAATTTTAATAAATAAGAGATGGATGGACAGATGGATGAACAGATGGATGTGTGGATGAGTGGAAAGATTGGTAGGTGGGCAGAAAGATGTGACATCTTTATCCTTTAAATGATCCCTATCATGGCCTGCGTTGTAGACAAGGACTAGCCCATGGAGGCTTCATGCACAGATGATGATGATCCCAGAAACAGGAGTTAGTCTCCTAAAACTGCACAACAGGAGCTCTGTACTCACTTGCTTACTTCCAAGCAATGTCTATAACTTTCAGGGGCTGCTAGAGGAGATGAGGGGAGCAGAGTGTTCCCACATACACCATCCCCAACAAGAGAGGATGAGGGAACAGATGCTATTAATCACCCATCTCTCCCTGACAGATGGGCCACAGCGCAGTCTTGGAAAGCCATAGGCTGGGCCCAGCAGTCACACGGGCTGTGAGATGACACCCGGATGCCATCCAAGAAGGCTCAGTGTTGAGGTTAGATTGCCATGTTTAAACATAAACAGCTTGCTTTTCCCGTGCCTTGTTTTCTGTGTTTCCATTATCTGGCAAAGTTGGGTCCAATTGAGAAGGAGGCAGCTGTGTTTGGGGAGCGATTGTCTTCTTCCCATCGGGCACATGAGCTGAGTTCTCTATTGTCCACATCTGTGGCCACCTGGCTGAAAACCCAAAGAGATGCTTGTCTCTTTTCCAGCACAAACATATTTAGTCCAAAGCCCAGAAGTGATTCTGTAGTAAAAGACCTCTTACAAACAGGAGGATTTCCTGGGCTGTTCATCCCTCTCCTCCTTCCTTAGGACGCAAAGACGCACTGTTTTCAAATACCTACCATGAGCTACGGCCCGGCCCATCTGTCTTTGAATCTGTATAACCAGTTTCCACCATAGGGATGGAGATATGGCAGACCCAAAATTAGATTTATACACGTCTCCAAACAGGAGCTGCATCCAAACATTTCTCCAAAGTTGATGTTTTGCCACTATATCATGCTCCGTGCATACTATAAGGTGCTTCTAGTTCTAAGCAGAACAGAACCTGAGCACTGCCAGAAAGCCTCCTTCTACCTTTGCTTTCTAAATCCCTTTGTCAAGACTTTACCACATGTGATGGAAAAGCCCCAGGAAGAACAGAATCTGGCAGAAGAGAGGTGGATTCTAGAGTCAAATAAACCTGGACCCATCTCTGTTGACTTGTACCTGGCTATGGCACCACATCTCACTAAACTTCTGTTCCCCCACTTGAAAAATAGATATGAGTATTATGTCCACTTTAGAGGAAAGTGGAGATTACACGAGAGAAAAAAAATCATATTCATTGTCCAAGTCTTAGCGTAAGTATCAGGTACTCAGAAACACATTTCTGGCCCCTAAATCAAGTTAAATCCGGTTGCTTTTAAAGATTTTCACAATACCCTGTGCTTCTACTCATATAACACTTATTATGCTTGTAATTCCTTCTTAACTACATGTCCCCCGTCCTAGACTCTAAGAGCCTTGATAATGGGATATAAAACTGCTCTGTCTTCCTCTGTATAACCACCTCCTCGAACAGTACTAAACATATCATGAATAAGCAAGAAATAATTATGGTATTATAATGGATGTTTATAAGCAACCAGCACAGTCCCTGGCACACAGCAGGTCTTCAAAAAGCATGAGTTCTTTTTCCTCTTCCTCTGGTTGTATTGAGACTTATCCCCCTACCCTTACATATAAGGTAAAAGAGTGGGTAGAGACAGAGGGTTGGCAGGCTGGCACAGCAGGTAGCGAGAGGGAGGGTGAAGAAATGCAACTCAAAGGTAGGGGAAATTGCAGCTATGGTCTCCCACCCAAAGGTAGGCGTGACTTCACCGAGTCAGAACAGCTGAGTCACAGACCCCTTCCATTTGATGGAACAAATAGTTCTGGCCTTGGTAACGGTGATGCCAATATTTGGATGCCAAGCAGAGGCCTCCCTGGGGCTGGAACATGGAAATTCTCTGTGAACTGACCTTTTCTGGGAGCCAGGGAGAGGAGGGGACATGCAAGGGAGCAGTTCTGGACCGAGTCTTCAGGACGGGTTTACTTAGGGAGATGGCAACCTCATGCACCTTCCCTTACTGATTCTCGACCTTGATAGGGACCCTGTCACCCTTGCTGCCTGGCTTCTGAGTGTCAGGCACATGCTTCCTTCTGACCCTGTAATGTGAGCTGTTTCTCGTTGACTGGCTCCGTCCTTGCCCCTTCTCTGTGACTCCTACTTGAATAATGAGCTCTAAATATATTTTCTTGTTCTAAACCATTTTTCTTTTCTAATGCTAAATTATAAGGCTTGTGTGTGTCAGCAGGAAAACGTGCCCTGCTTTTCCAAGGGATGCAGAGATGCTGCTAGACATTCTTCCAAACTGCTGGGAGGAGGCAGGGGCCTTCCCACTAAAGTACCAGCCCTAGAGTGGAGGCTTGTCTATGGCCAGCACATCGCCCTGCAATTACTGGCCAAACCCCAAGTTCCCCAATTATTTCTGAAAAAGTTCAGGATGGAGAAGGACCTACCATTAATTATTAAAAACAAAATCCCAGAGACATACACATATGGCGAAGGACCTCTTAACATACCTCCTTTATTTTAAACATCTGGCCAGGACCATCAGATACCACTGAATTTAGTCAGGCTTCTTGTAATTCACACAAATTACAGGCAAACTAACAACAGCCAGAGTTTTCTCCTCTTGACATCATTATCTCCAGCTAACGGAATTAGTGATTATGAAAAAAAGAATTCAGAGATGGATGTTTCTGGCTCTTCCACTGCTGTGCTATTTCCTAAGACAATATGACTTACTCTTTGAGCCCTGTTTGACTGGTTTTTTTTAATCAGGTAAAATATCAGTCTTATAGGTAATTATAGCACACGTACCCTTTCCTATAAGTTGGGTCCTTTCTAGAGTCTAGAGAGTAGTACATGTTCTTTAAGAAAGAAATGTGCCCAAAGCCAGACTCAAGAGGTTCAGCATAACAGTTATAGCTAAAAGCATGTGCAAAGGCCCTGTGGCATGTCCAGAAATGGCAGGAAGTAGTAGAGGGAAGTGCAGACAGCACCAGGCGTGGAGTCAGGAGCCCTCCTGATACTTTGCATCCAAATAACCTTGGGCAAGTCTCTTGATCTCTGAAACTGAGTTTCCTCATCAGGTGGGGTGGGATCTGTCCAGATAGCATCAAAGGGCCACTCTCCGGCTCATACAAGGTAATACAAGGAATTAGGGTACCGACAGTGGAATCCTTACATCCCCATGGTTCCACCTCGTCCATTCCCTGCCCCTAGGTTGATGCGAATACTCCAAAACAAATAAAAACCATAAACTTAACTAGAAACCTGAGAAAACCCAGAGAAGTAGCACCTCTTTTATTTCAGTTCTCAAAAATGCAAATCTCTCTACCTATTTAACTGGGTTATCCAAAGAACACAGCATGGGTTATTATTATTCATCACTTTGAGAGAAAACTGATTATATGTGTGACTTTACCTGGAAAAATGCTATGGCTGTGATTTAAATTTGAATATTCTGCCAGGTTGGTGGGTAGTATCATTTATACCCCCCCCCCCACACACACTGCAACTTGTGTGGAGATATTGGAAAAAATTAAGTAGTAATTTTAAATTATAAAAAGACAAGGAGTCTTATATTCACTAGATGGTCTCCTCTCTCTGGGCAGCTTTGAATTAGCAAAAGCATTGAGTCCTAAAAATAACAGGGTGAAAGAGGCACCCTTTCACAAAGGTTTGCATTAGCACTTTGATCACTTGCCCATCAAACTGTGCATTTCTGTATAGGAAACGAAGAACAGCTTGTCTCCACAGTCTATTATAATTACCACTAAATACTCCAGAAACTTGGCAGTTTTGAATTTCATAACACCCATGACTGACATTCCTAATTAATACTATTGTTTTTCTCCTCTGGCTGAATTTCCTGAATGCCAACATGCATCGCATACACTAAAAACAGACATTAAAGAAAATAACATCAGTGTTAATCTCCAGCACAAATATATCAAATGCCTCAGTGAAGTGTATAGAAAAGAGCTGGATTCCTATAAATAATGGAGCATCCCTGCCTGATCATCTTTATCCTCCTACGCTAATAAGATGGTAATCTTTCTCCTCCTGTGTCCTTGCTCTTAGATTTCAGAACAGCTTTTGGAGAAGTGCACTCCCAGCTCTTTTCTTCTCTTGCTTTGCTTTTAAGTTGCAGATTGAAACTTTCAAAGAAAACCTTCTAGCTTAAGTTAGAAATAGCATCCACTGGGCACTCTATAAATAGGGACTCCAGAGAAGAGAGCAAGATGGTCTAATTTGTGCTTTCTAATGGATCTTTTTCCGGTTTGTGTGGGGCTAAGAGCACCCAGCATTTGCTGATGTACACATTTACTATGTGGGATGGTTTAGAGCTGGGATTTCGGCATTAGGAGGCTCCGTGTTTTGAATCCTGCCTCTGCCATCTAGCAGCTGGGCCATTTCCTTAAGTTCTCTGAGCCTCAATTTTCTTATCTGTAAAGTGCAGATTATGACAGTACCTATCTCAGAGAGCTGTTCTGAGAATCCGATGAGAAAGTAAATAATGTCTTTAGCAGAGACTTTGACACATAGTACTAATTAAACTTAGTTATTAGATTTACCATTAACATACACCCAAGTGTGGTTGATATGTCTAAGAAAAGTACCAGGCACCTAATAAGAACTCAATAAACTCATATGGTTGAACCAATAAGAAAGACATCTCTGTGAGGTGCCCAGGACTTTAAATTGTATTTAAATAAAAAAGAAAGGAGCATGTGTGAGTCTAGGGCTCACATTGTAAGGAGTGACAGCTGCCTCTTCTGCAGATGGTCAGGACCTCAGACAGTATCAAAAAGCAGAAACTTGCAAATGAAAATTAGACCTTGCAGCTTTAGAGGTGTATACATAGATGTTTCCATATCTTCCACATCTCACCCCATAATCACTAGTTTTATTGGCGTTGGTTTTGCTCTTGATGAGTCTCCTATGGACATGGGCTGTAGAATGATTTCACCCACTCAGCATTTCTATTTTGCTTCCTCTAGTTTTTCTAATTCAAGATGGATTAATATTTATTTTCTTACTGTGGCAAAATATGCATAAAATTTACCATTAGTAACATTTAGTACATGCACAATTTTGTGCAACCATCACCACTATCTAGTTCCAGAATGTATTCATCACCCCTAAATGAAACCTCACATCCATTAAGCAGTCACTCCCCAATCTCCCCTCCTCCAGCCTCTAGCAACCATATATTTGCTTTGTGAACTTGCTTACTGTAGATATTTAATAGACGTAGACTTATACAATATTTGGCCTTCTGTGTATGGCTTCTTTCATCCAAGTAGAATGCTTTCAAGGTTCATCTACCTTGTAGCACGTATCAGTACTTCATTCCTTTATATGGCTGAATAATATTCCATTGTATGGATATACCACATTTATTTATCCATTCATCCATTGATGGACATAATTTCCACCTTTTGGCTATTGTGAGTAGTGCTGCTATGAACATTTGAGTACAAGTCTTTGTGTGGGTCTATGAACTTAGGAATGGAAATGCTGGGTCATATGGTAGTTTAACTTCTAGTTTTGATACCCTACATTTCTATGCAAGAATCACCCTTTCCTCATGATCCTTCCCTGTGGTTTGACCTCAGGCAGTTGGCTTACTCTCATCCTCTTTGACAGGACTGGTTTAGGGATAGATAATTGACCCGGGATAACCCAAGGAACAAAAACCCTGGGGTTTTTGCAGAAACTCAGCTTTCACTTGGGGCTGGGTGGGTGAAGGTGGTAAAACTCAAGTCTGGAGCTGCTAGTGGCCATCAGCCCACTGAGAAGAGAGAGCCTGTCTGAGAAGATGCCAAAACAGAGGATAGGGGTGGAATGACACAGATCCCTCAAGGCATCATTAGAGGATCCAGATTCCATCAGGGCAACAGGAAAACCCTACCCTCTAGAATGTTCAGTTTTGTAACGTAACATTTTGTTTTGTAGAACTTAGTTTTGAGTTGAGAATTTTTGGTGTTGTTGTCCAACTGTTTATATGGGTGCTCAGACAATACTGATGAATCGAGTGGGCAAGGATTGTTTGAACTTAAATTTTGTAACATACCATGAATACTACCTATGCAGCTGTGATGGTTAATTTTATGCGTCAACATGACCGGGCAAGCGAGTGCCCTGATATCTGATTAAACACTATTCTGGGTGTGTCTATGTGAGTGTTTCTAGATGAGATTAATATTTGAGGCAGTGGACAGAGTAAAGCAGACTGCCCAAAAGTGGGTGGGCCCCACACAATTCTCAAAGTGGGTGAACCCCACACAATTCCTTGAAGACCTAATAGAACAAAAAGGCTGAGTGTGGGAGAATTTGTTGTCTCTCTGCCTGGCTGTCTTCAAATTGGGACAGTGGTCTTCTTCTGCTTCAGACACAGACTCAGACTGAACTTAAACCATCAGTTCTCCTGGTTCTCAGGCATTTAGATTTGGACTAGAACTCTGACATTGACTCTCCTGGGTCTCTAGCTTGTCAAGTGCAGATCATGGGACTTCTCAGCCTCCATAATTGCATAAGCCAACTCATTATAATAACTGTATGTGTGTGTGTGAGTGTATCTATATACCTATATAATCTATCCTTTTGGTTCTGTTTCTCTGGAGAACCCTGACTAACTGTTGCAGTAATGCTTCCCCTACTCAAAACATGGACAACCAGCCCCAGAGCAACTGAATGAGATAAATAAGCCAGGGAGTATCTAACACATCGGAAGAATCAAAAGTGTGCTCCATCTGCTACCAGTCCAGTGTTTTCAGACCAGACAGACACATTTCCAAGATAATGGTGAATGACCTCATGTGTTAAAAGAGGCATATAAAACAGAAGTGTGAGGGAGGAGAGGTGGAGCCTGCTGTCAAAAGCTTTGCCACACACAAAGGAAGAACAGTGACATCTTTATAACAGTGGAAAGGGGAGGGAGAGGCTGCTGGTTTGGTTAAATGAAGAGCTATGCACACCCACCTACCTGTCATTTCCCCAAAGCCTTCACAGGCTACAGTTGAATCTGAAGAGGAAAAAACAATCCAGCCTAGATCCAGCCTGTTTATCCTCGCAGATAAGGGATTGTGGAGACACCTGGGAATGTACAACTGTGTCACTGATCACTCTAGAAGTACTTTCCAGCAGCCCCTGCAGTTATTAGAGCCATCTCTAGTGCTTTATGCTACCAATCAAGCCTTATGTTCAAAGTGCTGTTCTTTCTCACAGATCTCTAAAGCTCTGTGTTAAGCTTCAGAAAAAGATACGATTTTTGCTTCAAGGTTTATTCAGCTCAGCCAAAGACCTCAGAGATGACCTTAATTTTATACTTTTTCCAGTCCTTTTCAAAAGTCCTTTTTTAAAAGTGTGCTGGTTGATGATGTGGTTGCTAGAATGTTTTTCCCTCCCGGTGGACAAAGTGCTGCATTTCTAGAAATGCTTCATTAAGAAGCCAACCAACACAACCACTGCCACCCCCTGAAAGTAGTCCAGAGGCAGATCCCTCTGCCTCTGCAGAAATATCTTTGCCATGGGCAATTTTATTGCATCAATAAGCTCATTATAAAGTCTCATTGTCAGACCCATTCCCTTGACCAATCTGGAGAGGTGATGAAGGGGTTATTTCTTTTAATTATTGTTACTTTGTAATTTCTGCCTTGGTGCTAGAGCCAGGCAGGAAGAAAAACTAATCCTAAAAGAGCTTCCTCACAGAAACGCCAACTAAAAAGGATAAATTAAAAGATCTAGCAGGAAAATAAGAAAAGCTACAGAATATTTTATCAGCCCAAATAATACAAACTGGATACTTATGATCTTCAAGTACATATTTTTATAATTGACGATGAACCAGACTGCAGAAAAAAATCTCAAGATTTCGTTTAAGTTGACAGTTAATGAAGCACATTCACTCCATCAATTCTATAAAATTAGAAATAAATAACCCAGAATTGGCCCCCCAACTCTCTATCTATATGTGTGTATACACTTGGTAATTTAAAATAATACTTTTAAAGAGAAAATCAAAATGGAAATTATAAACTATGTAGAACTGAATGACAAGGTTTGACAAAGCAAAAATGACAGGATACAGCCAAAGTAGTTCTCAGAGGAAAATGTATAGCCTTAAATGTATGTATTAGAAAACAAGAAAGTAATTAACTAAACCAGGATTTCAACTCAAAAAAATAGAAAGGGGTCGGGAGGGGATGAAATAAACCCAAAGAAAATATAAGTAAATAATTACTAAAGTTAAAAGCAACTGATAATGTAACCAGAAAACAAAACAAGGAACAACCACCATAAAAACACTGGGGTATATCAATAAAGCCAAATGCTTTTACTTTGTAAGTATCAGCAGAAGAGGTAACAATTTTTCTTGAATGTAGGTGGAGGCAGAGGCATCTCTACTGACCCCAACTTAACTCTGGGGTGGACTCTGAACAGCCCTTAGAAGAACAAGCCAAACCCCCAGAGCCACACATCTGTAAACATTTCCCCATTTCATCCATATGTTTTATTAGGAGGTAGAATGAAACACTTATGGCCACAAGCTGAGAGATGTTTAATCCACACAAAGTGAGCCATGGTGAAATCAAGACTGGTCCTCCTGGGGCTCAGTGAAAAATCCTGGCATAGCTCACAAACATAACATCTCTGTCAGCCTGACGTTTTCAAATCACGATTTCTCTTTGATTCTTTAAACTGGAGAAATAGAGATCTATTCTTTATCAGAAAAAAATTTAAAGTGGGAAAACATAGGTTTATAACTCATCCTTCAGGTTTCCAGCTTCTTCATCCATCTAAAGTAGACACCTCCACCCCACCCCCCAGGCCACTCCCTGTCACATCACCCGCTTCCTTCTTTTGTGAAATTTATCATAGTCTATAAGTATCTTAATTGCTTGTGTCTGTCCCTCCTGGAATTCAGGCTCTAAGGGGATGGATCTGGCCTGTCTTGTTTGCTGCTCTCTCCCCCAGACTCTCTATAATATCTGAGAGAGCCATGAAATAATAATTAAATGGAGTAATGCATTTAATTAATTATTAAATGATAATTAAATGGAGTCATGTAAATAATATGCAGTATTACTGAAGACTCCCCTTAGTTCTGTTTTTTGTGCCAAGGGACTGCTGGGCCTTTGTTCTGTTTCGTGGGCACCCACATGGACGATATGAGAAGAGAAATGGAAATGAGATAATGAGGCTCAATGAAGCATTTATTTCACACATTGGGAACTTAATCAGACACCCCACTCCAGATAGAAACCCATTCCCTTCCTCTCCAGCTGCTGCCCCCTCTGAATGGTCTTCATACCCACGTTGGATTTGCCCGGCCAGGGCTTGAGAAGGCTGCAGTCAATCGGCACTGGCCCCATGAGCCTTGCTTGGGTGCACCCTTTTCTCAGCCATTAGACACAGGAAGAAGCTGACATGTCTGGAAGATTTCTCTTGTAGAGTCTGACAGGCTTGAGTGGGTGGCAGTTTTGACGGCTGGGGCCTGATTATCCCATTTACCCTCTGACATTTCCTCGGCTCTGCTTCTCTCTCGACACTCACACCAACAACTGCTTTCAGCAGACGCCTCTGAGAGGTGGGGGCCTGCTGACACCAGCCCCTACTTTTGTGGGCCCTGGGGGCATGGTGTGGCCCTGTCTGGCCTCTGCAGGCATGTGGACGGGAGGTTTCTGAACGCAGGTCCAGGACCCCACGTGAAGGCCCGAGGGGCTGGGGCAGAACCTCTCCTCTACCCAGCCTGAGTTTTCTGGGATCTGCTCTAAGATTAGTGGCACCTGGCAAACACAGGAAAACAGCTAAAGAAAGTCTAGCCATCCACCCATTCATTCATTCATGCATTCATCTGCTAAATATTGACTAAGTGCCAACTATATGCTAAACACTGAACCAAACGCTGGGTCCACGATGTTGATCCAAAGCTCCCTCCCGCTGTGGCCCTCACTGGTTGGGGAGACAGCAAACACACAATCCCATATATTATGTCACTGGTACTATTGCTAGAAATGGAAGGAAGAGAATGGTATCCGAGATAAGAAAGTATGCTTTTTTAGCAGTGAAGTGCTCAGAAACAACCTGCCTGATGGGATGGCCTTAAAGTTGAGCCTGAAGGAGAAGCAGCCAGCTGCCTGGAAAGCAAGAGTCAGGGTAGTTAAGGCAGAGGGGATGGCTCACAGGTGCACAGGTTCTGAGATAGGAAACAGTTTGTCCAGGAAACTGAAAGAAGGCCACTGCAGCTGGAGCAAAGTGAACAGGGAGAGAGCAGCCCAGGATGATGAGAGGGGTGGACAAGGAGCAGAGTGTGCAGGGCTTGTACGTCAGGAAAGGACTGGGGGTATTTTACTCTGAAGACATTGAGACGCCAAAGGAGGATTTTAAACTAAGAGCAGCATTATCCTTCTATGGGTCCCAGGAATTAGGAAGAAAAGGAAAAGGAACTTGGGCCACAAGCACCCAGTAGCAGCATTTCCCAGGAGTGGAATTCTCATTTTCTGACATGTAAAGCACATTTTCCGGAACAAAGTCATATATTCTCCACCTCGAATATAAGAACCCTTAGAGGAACTTGTTAACATCAAGATTACTGAGTCCTGTCGCAGACTGTCTGGGAGGAGGCACCAGAATCTGTGTTTTTAACTAGATAATGACTGAATCTTGTGGACAGCTTGGCTTGAGAACCCCTGAGCAAAGATGCAGTTCCTCCAAGGTGTTACGACTGAAAAGTCAGCCACTGAAAGAAACGAAGCACAAAGCAGGCAGACAGTCAGGGCGAAAAGGTGAACGCAAGAGGGTGGGATCCGTGGGAGAAAACGGCGTGCCAAAAACACCTGTCCCCTCAATGTAAGGGGTCCCAGGGAGCATCTCTGATGCCCACATGCCAAGGAATTTCACAGCCTCTGGAACATCTTGAGTGCTGGCTGGTCCCTAAAGAGAAGGCTACCACCGCCCCATTGATGAACACCTGCTTCACTTGAAGCAGAAAAATAGAAGAATCCAAGACAGGCTCCTCCACAAGTTTCAGCTACCAACTTGAAGAGATTTAAGACCCACAGCTGCCTCTTGATCGTCTGTGACGTGGAAAGCACAAATGGCTAGGATAAGTGCAGGCAAAGGGCGACCCAGAATACGGTGTAGTTCCTCCAGCTTTCCAGCTGCTTTCACACTGGCTGGCCACACAGCATTCTACACGGCTGCATCCCCTACAGCACCAAGCATACGGCCTTGCACTGAGTAGGGGCTTTGTAATTACTGACTAAAATCAATACATAACTGGCTTTGGAAGAGGCTAGCATCAAAAATCAGATCACATCTCCTAAGCTCTCAACTGAGATCAACTTGACTAAACCCATTTTAGCTGGCTATAGACAGGGATTTCTCAACCTCAGCACTACTAGTATTTTGGGGCTGCATAATTCTCTGTTGTCGGGGGGCTGTCCTGTGTATTGTCAAATGTTTAGCAGTGTCCCTGGTGTTATGGAATGTTTGCATCCCCCCAAAATTCACAGGTTGAAACCAAACCCCCAATGTGATAGTATTAGGAAGTGGGGCTTTGGGGAGAGGATTAAGTCATGAGGGTGGAGCCCCTGTGAATGAGATCAGTGTCCTTATAAAAGAGACCCCAGAGAGCTTCCTCACCCCTTCTGCCATGAGGACACAGTTAGAAGACGGCCCTCTATGAACCAGGAAGCAGACCCTCATCAGACAACGAATCTGTCAGTACTTTGATCCTGGACTTCCCAGCCTCCAAAACTGTGAGAAATATGATGTTCTGTTACGGCAGCCTGAACAGACTAGGACATCTGGCCTCTACTCACTGCATTCCAATAACACATACCCTCCCCCCACTTACAACCAACAAAAGTATCTCCAGACATTGTTAAATATCCTCCCAGGGTTGCGGTGGGGTGCAAAATCACTCCCCAATGAAAACCACTGCTATAGATAATAGTAAGTAACATTTATCCAGCAGTTATTATATGCCAGGCACTATCTTTGCCATATGACATACACTTTTTATTTAATCTTTGCAACAGAATGGTGAGATAGGTGCAACTATGCTCATTTTACAGATGAGAAAACAGAGGCTCAGAAGTGGTGGAGCTGGACATTGAACCTAACTGTCCAGCTCTAACCAGTACTAGTTCTCACCACTCCACCCATTTCCTGTGTCACTAGGGACTAGTGTATTGCCAAGATGCAAAAGAATTCCATGCAATTCTCTACTATTCATGTGTTTAAATTTCCATTACCAAATTTTTAAAGAAAAAAAACTGTCAGCAAATAAAACTTACAGGGGATTACTCCAGGTCATTTGTTCTCAAAGGGTGGTTAGGCCCCCATGACTCCTACAGGAGATCTTCTGGGTCAAAACTGTTTCATGGTAAGACTATGATGCTATCTGCCTCCCTCACTGTCCTCTCTCATGAACGCACAGTGGAGTTTCCCAGATATCACAGAGTATGTGATGATATCACTGCTGTAACAGATAATGGAATTTGTGGTCATGTATTCCTGTGCTTTAAGAGCTCTCAGCTTCAAATTCTGACACAGTAAGTATCAACAGATAGCACCCACCTAAACAAAAATCTCTTCAATATTTTTAAGAGTGTCAAGGGACCTTGAAACGAAAAAGATTGGGAACCTTTGCTCTAGAGTTAAAGAAACTCAAAGGTATAATGGTCAAATGGAATGTGTAAACCTTGATGGGATCCTGGGTTTTTAAAAGAGGACTTAAATGAATATTTAGGGGAGCAACTGGGAAAATCTGAATATTTATTGTATTTTATATATCATGAGGGAATTATTGTTCATTTTTTTTGGGTGTGTGAAAATCGTTGTTATGAAGGAGAATGTTCTTATTCTTAGGAGGTGCAGGCTGAAGGTTTTAGGGCTGATACCTGCATCTTACAGTGGTGTGCACACACACACACACACACACACACAAACATGCACACACACACCATTTAATACACATATATGCATAGCAAAAGTTGCAAAAGTTCATTGGATCTGGGTGGTGGGTATGAGCCTACATTATAGGGTTCATTCATTATATTATTCTCTTAAATTCTATGTGTGTTTAATAATAAATAAGTTGGAAAAACAGACTCAACTTTGAGTCATGAAGAAGTATGGTGAAGAAAGACAGGAGGCCTTTCCATTTCTCAAAACTAAATCTCACAAGGAAAATGGCAGGGGTAAAGTGAGCCCATGACTGGATGGACACACCATTGAGCCATGGCTCTTGGGCACATCAGGACAAAACTTGGGGCTAATTCAACATGGTGCTCACCTCCTCAACCCTAAGTCAAGCCATTCCTGGAGGGACAGGACTCCCTCCTGGATGCACTGACAATTCAGTTTCAATCTGTATATACAGCAGCTGCGGCAGCGACTGAAACCAGCTCAGAGCCCTCGCTGCTCTACGTTAGACTCTCATCCCCATCTACTGCTCTGTCTCGGGACACACTGGCTCATTCACCACCAGCCCATTTAGGCTCGCCTCTCAGGCACAGCAGGCATCTTGAAGGATCATTCATGGCCCCATTTATGGATCTGTTAGCTTTATCAGCTTAGCTCTAAACTAGTTACTTTAAGTACTTTACTTCTATGGCAAATACCAAAAAATAACGAACTGTGCAGAAGGAAAAAATGTCAAAATTATCTAAACAGAGCAAACTGCAGCCGTAAATTGCTTATCTCTTCGAGAGATGATGAAAACACCCAATTGGAGTGGCACCCGGGTGGTTTAATAAACCTACAGGAACACATCGCACAACACATGGCATACATTACTCACACTGAAATGATAACAAATTCGAAAGTCTGGTACAAGCATCTGGAGGGTAGTGCCTGCCTCCCTCTGGGTTCTAGGTGTAACGTGTTTGGCTGAGGTTTTCTTTCTAGTCAATGGGCTTTGCCACGGAGGCCCACTAGGGGGCAGTGAAGGAAGCTCTGTGAGGTTTTCCTGGTCCTGAGGAAATCTGGTCATAAAAACTCAGTAGTGAGTCAAGAGTTTGCACGAGATTACCCTCTCTCAATAGGGCACTCGGGAATACCGTTTAATACCAGCCAGTCAACCAAAAGACCTTGGCTGTAAACATCATTTCCCTGACCTCAATCCTCCCACACCCCCAATTAGCCTGAGTCTCATGCTCCCCAAATGCAGAAAAAGGCATTTGTATCTTAAACCAGATGTTCTTAGTTTGTGTGTGTACCTTCAATGCTTTTGGTCTAATGAAGACCATGAATCTCTTCTCAGAATGCTTTGCAATACTATTGCAATAGAGTTATCAAAGTATTTTTATTTATTTATTTATTTATTATTTTCCTTTTTTTTTTGCGGTATGCGGGCTTCTCACTGTTGTGGCCTCTCCCGTTGCGGAGCACAGGCTCCAGACACTCAGCCCCAGCAGCCATGGCCCACGGGCCCGGCCGCTCCGTGGCACGTGGGATCCCCCCGGACCGGGGCACAAAGCCGCGCCCCCTGCATCGGCAGGCGGACTCCCAACCACTGTGCCACCAGGGAAGCCCCATCAAAGTATTTTTAAAACAAACTTGTAATTTGGCAAGAGATCAGTTTCTTTATGAATGCATTAAATAACAAGATCTAGGGAGACCTTCAAGATGGCAGAGGAGTAAGACGTGGAGATCATCCTCCTCCCCACAGATACATCAGAAATACATCTACATGTGGAACAACTCCTACAGAACACCTACTGAACGTTGGCAGAAGACCTCAGACTTCCCAAAAGGCAAGAAACTCCCCACGTACCTGGGTAGGGCAAAAGACAAAGGAAAAAACAGAGACAAAAGAATAGGGACAGGACCTGTACCTCTGGGAGGGAGCTGTGAAGGAGGAAAAGTTTCCACACACTAGGAAGCCCCTTCACTGGCAGAGATGGGGGGTGGCAGGGGGAAGCTTCGGAGCCACGGAGGAGAGTGCAGCAACAGGGGTGCAGAGGGCAAAGTATAGAGATTCCCGCACAAAGGATCGGTGCCGACCTGCACTCACCAGCCTGAGAGGCTTGTCTGCTCACCGGCTGGGGCGGGCGGGGGCTGGGAGCTGAGGCTCCGGATTCAGAGGTCAAACCCCAGAGTGAGGACTGGGGTTGGCTGCGTGAACACAGCCTGAAGGGGCTAGTGCACTACAGCTAGCCGGGAGGGAGTCTGGGAAAGAGTCTGGACCTGCCTAAGAGGCAAGAGACCATTGTTTCGGGATGCACAAGGAGAGGGGATTCCGACCACTGCCTAAACAAGCTCTAGAGATGGGTGCTAGCCAAGGCTATCAGCACAGACACCAGAGACTGGCATGAAACGCTAAGGCTAATGCAGCCACCAAGAAGCCTGTGTGCAAGCACAGGTTACTATCCACACCTCCCCTCCTGGGAGCCTGTGCAGCCCACCACTGCCAGGGTACCATGATCCAGGGACAACTTACCCCGGAGAACACTCAGTGCACCTCAGGCTGTTGCAACGTCATGCCAGCCTCTGCTGCGGCAGGCTCGTCCCACATACCATACCCCTCCCTCCCCCCAGCTTGAGTGAGCCAGAGCCCCCTAACCAGCTTCTACTTTAACCCCATCCTGAGGGAAGAGCAGACACCCTCAGGTGACTTACACGCAGTGGCGGGGCCAAATCCAAAGCTGAACCCCAGGAGCTGTGCGAACAAAGAAGAGAAAAGGAAATCTCTCCCCGCAGCCTCAGGAGCAGAGGATTAAATCTCCACAATCAACTTGATATACCCTGCATCTGTGGAATACCTGAACAGACAACAAATGATCCCAAAATTGAGGTGGTGGACTTCGGGAGCAACTGTAGACTTGGAGTTTGCTTTCTTCATCTAATTTGTTTCTGGTTTTCTGTTTATCTTAGTTTAGTATTTAGAGTTTATTATCATTAGTAGATTTGTTTATGGATTTGGTAGCTCTCTTCCATTTTTTGTTTATACATAGATATATATTATTTTTTCTTTTTCTCCTTTTGTGAGCGTGTATGTGTATGCTTCTTTGTGTGATTTTCTCTGTATATCTTTGCTTTTACCATTTGTCTGAGGGTTCTGTCTGTCCGTTTGGGGTTTTTTTTTAGTACAGTTTTTAGCGCTTGTTATCATTGGTGGATTTGTTTTTTGGTTTGGTTGCTCTCTTCTTTATTTCTTTTCTTTATTTAATTTTACTTTTTTATTATTTGTTCATTTTTAAAAATAATTTTTAAATTTTTTATTTTAATAACTTTCTTTTATTTTATTTCTTTTTCTTTCTTTCTTTTTTTCCTCCCATTTCTTCTGGGCCGTGTGGCTGACAGGGTCTTGGTGCTCCAGCGGGTGTCAAACCTGAGCCTCTGAGGTAGGAGAGCCAAGTTCAGGACAGTGGTCCTCTAGACACCTCTCAGCTCCACGTAATATCAAAAGGCAAAAGCTCTCCTGGAGATCTCCATCTCACGCTAAGACCCAGCTCCACTCAACGACCAGCAAGCTACAGTGCTGGACACCCTATGCAAAACAACGAGCAAGACAGGAACACAACCACACCCATTAGCAGAGAGGCCACCTAAAATCAAAATAAGGTCACAGACACCCCAAAACACACCACTGGATGTGGTTCTGCCCACCAGAAAGACAAGATCCAGCCTCATCCACCAGAACACAGACACCAGTCCCCTCCACCAGGAAGCTGACACAACCCACTGAACCAACCTTAGCCACTGGGGGAAGACACCAAAAACAAAGGGAGCTACAAACCTGCAGCCTGCGAAAAGGAGACCCAAAACAGTAAGTTAAGCAAAATAAGAAGACAGAGAAACACATAGCAGATGACGGAGCAAGGTAAAAACCCACCAGATGAAACAAATGAAGAGGAAATAGGTAGTCTACTTGAAAAAGAATTCAGAGTAATGATACTAAAGATGATCCAAAATCTTGGAAATAGAATGGAGAAAATACAAGAAACGTTTCACAAGGACCTAGAAGAACCAAAGAGCAGACAAACAATGATGAACAACACAAAAAATGAAATTAAAATTCTCTAGAAGGAATCAATAGCAGAAAAACTGAGGCAGAAGAACGGATAAGTGACCAGGAAGATAAAGTAGTGGAAATAACTACCACAGAGCAGAATAAGGAAAAAAGAATAAAAAGAATTCAGGACAGTCTCAGAGACCTCTGGGACAACATTAAATGCACCAACATTCGAATTATAGGGGTCCCAGAAGAAGAAGAGAAAAAGAAAGGGACTGAAAAAATATTTGAAGAGATTATAGTTGAAAACTTCCCTAATAAGGGAAAGAGACAGTCAAGTCCAGGAAGCACAGAGAGTCCCATTCAGGATAAATCCAAAGAGAAACACACCAAGACACATATTAATCAAACTATCAAAAATTAAATACAAAGAAAAAATACTAAAAGCAGCAAGGGAATAACAACAAATAACATACAGGGGAATACCCATAAGGTTAACAGCTGATCTTTCAGGAGAAACTCTGGAAGCCAGAAGAGAGTGGCAGGACATAGTTACAGGGATGAAAGGGAAAAACCTACAACCAAGAACTCTACCCAGCAAGGATCTCATTCAAAGTCAAAAGAGAAATTAAAACCTTTACAGACAAGCAAAGGCTAAGAAAATTCAGCACCACCAAACCAGCTTTACAACAAACCAGGAAGATAAAGTAGTGGAAATAACTACCACAGAGCAGAATAAGGAAAAAAGAATAAAAAGAATTCAGGACAGTCTGACAAGCACAGGCTAAGAAAATTCAGCACCACCAAACCAGCTTTACAACAAATGCTAAACGAACTTCTCAGGGCAGGAAGCACAAGAGAAGGAAAACACCTACAATAACAAACCCAAAACAATTACGAAAGTGGTAATAGAAACATACATATTGATAACTACCTTAAACGTAAATGGATTAAATGCTCCAAACAAAAGACCAGACCGGCTGAATGGATACAAAAACAAGATCCGTATATATGCTGTCTACAAGAGACCCACTTCAGACCTAGGGACACATACAGACTGAAAGTGAGGGGATGGAAAAAGATATTCCATGCAAATGGAAATCAAAAGAAAGCTGGAGTAGCAATTTTCATATCAGACAAAATAGACTTTTTTTTTTTTTTTTTTTTTTTTTGTGGTGTGCGGGCCTCCCTCTGCTGTGGCGTCACCCGTTGCGGAGCGCAGCCTCCGGACGCGCAGGCTCAGCGGCCATGGCTCACGGGCCCAGCCGCTCCGCGGCATGTGGGATCCTCCCAGACCAGGGCGCGAACCCGGTTCCCCTGCATCGGCAGGCGGACGCGCAACCGCTGCGCCACCAGGGAAGCCCCTAGACTTTTAAATAAAGACTATTACAAGAGAAAAAGAAGGACACTATATAATCATGAAGGGATCGATCCAAGAAGAAGATATAACAATTGTAAATATTTATGCACCCAACATACGAGCACCTCAATACATAAGGCAAATGCTAACAGCCATAAAAAGGGAAATCGACAGTAACACAATCATAGTAGGGGAC
>NC_041227.1:50774700-50778187 GCF_002837175.3 Physeter macrocephalus | reverse complement strand
GAGAAGTAACAACTGACACTGCAAAAATACAAAGGATCATGAGAGATTACTACAAGCAACTAATGCCAAAAAAATGGACAACTTGGAAGAAATGGACAAATTCTTAGAAAAGCAGAACCTCCGAGACTGAACCAGGAAGAAATAGAAAATATAAACAGACCAATCACAAGCACTGAAATTGAAACTGAAGATTAAAAATCTTCCAACAAACAAAAGCCCAGGACCAGATGGCTTCCCAGACAAATCCTATCAAACCTTTAGAGTAGAACTAACACCCATCCTTCTCAAACTCTTCCAAAATATAGCAGAGGGTGGAACACTCCCAAACTCATTCTATGAGGCCAACATCACCCTGGTACCAAAACCAGACAAAGGTGTCACAAAGAAAGAAAACTACAGGCCAATATCACTGATGAACAGAGATGCAAAAATCCTCAACAAAATACTAGCAAACAGAATGCAACAGCACATTAAAAGGATCACACATCATGATCAAGTGGGGTTATCCCAGGAATGCAAGGATTCTTCAATATACGCAAATCAATCAATGTGATAAACCACATTAACAAATTGAAGGAGAAAAATCATATGATCATCTCAATAGATGCAGAAAAAGATTTTGACAAAATTCAACACCCATTTATGATAAAAACCCTCCAGAAAGTAGGCATAGAGGGAACTTACCTCAACATAATAAAGGCCATATATGACAAACTCCCAGCCAACATCGTTCTCCATGGTGAAAAACTGAAACCACTTCCTCTAAGATCAGGAACAACACAAGGTTCTCCACTCTCACCACTATTATTCAACATAGTTTTGGGAGTTTTAGCCACAGCAATCAGAGAAGAAAAAGATATAAAAGGAATCCAATTCAGAAAAGAAGAAATAAAGCTGTCACTATTTGCAGATGACATGATACTATACATAGAGACTCCTAAAGATGCTACCACAAAACTACCAGAGCTAATCAATGAATTTGGTAAAGTAGCAGGATACAAAAGTAATGCACAGAAATCTCTTGCATTCCTATACACTAATGATAAAAGATCTGAAAGAGAAATTAAGGAAAAACTCCCATTTACCAATGCAAGAAAAAGAATAAAATACCTAGGAATAAACCTACCTATGGAGACAAAAATCTGTATGCAGAAAACGATAAGACACTGATGAAAGAAATTAAACATGATACAAACAGATGGAGAGATATACCATGTTCTTGTACAGGAAGAATCAACATTGTGAAAATGACTATACTATCCAAAGCAATCTACAGATTCAATGCAATCCCTATCAAACTACTGATGGCATTTTTCACAGAACTAGAACAAAAAATTTCACAATTTGTATGGAAACACAAAAGACCCCAAATAGCCAAAGCAATCTTGAGAAAGAGAAACAGAGCTAGAGGAATCAGGCTCCCTGACTTCAGACTATACTAGAACGCTACAGTAATCAAGACAATATGGTACTGGCAGAAAAAGAGAAATATAGATCAATGGAACAGGATAGAAAGCCCAGAGATAAACCCACACACCTATTGTCAACTAATCTATGACAAAGGAGGAAAGGATATACAATGGAGAAAAGACAGCCTCTTCAATAAGTGGTGCTGGGAAAACTGGACAGCTACATGTAAAAGAATGAAATTAGGACACTCCTTAACACCAAACACAAAAATAAACTCAAAATGGATTAAAGACCTAAATGTAAGGCCAGACACTATAAAACTCTTAGAGGTAAACATAGGCAGAACACTCTATGACATAAATCACAGCAAGATCCTTTTTGATCCACCTCCTAGAGAAATGGAAATAAAAACAAAAAGAAACAAATGGGATCTAATGAAACTTCAAAGCTTTTGCACAGCAAAGGAAACTGTAAACAAGACGAAAAGACAACCCTCAGAATTGGAGAAAATATTTGCTAACGAAGCAAACGGCAAAGGATTAATCTCCAATATATACAAGCAGTTCATGCAGCTCAATTTCAAAAAAACAAACAACCCAATCCAAAAATGGGCAGAAGACCTAAATAGACATTTCTCCAAAGAAGATATACAGATTGCCAACAAACACATGAAAGGATGCTCAACATCACTAATCATTAGAGAAATGCAAATCAAAACTACAGTGAGGTATCACCTCACACCAGTCAGAATGGCCATCATCAAATAATCTACAAACAATAAATGCTGGAAAGGGTGTGGAGAAAAGGGAACCCTCTTGCACTGTTGGTGGGAATGTAAATTGATACAGCCACTATGGAGAACAGTATGGAGGTTCCTTAAAAAAGTAAAAATAGAACTACCATACGACTCAGCAATCTCACTACTGGGCATATACCCTAAGAAAACCATAATTCAAAAAGAGTCATGTACCGCAATGTTCATTGCTGCCTTGTTTACGATAGCCAGGACATGGAAGCAACCTAAGTGTCCATCGACAGATGCATGGATAAAGAAGATGTGGCACATATACACAATGGAATATTACTCAGCCATAAAACGAAATGAAATTGAGTTATTTGTAGTGTGGTGGATGGACCTAGAGTGTGTCTTACAGAGTGAAGTAAGTCAGAAAGAGAAAAACAAATATCATATGCTAACACATATATATTGAATCTAAATTAAAAATGGTTCTGGAGAACCTAGGGACAGGACAGGAATTAAGATGCAGATGTATAGAATGGATTTGAGGACATGGCTTGGGAAGGGTAATCTGGGATGAAGTGAGAGAGTAGCATTGACATACATACACTACCAAATGTAAAATAGATAGCTATTGGGAAGCAGCTGCATAGCACAGGGAGATCAGCTCGGTGCTTTGTGACCGGGTAAGCTGGGACGAAGTAAGAGAGTGGCATGGACAGATATACACTACCAAATGTAAAATAGATAGCCAGTGGGAAGCAGCCGCATAGCACAGCGAGATCGGCTCGGTGCTTTGTGGCCCCCTAGAGGGGTGGGAGGGAGATGAAAGAGGGAGGAGATATGGAGATATATGTATATGTAGAGCTGATTCACTTTGTTATAAAGCAGAAACTAACACACCATTGTAAAGTAATTATACTCCAATAAAGATGTTAAAAATAAATAACAAGATCTAGCAGTAGACCTAATAACTACCATAATTTCCAAGTAGTGAATGATGTGCATAAATAATATTTGGGGATATCAGCAACAGCTGTAATGTGATACGAAAAGATCCATGATTCGATTGATGACGCTCACAGATTCTGCTAAAAACCACTGTAGTTTGCTGTCTACATTCATAATTGAAGGAAATGCTAGCTTTGCAGTTAGAGTGAATGTAAATAAAGATGTCTTTTTTTTTTTTTTTTTTTTTGCGTTACGCGGGCCTCTCACTGTTGTGGCCTCTCCCGCCGAGGAGCACAGGCTCCGGACGCGCAGGCCCAGCGGCCATGGCTCACGGGCCCAGCCGCTCCGCGGCACGTGGGATCCTCCCGGACCGGGGCACGAACCCGC
>NC_041227.1:50756918-50774464 GCF_002837175.3 Physeter macrocephalus | reverse complement strand
TTTTTTTTTTTTTTTTTTTTTTTTTGCCGTATGCGGGCCTCTCACTGCTGTGGCCTCTCCCGTTGTGGAGCACAGGCTCCGGACGCGCAGGCTCAGCAGCCATGGCTCACGGGCGCAGACGCTCCGCGGCTTGTGGGATCCTCCCGGACCGGGGCACGAACCCACGTCCCCTGCATCGGCAGGCGGACTCTCAACCACTGCGCCACCAGGGAAGCCCGACTCCTTGAAATCTATCCACAGATCCCAGTTTTAAAATGTCTGCTCCAGAACCTTCAGGAATCTAGGCCATGGTTACTGCAAACCATAGCCAGTTGGAGGAAGATTTATTTCTGGTCCCAGGGCTCACCCTCTGAAATTGTCTCTGCCTTTCTAGCCCTACCATCCTATGGCTCGAAACTGATGCTTCCCTTCTTTCCTAGCCTCATGCCCTGTCTCCCTAACTGGGCTGGGCTTCCTCTTTCCCTGACCTCTCATTCTTTTAACACTGTCTATGTGGTTTGTTCATTCATTCATCCAACATATATTTCTTGGGTAACAGGGAGGGTTTCAAGCCTGAAATAAACAAAGATAAAAGACACAGTTCCCAACCACTAGAGGCTACAGATCCTCATTCCCTAAGACTGTAAACTTTCTGAAGTCAGGGCACCATGTCTTTGATGTTCATTCCATACTCCCAGTGCTCAATATACAGAAACACTCAATAAATATTTGTTGGATGGATGGACATTTGTCTGGAATGATAAGTATGTGTGTGGGTGGGTGAATGGATGGATGGGTGGGTGGGTGGATGGATGAATGCATGGATGGGTGTATGGGTGGATGGATGGGCATACTAATCTTTATATTTTTGATATTCATGATTGCAGGTATACTTTTACCCCCTCTGCAAAAATGTCCAGTTGGCTTTTCCAGTCTGATACTGAGGCCCAGAATTCCCCTCCATGTAATACCCATGGTCAAACTCTGTCCTAGTGAAGGAACAGCAGAGAATGGATGACCCATCAACAGAGTGATTGAACTGGAAACTCACTGCAGTTTGTCCAGAATCAAGAAGCACCAGTCCAAGTTTCATCAAGTAAATCAAGTGTCCTGATGTGATGACCATAATTAGATGGTGACCCTACAACAAAGTCATTTAAGGTTCATGTTCAGGAGTACAGCCTGGTTACTGTCAGCTCGTTTCAGCCCCGAACTTGGACTGCAATGAGAAGTTTGCTCTGCTGTATCAGGATACTTTTCCAACTCTAAATGATGTCTTAGTCTTGGGGTCTAAGCTTCCTAGAAGGTTGTTTGCCTAAGTTCTCAAACAGTTAAAGAGACTAAAACACCCCAGGTCTGCTGGCATTTCTTCATCCCCTCTCCCCACCCAACTTGTTGGGTTAATCCTGGCATTGCTTCTGTGCATAACCGACTTGTAGCCCAGAGCAGGTTTCCTCTCCAGCTCTGTCCTACAGTCCAGATAGTGAAATAATCAAGAATCTGCAAGTCTCAATCTATCTCCTCCTTTATTCAACAAATGAATGCTGAGAGTATCTCTATGTGAGAGATGAACTGGAGTGCACTGGTCAATATTTCAGACTCTGGAGTCAGACTGTCTGGGTTCACATTCTTATCCCACCACCACTGACTGGCCCCATGATTGTGGGTATTTTATTCACTCCAGCTTCAATTTCCTCCTCTGTAAAATGGAGACAGAAGGATCCACCACATGGTCTTGTTAATGCATTAAGTATGAGAAAGACCGCAAAGCATTTGTCATACAGTGTTTATATGTTAGCTGTTATATTAGTGTTGTTGCTGTTACAAAATTATGGTTCTTAAGACCATTAGAGCTTGCTCTTAAGTTGGTGAAACCAGAGGTTTATAACTCAAACAGGCCATTCCCAAAGAAAAATTAGTAAATAGGTCCTCAATTAGAGATATAAACCACACATACCGGGTGGTGGCTATAGGAGATGTAGATCTTATGTTAAGTGTTCTTACCATCATCATCATTAATAAGAGCACAGAGGGAAACTTTTGGAGGTCATGGATAGATTTTTGGTACAGATTGCAGTGATGGTTTCTGGGGTATGTACTTATCTCCAAACTCATCAAGTTATATATATTTAATATATATAGCTTTTGTAATGTCAAGCATACATCAATAAAGTGGTTTAAAAAATAATAATGTGGGCTTCCCTGGTGGCACAGTGGTTAAGAATCCACCTGCCAGTGCAGGGGACATGGGTTCTAGCCCTGGTCCGAGAAGATCCCACATGCCGCGGAGCAGCTAAGCCCGTGAGCCACAACTACTGAGCCTGTGTGCCACAACTACTGAAGCCCGCATGCCTAGAGCCCATGCTCCACAGGAGAAGCCACCGCAATGAGAAGCCCGTGCACCACAACGAAGAGTAGCCCCCACTCTCCGCAACCAGAGAAAAGCCTGCACGCAGCAACGAAGACCCAATGCAGCCAAAAATAAAATAAATAAAATAAAATAAATAAATTTAAAAATAATAATAATAATGCAATCTTCTCCCAACCAGCACTTTTAAATGAATGTGAGAGAGTTGCAAGACACACGAATAATGAAATTATATTAACAACAAAGAACAATTTTAACTGTACGTTAGCCATTCTACCAAGGGCTTGAGATGCATTATTTCTTTCAGCTTTCCCAATAACCCTTTAAGGCAGGGATTATTGTTCACAATTTATAAAATAACTACGATACTCAAGACTTCAGAGTCAAAATGATTTGCCTGAGCACACGCACTTCACAAATAGTGAAGCAAAGATTTGAATCCAGTTTTTCCTGAGTCCCAAATCATTCATGTTATTAGTATTTTTGCTATTATTGATAATAATTGATATTACTATTCTTTACTCTAGAACAGTGATTCCCAGTTAATCACTCAGTAAGCATTTATGGAGCACCTACCACAAGCTGGACACTGAAAATGGCTGATGGCAGAGTGGTGGACAAGACAGACAGCATGGACACCATCCCTCCCCTGTCCTGGAGCTCAAAATCTGGAGATACTAGATTACAGCAATACCTAGTCAATAATTACACATACTTTTAAAATAGTTTTCAGTGTAAAATGTAACTCCAAGGAGAAATCAAAATAATATGAGAGCTTTGATGGCACCTCCTACTAATTTATACTGCTTAGAAGCTAAGGCTTAGGTGTATTCTCAAGTTCCTAGAAGCTGCTGAATCCCACTCCCAACCCCCAACCCCCTCAAGGATTGTGCTGTGCCTGTGAGATGTGGATAAAGCACAAAATGCACACTCATTTCATTTCCCTGAAAAACTTAAACAAGGACATAGAAGGCACTTTGCTGTGCAGAAGACAATCGTGACAGCTCCTCACTCTGTAGCTGTAACAGGACTTGCTTTGGGAAATTCTGGGAAGGAATTTAAAGCACTATTCATCACTGAACCTGGACCCACCCCCTCTTCAGTCTTTTTGCAGCAACTGTTGCTACAGATGTCACTTCCTGCCAGATGTGTTCATAAAAAGCCTCAGTCAACCTCCAATCCCAACCAGCAGGACAACGTTTGCAACTTTCGAGGTCTTTCTGCTCTCAGACAGCAAGACTCTTGACCATCTTTTCCACACCGATCTCACCCCATGAAATGAGTAAAAAAAACTATCACGAAGTCTATACTGAAAAGATTCATGGAACACGTTTTCCCATCAATAGTCCTTGACCCCATAATTTTATCACAAACAGTACTTTTCATAATTACAGAAGCCATGTCATTACAGGAAATGCAGATCTCCTGTTATTCATGATTTCTTTTCTGATTCTGAGGGTGGAAGATTCAAGGCCTGAATTTCTCCTCACTGTTATCAAATGTTGGGAAAACCCCAAGTTTCAAGTGAACTCAAGCACTATTACTCGAGGAGCATTAAAAGGGTTCATGAGATACATGAGTTTATCAGGAGATTCAGCCATTGTGCAGTCTTGGGTAACCCACACAAATTTTCAATGCACCAGCTTTTTCACCTATAAAGTAGAAATTGTCCCACTACCAACCTCACTGAGATGTCGAGAGGATGGAATAAAATAATACGTGAAAAGTAGTTAACACATCTGGCACAAAGAAAGTACTTCACCTATATCTTTTCCCCATACCCCTCCATACATAAAATAACAGATGATAGAAGAGTCTCCTGTTGAAGATATGATTTCTAACTCAAAAATACTGAAAGAAATGGCATAGGCAGAGAGATCAAATTTATTCTGGGTTTTCAGGGCAGAACTAGGATCATTCATCATCCATCTACTCATTTGCTCAACAAATATTTGTTGAGCACCTAATATGAGCCAGGCCTGTGTCAGGTGCTGGAGGAACAGTAGAGAGCAAGACACACATGGTGTGGGCTATCATGGAACTCAAACTCTGGGAAGCCATGGATGGAGTCACAAGAGACCCCTGAAATGCATTGTGTGGGTGACCTTTCTAATAATTAAAGCTATCTGGGAAAGGAATGGAATACAGTGAGTTTGGAATACATGAGGTATTCATTTGGAGTCTTTGGACATTGTAGTGGGCATTCTGCATGAGGCCGAGGGTTGAAATTCTGAAATCCTTTCCAACCTCACAGTCCTTTGAGAAACAGGAGCCCAGAGTTCATTTTCTGAAGTTCATTTAAATTCTCTGCCCTTCTTATCCACACAGTAGTGTTTATTAACCCACTTTAATGCCTAGCACATGGCAGCAATTAAATACATATTCAATCTATTATACCTGGTTCAATTGATTTAATACCCATTTCACACATTATTTACCATATTGCTGTTTCTTTTATACCTATCGCACATTTTCTCCCTTCCCAAGAGCGGGCAGTTTAAGAATATTCTTAGATTACAAAACAAGGCACAAAAAATATGGAGAGTCGCTCAACGCATGGATAAATACCCTGGCTCAGACTTTTGGACATAACTGTACAACCTTGGACAAGTTACTTAAACGCCAGGAGCTTCAATTTTCCCACCTGGACAATGGACAGAGTTAAGTAGTCTTTAATATTTAATATTGTAGGGATAATTAAATGAGGCAACAGAGTATCCAAATGTCCAGGTTTGTGCCTGGCACATGGTGGGTATCCAATGAATGTACTTCTCCCTAACACGAGATACAGGAGCAAGTCATTTGGACTGGACAAGAACCAATAGGTCCCAAATGCTGGTTAACCAGACTGTCTATGGTTGATTAATAATATCTTCTAGATGTCAGAAAAATAAAATAAAAAGGCAAGTTATCATAACAGTTAAACAGCCAGGCTCTGGCATAAGATTACGTGTGCACAGACATAGGCTGTGCTTCTCCTTAACCAGATGACCTTGGCTAGTTCACTTCTCTGGACCTCAGCATCCCACTGTGTAAAGAGGGAATAGTCATGTTCACTACACAGTGATGTAAAAATTATTCTCGTAGAACAGAGCCTGGCACAAAATAATCACTCAATGAAAATTTAGCCCTATTAGCCATATATTAGTTATCAGGATGGTTCCAAAATGAATAGGGTTTGGTAGTAAATGACTCAAAGTAACTGGCATTTGGTTTTTTCTTCCTATTTTTTTAGCCCAAAGTTTGGGATAGAGTAGAGACTACCGTTTAGGGTGGTGGTAGGAAGATCTCTGAGCTCCTGAGAAGGGAATTAATAGGATCTTTCCGTTTTTCCTGAAAACTTCTATCAAAGTCTGGGTCTCTAGTCCTTTTTTTAAAAATTTTTATTTATTTATTTTCTTTTTTCTTTTTTTTTTTTTTTGGCTGTGTCGGGTCTTAATTGCAGCGCGCAGGATCTTCATCGAGGCATGCGGGATCTTTCATTGGGCGTGTGGGCTTCTCTCTAGTTGCGGTGTGCAGGCTTTTCTCCAGTTGTGGTGTGCAGATTTTTCTCTCTCTAGTTGTGGCTCTGTAGTTTGCAGCATGTAGGCTCTCTCATTGAGGAGCACAGGCTCAGTAGTTGTGGCACGCGCCCTTAGTTATCCTGTAGCATGTGGGATCTTAGTTCCCCCACCAGGGATCGAACCCGCTTCCTCTGAAGTGGAAGGTGGATTCTTTACCACTGGACCACCAGCGAAGTCCCTGGGTCTCTAGTTCTTTGTGGAAGAGCATGATGCTCACATAATAGAAAGGAAAATGCTATAATCTACTGAATGTTCCAGCCATACAACTGCACTTCTCCACTCCAACAAAATCAAATCAAGAGATACTAATCTGATTCTTACTTTATTTCCAAAGGTTTATTAAAAGAAGACAAAGGAGGTGCAGATGATTCATTAATTCAAATATTTATGAGAACTAACCATCGTTCTAGCCAATGTCCTAGGCACTGTGCTGGATCTGGCATTAAGATAAGGCCCAGTGAGTGCATCCTCACTTGGATCTGAAAAGGTTGGTCTGGGGTAGGAGGTACAGGCTGGACAGAGTGCAATGCAATACAGTGTAAAATATAACCCACGGCAAGAGAGCCTCAGCTGACTGAAAAGAGGTGCCAAGATGTGGAAGAGACTCTACCCTCCGGGAGCCTATAAATAAAGGCAGAACACAGTAGAATCCAGAAGAGTGATGAAAGAGAGGGAGGAAGAGAATGAAAACTACAGGAGTTGCAGGAAGGAGGGGCACATTCCAAGCAGTAGGATCCTTGGGGGCCCAGATTGCACCTTCCCCCATGCCTGTGAGGGAGATGTGAGAGAACCTCGGGCTTTGAGAGGCTCAGAGGGGCTGGGCAGGAAAGGAGTAGTGTGTTTTCACGTCCAGTACAGGCCAGGCTGACCCAGAAATATCTGTACTTTGAGTCTTGGGGGATGGTTCTGATTGGAGAAGAGACCATAGCTAGAGGGGAGAAAGGAAGGGAACAAACAATCCTTTAGTAACCTCCATGCACAGTCGGCTCCAGGGAGAGCAGGGGAGGCTTGATTTGTAGTGTTTGCTGATTCCCATGGTGTAAATACTCCCACTATGGCATGGCCAGTTTCAAGCTACAGCAGCTTAAACACTGGCTTGCAAGATTCCTAAAAATTTAATAATTGGCTCTTAGAAGCTAATATGGGCAGGCTCACTAGCACGTCACTGATTATGGGACAAAGAATGGCTTGAAGCACTTTACATGCTTTATCTCAACGAACAGTCACAATGCTAGGGAGTTATAATTGTGAATCCATTTTACAGATGAGAGGACTGAGGCTCAGAGAATAAATTGACTTGTTTAGAGTGACACAGCAAGAGAATGGTAGAGGTAGGATTTGACCTAAACTTATCCCACTGCAAAGTCTATGCACTTTCCACCGCAGGCATCAAACTCTTAACATCAAACTCATCAACCAAAAGCTCACTCCAGCTGGGTTCCCACCTGCCCACCCTGCTGGGTGAGTGACCGACCAGATGGGATCCCAGAACATCCACAAAGTGAGAAGCAAGATAGATGAGCAGACACCGGATCTATCCCCTCTCCCTTCAGGAGCTGAGAGAAGCCCCCCTGCCTACCAGCTTTGGCTGGACTCTGCACAGCCCCCTGAACTCAGCATCCTTTCTGAGAGGGCACATATGGCCTGGACTCAGTGGCTGCAGGTAAACCAGCTGGGCTTGAGCCACCCCAGCCCTAGCCTGTGGAAATGAGCAATTCTAAGCACTTTTGGAAAATGAATAATCTCTCCCATAGTCGACACCTGTCCCTGAAGTCAAGCATTCCAAAGAGAGTAGGGCAGCTATTTATGAGGCACAAGAGTTATTCTGTTAGGGGAGGGATTCACTAAGGACATAGGCAAGAGGCAGTCAGCCCAAGCCCGTCACAGAACTCAGTACCCCAACTTCACCACACAGGCAAGCTCATGTCCATGTGCAGGATGGAGCAGAGAGAGGCCTGGGAGGGAGGGTTCCCTCCTACCCTGACTTGAGAAAAGATAGGGGTGATGCCAACCACCTATGTGCTGGGTACATTACACGCAGTGACCCACCCGTCCTTGCAGTTAACCTGTGACTCAGAAATCTTTTGCAGATGTAATAGCTGAGCCAGGAAAAGGAGATCTGTAATCTATCCAAGGTCCTGTAGCTAGGAAGTGGCAGGACAGGGATTTGGGTTCCAGTCTGTCTGATTCTAAATCCTATCTTCTTGCCTCTGTACCTCCATGAAAGGGAAACAGGACACCTTCCACACCCACTGGTCCTGGCTAAGTTTCTGAGTGCCGGGTGGCTGGCTAGGGCCTGGAGCAGGATGTGCAAAGACCTGTGGAATGGAGGTCAAGCTTGTAGGGTCTTGGCAAAGAATGAAAAGGTTACACAAATATGGCCTTGTCACCACTCCTGCTGAGGGAGGACTCTGCTAAAAAATAATAACTTATTCTTAGCTTCCTACAACATGTGGCTCCTACCCTTGTGCCTACCATGCCACAGAGGTAGGAAAGCCAGTGATTACGAGCACAGGCTCTGGGGTCAGACAACTCTGCATTCACTTCCCAGATCTGGTCCTCTGGGTGAGTTAGTTAATCTCACTGAGCCTCAGTTTTCCCATTTGAAAAATAAAGGTTGATGATAGCAGCCCCCTTATGAGGCTGTTGTAAAACTTAAATGAGATCAAATATATGAAGTGCCACATAGTGTCTGATGACTAGTAATCTCTCAGGCTATGTTAACTCTGTAAATATCATCATCATCATTATTAAAAATATTTTGTTATCATTATACACTTTCACTGATATGCAAATGAAGCTAATGTTTGTGCAAGACTGATTAGAAGAAATTATGTAACCAGCATTCCCCACGTATATCCAGAGAGGAAAGCACAAAAGATGGAGGAAGGGATGGGAGCCAGTGTAGACACAAGCAGGATGAAATGGTTCACGGGGGGACACTAGGAGCACCGCGCAGTAGATGGAGGACCACAGCTGAGTGGTGGTGAACAAGGCCATGCACAGAACAGAACAAAGGGTGCTCCTTCCCCAAAGGAATGCTGGCTCCTGACAGCCCTGGGAGGGCAGAAACTGATACAGATCCCAAAGGGTCCTGCAGCTCTGGGAGTGGCCGGGGGCGGGATTGTGTGTGTCTCTGCATGGGGTGATCTGCAGAGGCCCCTACTATGTCCTCCAGCCAACACTCTGCAGATTGCTTCAGAGATGGTTGTGAAGACGCTAGGATTCCCCCAGGGAACAGAGGGAGAAAGGGAGTGAAGAGAAAGGGAGAAGTGACAGCAAAGGAGGTCAGTTGGGGAAAGGAACGGGAGAGAAATGAACCAGAGGGAAAGGAAGGAGTGAAAGATAAGAAAGAACAAGGGGGGGGTGAGGGGAGTGGTGGCAGTCAACACTGCCCTGAGGCGTTCTCTATACACCATGGATTCTCTAGGTTTCTGTCTCCACTGCCTGCTGCCCCAGCCTCCATGAGAGCACAGACAGTTCCTATCTGTGGTCAAGGCACATAGTGAGCACTCGATAAATGTTTGAGGGAGGGAGGGATGGAAGGAAGGAGGGAGGGAGGAAAGAAAGAAGTAGAGAGAAGGAGGAAGGTAGGCTCCTCTGGAACCCCTGTTATCTGGGGAGAAAAGCCAAGCTGTCCCCTCCCCTCTGGTGTTTATCTAAGCGGCTGGCAGAAAGGCAGTTTTGCTTAAAAAACATTTCCCAGGGGATTAGCATCCCCTTTCACACTTAAAAGCCTTCCGCGAAGCCAAAGAATGAATTGATTTTCCTATAACTAATCACATTCCCATTTAATAGCAGGAAGCCACTGCTTTATTTTCCATCTCTGTCTCTAAAAATGCAGACTGGGCATTCACCTCGCCTCTCCCCCACTGAGAGCAGGATGCCAGGATGATGAAGGGGCCCCTCAACAGGGCAGCCTGATTCTCCCCTAAATCACTGCAGCCACAGCTGCCTCTGAAGAGCGTAATAAGAGTGGCCGGAAAGCCCAGGAGGGGCACTTCAAATCTTGTGATGCCATCAGCGTCAACCTCTCCAGCACAAGCATCAGTCTGTTTGTACAGGTAAGATCAAGAGTCTCGTCTTGAGGCCATTTCACCAGGAGTACAGGGCTGGAGGCTGTGGAGTTCCTGCCCAAACCACAGGGGTTGTTGAGAGCAAAAATAATGTGGCAGCTCATTCATAAGGACCCCAATTTGCCTTCAAAGCCTGTGTTTGCTTACACAGCCCACTGGCCGAAAGTGGACGCACAGAGACATGGTAAGTGCATGGCATCTACTCTCATCTAATCTCATGGGCTCATCTCCCACCATGGGAGGTACCAAACCAAGAGGATTCTAGGGAACATGAGTGCCACCCTACTCTCATGAAACAGTTCACTTTGCTCTACATTATCAAGGTCTAACAAGCTCCACTCAAAGGCAATCAACTAGACTATAGGGACCCAGAACAAATCCAACCCACTTACACGTTGTCAACATGAGTCACTGTTGAGTAAAAAAAAGCAAGTTGCAGGTGATACCTTTCCATCTGTATTCATTGAAAAAAAAAATGTAAATGCACACAATACTTTGTTCATGGCTATTGATATTTGTAAAATACAAAAAAAATGGATGGAAAAGATAAAGATAAATTCATGATAGAGGCTGTGTCTCTGGAGGAGGAAAGGGAAATGAGAAAGGGAGATGATGGGGTAGCTTACCTGTGATTTTTTAAAATTTTATTAAAAATATTTGAAGAGACATATAAGAGCCAATTTTGAGTGGTGAGAACATGGTTTATTTGTTTTCCATTTTATAACATTATCTGTACCTTTATGTACCTTTAAACTACATCTGATTTTTTTAATATGCAAAAACAGAGCATGGACAAAAGAAAAACTATCTCTATACCCTCAATGGTTTCCTGTCCAAATCTCCATGTGTTGCCTTCTTCCTTCTAGGTCAGTGTCTCGGCACTGCTGACATTTTGGGCAGGATAATTCTTTACTGGGTAGCGGGGGGTGGGGTGCGGGCTGTCCTATGCACTGTGAGATGTTTAGCAGCATCTCTGGCCTCTGCCTGCTAGACATCAGTAGCAGATCACCCCCAGCTGTGATGACCAAAATGTCTCCAGACATTGACAAATGCCCTCTTGGAGTGAAATCACTCTCAGATGAGTGGCTAAATGAAACTCTCTATTTCACTCTTCCGGTACAGGGTGCCACACACACATATACTTTAGTGTTTTCTGATGATATCTGCATTCATTTTCTTAGGTTGGTTTTGAGTTGTATCACTCAAGGAGGTGGGGTTATTATCCCATTGCCTAGATATGGAAACTGAGGCTCAGAGAAGCCAGGCAACTTGTGCCAGCCCCTGTAGCTGAGTAGGGGCAGGATGTGGTCTTGAACCTGGGCCTTCAGTTTCTTGATGATAAGCCAAGTGTCATCTTTCCTACCCTAACAATCAGAGAATCAACTCTTACTAACTTTCACTCTTCTTTCCCCCTCCCCGCAATACAGAAGAAGTGGAGGTGGAGGGAAGAGAGGAGAGAGGGGTGTTTGGGGAAAGGGAATAACACTTGCTGAGCACCTACTATTTGCCCTGAGCTTTCAATAATCTATCCCTATTGACTACATAATAGTCCTGCAAACTAGACAATAGTATTCATGTTTCACATTCCGAAGAAACAACATAAACCAAAAAATCATATTTAATTGTGGCAACAGCAGGCACATTGAAGAGTAAAAGGGGCCTTCTGCTTTTTCTAAAATCCAGTTTCCTCTGAGGCAGTATAATATGATTAAATCCCAGCTGTGCCATTTACAAGCTGCGTGAACCTGGGTGAATGAGCTCACCTCCCTATGCCCCATTCTTTATATCTGTAAACCCAGAGAGGATCATAGTCAATGAAACGGTACATGTGTAACCCAAATATAACTGGGCTGCCTTGAGGTCCGATTCTGTCCACTGATGCATTAAACACATACACACACACACACAAACACACACACACACACACACACACACACACACACACCCCATAAGTGAAACGGAGCAGGACTCTAGGGTCCTCCCCCCACCATGTCCTCCGCCTGCCTTTTGTCTGTGGAAAAACTTTAGCCAAAGAATAAATTTAATCAGAGAAGTAGGAAAATGCATAAGCAAAGGAAAGCAGTCAAACAGGACAAAATAATAATAGATTAGTCATTAAACAAAGTCAAAAACATTTAGTTCCTCCTCAAGGGCTGTAGATAATATTGTGAGCCGTATCCTTTGAGCTGTTTTGTAGACACTGAAACCCCCACCAGGTGGAAGACGTTAACTGCATGATAACAAGACATAAGCTGCCACAATTCCGAGAACTGGTCTCAAAGAAATGGAAACAAACCAACCTTGGAAATGAAGACTAACTGTACTTAAAACAATCAAGATGATGCTGATCAGACCACTGCAGAACCAATTTCAAGATGACCGTCAGAGCTGTCTGTGCTGTTTCTGCCTGTAGCCCCTCCCTCTGCCTGTGCACCCCTGAAACTCCCCTTTAAAAGCTCTTGCCCACTGACTGTCGGTATGGGGGTGGTCTTTGGACACGAGCCTGCTTTCCTCTGCCTCCACCCCACCCACCATTGCCGGCCTCCAAAATAAAGCAAACTTTCCTTTCCACCAACCTTGCCTCTCTAGTATTGGCTTTAGAGCGGGTGCAGCCAGACCCCACTTTTGGCAACATAAGCATTTAAGAACAATGAAGGGATTCTCGGAAGGGGAGCACAGTTATACAGTGTATCACATCAGAATAACATCTGCATCTGTATCCTCCCTCGCAGCCTCTACAGCAGCCCCTCACAATTGCCCTCTCTTTCTCCATGCTGTCTTTCTGCCGTCACCCTGGTCTCTCCCTGTCGGCCCAGCCCCCGGCATGCCCCTCCCCTCCCCCATGCCATGCCACCTACCAGAAGAGCAGGCCCCCCTCTGCATGTTCCTCTATTCCTGAACAAAACCTCCAGAAACTAGGAGAACAAACTCTTCATCTCCTCACTCTTCTAAAGGGCCTGGTCCAGTATCCAGCATGTCACATGTTCTTAATGCAAGGTAACTACTGCAGTAGTTGGTGTCATTCACCAAGAGCCTATGAGTTGCCAAACATTGCTGGAAACCAGGATTTCAAAATAAAGTAAACATGGCTTCTGTCCCAGGGAAGCTCACAATACACAAACAGGCTAACTTGTACAGCCTGTTCCAATTTACATGGGGCTTTTTTAAAAAAATGAGACAAAAATCACACAACATAAAAATCTACCTACCCATAAAATTAACCATTTTAAAATGAAGAGTTCCGTGGAATTTAGTACAATCAGTGTTATGCAAACATTACCTCTAATTCCAAAACAGTCACCATCCTGAAAAGAAATCCTGAACCCATTAAGCACTCACTCCCCACAGCTCCAACCGCCCAGTGCCTGGAAACCACTAATTTACCTTCTGTCTCTATGGATTTGCCTATTCTGCACATTTCACAGAAATGGAATCATACACTATGTGGCCTTCTGTGTCTAGGCTCTTTCACTGAGCATCACGTGTCCAAGGTTCATTCACGTTGTGACATGTATCGGTACCTCATGCTTCCCAGTTATATACCCGAAACAGTTGAAAACACGGATTCAAACAAAAAACTTGTTCACGGCAGCACTATTCACAATAGTCAAAAGGTAGAAACAACCCAAATGTCCATCAACTTATGAACAGATAATCAAAAGATGGCATAAACAAACAACAGAATATTATTCAGCCATACATGGGGCTTTTCATGTATATGATTTCAGTGAATCATCAGAAAGAGACTGTAGGATGCATCAGGTTTTATCTCCCCAATTGTTGGAGGAAAATATAGACTAACAGCAACATTGCCAGTCTCAGGTCGCCCAGCCCTACCTGCTTCAAAGTCGGCTGAGTCCCTGAAAACATGAGTATCTTGGGCCGACTCCCAGGTGCTCATCCCCGAGCAGGCCTGCGCAGGTAGTTATGGAGTATAGGGTGGAACTCTGCCTCCACTCCATACAGTCCAACCTCAACCTGCACCTAACCCAAGAGCCTTTAATGTGACCTTACGCATTTCTCCCTTCCTCCACCACCACTGCCATGGGTGTTTCCCTCCACAACGGCCAAAATCACTCATTCACATTTGGAGTAGTGTTACTATGCCCCTATCAAGGATCTTTGGCTTCTTATGAATCACTTATTCACTTTCTTGCACATAAACTGCATTCTCTAAGAGACATCTTCAAGATGGCAGAGGATTAACACGTGGAGATCACCTTCCTCCCCACAAATACATCAGAAATACATCTACATGTGGATGGAACAGCTCCTACAGAACACTCACTGAATGCTGGCAGAAGACCTCAGACTTCCCAAAAGGCATGAAACTCCCCACATACCTAGGTAGGGAAAAAGAAAAAACAGAGACAAAAGAACAGGGACGGGACCTGCACTTCTTGAAGGGAGCTGTGAAGGAGGAAAAGTTTCCACACACTAGGAAGCCCCTTCACTGGCAGAGACGGGGGATGACGGGAGAAACTTTGGAGCCACGGAGGAGAGCACAGCAACAGGGGTGCAGAGGGCAAAGTGGAGAGATTCCCGCACAGAAGATCGTGTCGACCGGCACTCACCAGCCTGAGAGGCTTGTCTGCTCACCCGCCGGGGCGGGTTGGGGCTGGGAGCTGAGGCTCGGGCTTCGGAGGTCAGATCCCAGGGAGAGGAATGGGGTTGGCCGCGTGAACACAGCCTGAAGGGGCTAGTCCGCCACAGCTAGCTGGGAAGGAGTCCGGGAAAAAGTCTGGAACTGCCTAAGAGGCAAGAGACCATTGTTTCAGGGTGCATGAGGAGAGGGGATTCAGAGCACCACCTACACGAACTCCAGAGACAGGCACAAGCCACGGCTATCAGTGCAGACCCCAGAGACAGGCATGAAACACTAAGGCTGCTGCTGCAGCCACCAAGAAGCCTGTGTACAAGCACAGGTCACTATCCATACCTCCCCTGCCGGAAGCCTGTGCAGCCCGCCACTGCCAGGGTCCCATGATCCAGGGACAACTTCCCTGGGAGAACACACGGTACGCCTCAGGCTGGTGCAATGTCATGCTGGCCTCTGCGGCCGCAGACTCACCCTGCACTCCGTACCCCTCCCTCTCCCCGGCCTGAGTGAGCCAGAGCCCCCGAATCAGCTGCTCCTTTAACCCTGTCCTGTCTGAGCGAAGAACAGACGCCCTCAGGTGACCTCCATGCAGAGGCAGGGCCAAATCCAAAGCTGAACCCCAGGAGCTGTGCGAACAAAGAAGAGACAGGGAAATCTCTCCCAGCAGCCTCAGGAGCAGCAGATTATCTCCACAATCAACTTGATGTACCCTGCATCTGTGGAATAACTGAATAGATGACAAATCTTCGCAAAATTGAGGTGGTTGACTTTTGAGCAACTGTAGAATTGGAGTTTGCTTCCTGCATCTAATTTGTTTCTGGTTTTATGTTTACCTTAGTTTGGTATTTAGAGTTTACCATCATTGGTAGATTTGTTTATTGATTTGGTTGTTCTCTTCCTTTTTCCTTTATATATATACATATTTTTTTCCTTTTTCTCTTTTTGTGAGTGTGTATGTGTATTCTTCTTTGTGTGATTGTGTTTGCATAGCTTTGCTTTTACCATTTGTCCTATGGTGCTCTCTGTCCATTTTTTTTTTTTTTTAGTACAGTTTTTAGCACTTGTTATCATTAGTGGATTTGTTTCTGGTTTGGCTGCTCTCTTCTTTATTTTTTTCTTTCTTATTTCATTTTTTAAATTACTTTTTAATTTTATTTTTAATTAATTTATTTATTTATCTTCTTTTGTGAGTGAGGTTTTTTTTTAAAAATTTATTTATTTATTTATTTTTGGCTGTGTTGGGTTTTCGTTCCTGTGCGAGGGCTTTCTCTAGTTGTGGCGAGCAAGGGCCACTCTTCATCGCGGTGCGCGGGCCTCTCACTGTCGCGACGTCTCTTGCTGCAGAGCACAGGCTCCAGACGCGCAGGCTCAGTAGTTGTGGCTCACGGGCCCAGTTGCTCCGCGGCATGTGGGATCCTCCCAGACCAGGGCTCGAACCTGTGTCCCCTGCATTGGCAGGCAGACTCTCAACCACTGTGCCACCAGGGAAGCCCCTAATTTTTTTATTTTTAATGATTTTTTTATACTTTATTTTATTACTTTTTTTTCTTACTTTCTTTCCTTCTTTTTTTCCTCCCTTTTCTTCGGAGCCGTGTGACTGACAGAGTCTTGGTGCTCCGGCCAGATGTCAGGCCTGTGCCTCTGAGGTGGGAGAGGCAAGTTCAGGACACTGGTCCACCAGAGACCTCTCAGCTCCACGTAATATCAAACAGCAAAAGCTCTCCCAGATACCTCCAGCTCAATGATACCACCCAGCTCCACTCAACGACCAGCAAGCTACAGTGCTGGACACCCTATGCAAAACAACGAGCAAGACAGGAACACAACCACACCCATTAGCAGACAGGCTGCCTAAAATCATAATAAGGTCACAGACACCCCAAAACACACCACCACTGGATGCAGTCCTGCCCACCGGAAAGATAAGATCCAGCCTCATCCACCAAAAAACAGGCACCAGTCCCCTCTACCAGGAAGTCTACACAACCGACTGAACCAACCTTAGCCACTAGGGGCAGACACCAAAAACAATGGGAGCTACAAACCTGCAGCCGGTGAAAAGGAGACCCCAAACACAGAAAGTTAAGCAAAATAAGAAGACAGAGAAACACACAGCAGATGAAGGAGCAAGGTAAAAACCCACCAGAAAAACAAATGAAGAAGAAATAGGTAGTCTACCTGAAAAGGAATTCAGAGTAACGATAGTAAAGTTGATCCAAAATCTTCGAAATAGAATGGAGAAAATACAAGAAACATTTAACAAGGACCTAGAAGAACTAAAGAGCAAACAAACAATGATGAACAATACAACAAATGAAATTAAAAATTCTCTAGAAGGAATCAATAGCAGAAAAAATGAGGCAGAAGAATGGATAAGTGATCTGGAAGATAAAATAGTGGAAATAACTACCACAGAGCAGAATAAGGAAAAAAGAATAAAAAGAATTCAGGACAGTCTCAGAGACCTCTGGGACAACATTAAATGCACCAGCATTTGAATTATAGGGGTCCCAGAAGAAGAAGAGAAAAAGAAAGGGACTGAGAAAATATTTGAAGAGATTATATTGAAAACTTCCTTAATAAGGGAAAGGAAAGAGACAATCAAGCCCAGGAAGCACAGAGAGTCCCATACAAGATAAACCCAAGGAGAAACAAACGAAGACACATACTAATCAAACTATCAAAAATTAAATACAAAGAAAAAATACTAAAAGCAGCAAGGGAAAAACAACAAATAACATACAGGGGAATACCCATAAGGTTAGCAGCTGATCTTTCAGCAGAAACTCTGCAATCCAGAAGGGAGTGGCAGGACATAGTTAAAGGAATGAAAGGGAAAAACTTACAACCAAGATTACTCTACCCAGCAAGGATCTCATTCAGATTCGACAGAGAAATTAAAACCTTTACAGACAAGCAAAGGCTAAGAGAATTCAGCACCACCAAACCAGCTTTACAAC
>NC_041227.1:50753861-50756840 GCF_002837175.3 Physeter macrocephalus | reverse complement strand
AGGGATACATACAGACTGAAAATGAGGGGATGGAAAAAGATATTCCATGCAAATGGAAATCAAAAGAAAGCTGGAATAGCAATTTTCATGTCAGACAAAATAGTCTTTAAAATAAAGACTATTACAAGAGACAAAGAAGGCCACTATATAATGATAAAGGGATCAATCCAAGAAGAAGATATAACAATTGTAAATATTTATGTACCCCACATAGAAGCACCTCAATACATGAGGCAAATGCTAATAGCCATAAAAGGGGAAATCGACATCTCTTCTCAAGTGCTCATGGAACATTCTCAAAGATAGATCATATCTTGGGTCACAAATCAAGGCTTGTTATGATTTCAATTTTCTTAAATTTACCAAGTATCTTTTCTGACCACAACGCTATGAGACTAGATATCATTTACAGGAGAAAAATCTGTAAAAAAATACAAACACATGGAGGCTAAACAATACACAACTAAATAACCAAGAGATCACTGAAGAAATCAAAAAATACCAAGAAACAAATGACAATGAAAACACAATGACCCAGAACCTATGGGATGCAGCAAAAGCAGTTCTAAGAGGGAAGTTTATAGCAATACAATCCTACCTCAAGAAACATCTCAAATAAACAACCTAACCTTACACCTAAAGCAATTAGAGAAAGAAGAATTTAAAAAACCCAAAGTTAGAAGGAAAGAAATCATAAAGATCAGATCAGAAATAATTGAAAAACAAATGAAGGAAACAATAGCAAAGATCAATAAAACTAAAAGCTGGTTCTTTGAGAAGATAAACAAAATTGATAAACCATTAGCCACACTCATCAAGCAAAAAAGGGAGAACACTCAAATCAATAGAATTAGAAATGAAAAAGGAGGGCTTCCCTGGTGGCGCAGTGGTTGGGAGCCCGCCTGCCGATGCGGGGGATGCGGGTTCATGCCCCGGTCCGGGAGGATCCCACATGCCGCGGAGCGGCCGGGCCCGTGAGCCATGGCCGCTGGGCCTGCGCGTCCGGAGCCTGTGCTCCGTGGCGGGAGAGGCCACAGCGGTGAGAGGCCCACGTACCGCAAAAACAACAACAACAACAACAACAAAAAAGAAATGAAAAAGAAGTAACAACTGACACTGCAAAAATACAAAGGATCACGAGAGATTACTACAAGCAACTATATGCCAATAAAATGGACAACCTGGAAGAAATGGACAAATTCTTAGAAAAGCACAACCTCCGAGACTGAACCAGGAAGAAATAGAAAATATAAACAGACCAATCACAAGCACGGAAATTGAAACTCTGATTAAAAATCTTCCAACAAACAAAAGCCCAGGACCAGATGGTTTCCCAGACAAATCCTATCAAACCTTTAGAGAAGAGCTAACACCCACCCTTCTCAAACTCTTCCAAAATATAGCAGAGGGAGGAACATTCCCAAACTCATTCCACGAGGCCACCATCACCCTGATACCAAAACCAGACAAAGGTGTCACAAAGAAAGAAAACTACAGGCCAATATCACTGATGAACAGAGATGCAAAAATCCTCAACAAAATACTAGCAAACAGAATCCAACAGCACATTAAAAGGATCACACACCATGATTAAGTGGGGTTATCCCAGGAATGCAAGGATTCTTCAATATATGCAAATCAATCAATGTGATACACCACATTAACAAATTGAAGGAGTAAAACCATACGATCATCTCAATAGATGCAGGAAAAGCTTTTGACAAAATTCAACACCCATTTAGGATAAAAACCTTCCAGAAAGTAAGCATAGAGGGAACTTACCTCAACATAATAAAAGCCATATATGACAAACTCCCAGCCAACATCGTTCTCCATGGTGAAAAACAGAAACCATTTCCTCTAAGATCAGGAACAACACAAGGTTCTCCACTCTCACCACTATTATTCAACATAGTTTTGGGAGTTTTAGCCACAGCAATCAGAGAAGAAAAAGATATAAAAGGAATCCAAGTCAGAAAAGAAGAAATAAAGCTGTCACTATTTGCAGATGACATGATACTATACATAGAGACTCCTAAAGATGCTACCACAAAACTACCAGAGCTAATCAATGAATTTGGTAAAGTAGCAGGATACAAAAGTAATGCACAGAAATCTCTTGCATTCCTATACACTAATGATAAAAGATCTGAAAGAGAAATTAAGGAAAAACTCCCATTTACCAATGCAAGAAAAAGAATAAAATACCTAGGAATAAACCTACCTACGGAGACAAAAACGTGTATGCAGAAAACGATAAGACACTGATGAAAGAAATTAAACATGATACAAACAGATGGAGAGATATACCATGTTCTTGCACAGGAAGAATCAACATTATGAAAATGACTCTACTATCCAAAGCAATCTACCGATTCAATGCAATCCCGATCAAACTACCGATGGCATTTTTCACAGAACTAGAACAAAAAATTTCACAATTTGTATGGAAACACAAAAGACCCCAAACAGCCAAAGCAATCTTGAGAAAGAAAAACGGAGCTGGAGGAATCAGGCTCCCTGACTTCAGACTATACTACAAAGCTACAGTAATCAAGACAGTATGGTACTGGCACAAAAACAAAAATATAGATCAATGGAACAGGATAGAAAGCCCAGAAGTAAACCCACACATCTATGGTCACCTTATCTTTGGTAAAGGAGTCAAGAATATATAATGGAAAAAAGACAGCCTCTTCAATAAGTGGTGCTGGGAAAACTGGACAGATAAGTGTAAAAGAATGAAATTAGAAACACCAAACACAAAAATAAACTCAAAATGGATTAAAGACCTAAATGTAAGGCCAGACACTGTAAAACTCTTAGAGGTAAACATAGGCAGAACACTCTATGACAAAAATCACAGCAAGATCCTTTTTGATCCATCTCCTAGAGAAATGGAAATAAAAACAAAAAGAAACAAATGGGACCTAATGAAACTTCAAAGCTTTTGCACAGCAAAGGAAACTATAAACAAGA
>NC_041227.1:50682479-50753642 GCF_002837175.3 Physeter macrocephalus | reverse complement strand
GAGAAAAGGGAACCCTCATACACTGTTGGTGGGAATGTAAATTGATACAGCCACTATGGAGAACAGTATGGAGGGTCCTTAAAAAACTAAAAATAGAACTACCATACAACCCAGCAATCTCACTACTGGGCATATACCCTGAGAAAACCATAATTCAAAAAGAGTCATGTACCGCAATGTTCATTGCAGCTCTGTTTATGATAAGCAGGACATGGAAGCAACCTAAGTGTCCATCGAAAGATGAATGGATAAAGAAGATGTAGCACATATACAAAATGGAATATTACTCAGCCATAAAAAGAAACAAAATTTAGTTATTTGTAGTGAGGTGGATGGACCTAGAGTCTGTCATACAGAGTGAAGTACATTAGAAAGAGAAAAACAAATACTGTATGCTAACACATATATATGGAATCTAAAAAAAAAAAAGAAAGACTCTGAAAAACCTAGGGGCAGGACAGGAATAAAGATGTAGATGTGGAGAATGGACTTGAGGATGGGGGAGGGGGAAGGGTAAGCTGGGACGAAGTGAGAGAGTGGCATGGACATATATATGCTACCAAATGTAAAATAGATAGCTAGTGGGAAGCAGCCACATAGCACAGGGAGATTAGCTCAGTGTTTTGTGACCACCTAGAGGGGTGGGATAGGGAGGGTGGTAGGGAGACACAAGAGGTAGGATATATGGGGATATATGTATATGTATAGCTGATTTACTTTGTTATAAAGCAGAAACTAACACACCATTGTAAAGCAATTATTCTCCAATAAAGATGTTAAAAAAAAAAGAAAAAAGAAAAATAAATTGCATTCTCTTTCATATATAGCTTTAACCTATTTAATTAGAGTCCTAATTAACTTTTTTTAAGGGGGGGGGGGAAACCCACTTTAACTCTACAATGGGCTAAAATTATACCTTACAAAAAGACGCGATTGTTCCCTGACCATGAACTTTTGCTTTTATGCATTGCTAATTTGGTTAATGGGCTCATTCTGCTCTGAAATTTGCATCATGAAAATTACTAGCTTTGAAGAGTCCTCTGTGTACAACACAGTTTGCACGTTTTGTTGTAAAGGTCACATTTGACATCGTAAAACAGCGGGCCCTTTTGAAAAGGTACAAATGTAAGAAATTAAGTGGCCCCATTGGTATAATGTCATTGTGAAGGAGGGAGAAAAGATTTTTAAGTTAATTTTTATTCATATTGTTTACGTGCGAGCAGGGTGAGCTCGGTTCCATATGAATCCCTTCTTGCATCTGACACATTATCGGCTGAACTTATGATTCTGGGACACCAGTGACTGGAAAGGTTCTGCCACAAGCATTGGTGGAATGGGGAGTCTCGAATCAACAAAAGAAAAAATAGAGGGTGCCATCATCCACATCTGAGTAGACTCAGGATTCGGGTAAAGCAGGCATGGGGACATCAAATCATTATTTAAGTGTTGCCAGGGGATCCTGTACTTAAAAATATCTTGCTGTGATTCAACAGTGCCTGACAACAATAAATTGAGAAATATTCACCACCCCAGTTGATGAGGGGTGTACTTCTGGATATCCCTAGGTTGGGTTTGTGAAGTCAGATACACAGCATCTCTATACCTCGGGGCAGAGCAACGCTACATGGTGCTTTTAGGAAGCCTTCTGGTGCTTTTTTTTGCCGGGGGCGGGGGCGGGCACGGGGCCAAGTCCACATGCACAGAAGCACTGAGAAGGAAATGTTGTTGCCAGAGGCTCAGCTACCTTCCCAAGTGCCCAAGGAAATGAGCAGAGGCCAACATGCCCCAGCAAAAGGAGGACCAAGGGTGGCCAAGAAGGCACAGACATCTTAATGTAGAGGCAGTCTTGGGCTAACGGTGAGGCACGCCACTCAGTGCCAAAGAAGGCGAATCAAGTTTCCTCACTATCCCTATCCAGATGTCATTTTGTTTTGTTTTCATATCTACAGTGGAGATGGTGATCTCCCACAGGGTGTGGTTGTTGCTGAGGCCTTTTCAGAAGTAACACAGAGCACCTCCCCATGTCACATGACCTGCAGGAGAGGGAACAGATCAGGCACTAACGTGAGGACATAATCTTTTTGCTTCCCGCCAGGGCTCCAAGAAGTCCTTTCTTGAGGAGGCAGTGGGCGCCCTGCCTTGGGCATCAATGGAGACTTCAGGTCAGGGGACGGCACTGAAGTGGGCTTTGCTGGATGAGGAGTGGGTACACAGGGCAGCAGAGGAACCGCATCCCTGGAGTACCATTCATGTTGCCCTTGGGATTGGAAGCCCGGGGTGGAAATGAAAAAGAAGACCAGCTGGCCACACAGGCAGGGACAGGGGAAATGGGCATGGAATGTGTGCTTTTGAATACAGACCCCTTCCAGGGGGCCACAGGTGGCACCAAAGAGCACCTTCCCTCTGATACCTTCTCTTCACCAAGTCATGGGTAGAACACAGGCTACAAGAACACCATCTCAGGAAACAGTCCTTTGTGACAAAGAAAAAGAAAGACCCCTCCCCTCCCCGGAGCACGTGGGGCCTCCCTCCCTCCATCTGTAATTACCTCTAGTAAATTTCCCATTCATCTGCATGCCGGTTTCTATTCAGGGAGGACTTGAGGCTGTGCTGCTGCGGGGGGGCGGGGGCGGCCAGGCACATTCAAACTTGCACAATCTCCAATCACCGCACCTGACGGGGATGAGCACTTGCTTATGTGAAATTTTCTTTTCAATCCCAGCCTCAGATTGCACCATTTCACAGCAATGCTCCCAAGCACTTACACACAGAAGGCTTTTCATCCTCCAAGTCCCGCACAAGTGTTACCTAATTAATGTTCAACAATGTTACCAAACCTCCCTCTTTTAAGACGTATCAACCTGGAAAAGTCTGGAATTAAGGATTTTGATCTTGAATGGATTGCTTTCATGTATTTTGGATAATTCACACAGCTGCTTAAAGACAGATATTCATCGACTATAAACAGCCCCAAGTTCAAGTAGCTACATAAATAAACCTTTCCTTATCTCTCGCGGCAGCCTCTCTGTGCCCGTTTGGGCAGTGAAGGGATCAAAAACGCTCCCTCGCGGTCAGTCGATGAATGCTCAGACTCTAAAGTGAATCATTCTTCAGCCAAGCAGAATAAACTATCAGCCTGAGACCCTCCAGTGGCTTTCTTAAATCCAGACCACAGCACCCAGCTTTGCACGTCAAAGTGTGGACGAGGCAGCATCACTGGGAGCTCATTAGAAACGCAGAATTGGGAGCCCCACCTCAGAACTACTGGGCCAGAATCTGCATTTTAGCCAAATCTCCACGTTATTTGTGTGCACGTTAAAATTTGAGATGCTCTGGTCTTTAAAGCCCTTCATGAACTGACCCCTGACCACCTCTTGGACATGGGACCCGTCCCCTCACCCTATTTCACTGGCCTCCTTGCTGTTGTCAAACTCAGCATACATTCTCCAGTCTCAAAACATTTGTTCTGACTGTGCTCTCTGCCCAGGTGTGCTTCCTCAAGCCACATCTGGGAACACCTCCAGGGGGTTCCATTCACGTGGCCGTGGACATAAATGGCACCGCCTGTGGCCCAACTCCAGTCTACAATATGAGCGGTGTCCCCAGGTGTTGGGTGGCATGGCTGCCCTGTGCAAGGATCTGGGTAAGTGCCCTCCCTTCAGAGAAGACTCCTTGCTCACCATTAGCTTAAAAAACCTCTGTGACTCTTTCCTCCCCACCCCACTTTATTGGTCTTCATAGCACTCATCACTACCTGATATCACATCATATATCTGTTTCCTTGTGTAGTTTATTGCCTGTCTTTCTCTAGTAGAATTCATTCTCCATGAAATCAGAGACTTTGTATCTGCCACCACTCCCCCTCACATACACATACACACTGAACTTCAGCACCTAGAACAGAGCCTATCTAATAACTAGTACACAATGTGTGCTTGCATGTGTGCATGCATGAAAATGTATGTGCACACGTGTGTGTGCATGTATAAGGTTAAATATTCTCTCTCCCCTGATTCACAATAACTTGGGACTGATGGATAAACTGCACTTTCATGTAAATCAACTCCTTTCATTTCTGCAGTTTTCAGAGAGTGATGTGGTCCAGCTCAATGCCAAGGAAAGGGTCCCCACACCTAGGCAAGAGGCCACTTCTGTTCCTCAGCTGCTACAGAAGCCCCTTTATATTCTTCAAATTTCCCTCAGCTGTGCATAAAGCAAAGGTGACCCACTTAGTTGCCATCAAATGCAGCACCCAACACCATGGCAAGAAATAGTCAAATGCCCGGTGAACCCCACTGATTGGAAGGCAAGGCTCTCTGCAGGAGGGGTCAAAGAGACGCTTAGTTTGTCTGGTTAACATAACGGTTCTTACTTTAGCAGAAAACAGCTCATAACCAAACATTGTGTGGCCTCAAAGGCACAAGGTGAATGAATCAACAATCATAACAAGGAGACCAAAGTGCCACCAACCCAGGGGACTAGAGACCATGCCTACACTCTGCCAAACACCCAAGTAAACACAGTCATCTGGTTCCGCTCACACGTCGATCAAGCCCCTGCCTCAGGACCTATAGCCTGACAGGACATATACATGAGTGAAGCAGGACAGATAAAGGTGGCAGCATCAGAGTGATGATGAATGGAAACTCACCCAGATCCTTGGTGTTGGGGGGCAATAGAGAGTGGTGGAGACTGTGGCAAACAGTTCATGCTCCTTCTAAAGGGGGCAGCTGTTGATTGGTTGACTAGCATCATTTGGGGATATGGACCCAACGTTACCAGATCCTCTGATTTATCAAGACTCTTATTAAACCTCCTCGTTTTGAAACACTGACACATAAATCCAAAATTTTGACAACTCTGCAAGCAAATAAAGTACATCTGTGGATGAGACATACCCATAGGTCACACTAGTGAGAATAAGAGCTTAGATATTTGAAGTTCCAGCCTTTATGTAGTTCTTCATCAGCACAGCTGTGCATTTAATGAGGGCACTTCCTGTATACACATGCATGAGTGCGCACACACAATTCTAGAACATCTTCTGTGATAGGAAGCCAAGGAAAGGACCAAGCGGTTAGTGAAAGCCCACTCTGCCTCAGGATTAGATACAGAGCTCAGTCTCTAGCCTAGAGGAATGTAGGGATCTCACAGATAGAGATGAGTAGAGGATGGGGTAGAGGGAGGTGAGTGTAGGGGATCAGAATTGGTCTCAGCATTCTTAGGAGGCCCAGTTCTCCTGAGCAAGTGTGCTATTCCTTCCTCCAACCTGCTGTAGAAGGGAATGGCATTTTCTGTAAGAATCAAGGAGGGTATAATGGAGGAGCTATTTGGGTTGGGTTTTACAGGATGTGTAGGAGTTTACTCAGAGGAAGGATATGGTGCAGAGGAACCACAAGTGCAAAAGCATCTTCTCTTCCTGCCTTCTCTGAGCCCACTCAGCCCAGAATCTAACTCTGTTTTTTTTCCCCTCCTTGGATGCCTCTGAAACTAGCACAGTGTCCTACTGAAGCTTTATGACATAGTATCCATGGGAAGAGTGAATGGAAAATTTAGTCCCTTCCTTCTCCCATTCTAATCTTCCCCATCTAGAAACTACAGGGAGTAAAAAAAGTATTAATCGCAGGATGTTAATGTTGAGAAGAGGGGGGAGGTGAAGACACAATCCCAGTCCTACAATCCCACTTTCTCATATCTCCTTCGGACCCCAAAGACATCAGACTAGATCATTTGCAGGGCAGCAGTATGTTTATTGAGAGGAGCAGGGGTGTGGCAGGGCGATTATTCCAGGCAGCAATAGGCAGAGGTGAAGGTAGATAGAATGGAAGCCCCTGTAAACTCCAGCCTACAAAATCAGCAGCTGACCCTGTGCCCAGGCTGTTTGCTCAGAAACCACCTTGACCAAACAGCCTTTAGCATCTTCAGTTAAAGCCATGCCACAGGTTGGGTAGGATAGTGGTGACAGAATCAGAATGTCTGGGTTGGGCTCTAGGCTATTCCATCTACTATCTGGGTGGTTGGAGGCATATTACACTACCTTACCAAGTCCCCTCTCCTCAGCTATAAGGTGGCAGTAATAATTGTACCCTCTCCATGGGGCTATAGTGGGTATTAAATAATCATATGTACCGTGCTCAGCACTGTATACAGGAACAGTAAATTCTCCGTAACATCTGCTATGATTAATTCCTTGTTGCTTTCAGTTATTTAGAAAAGGAGCTCCAATACGGATGGCAGGGGGATGGGGGAGCGTAGCCCATTTTACCTAAAGGACAGAATAGCCATGGACTTCCTACACCTTCAGAGAGGAAACATCTCAGAAAACTGGATTTCTTGGTACTTTCCTACAGAGTCTTGGTGCTCAGCCAAGAAAAAGGTGGTGTTTCCTCCAGGGCACAGCAGCCGTCCATAGCTTAGCAGGTGGGAGAGGTCCCTGGAACCCAGAGTGGGTATAAACCTAGCTGCCCTCCTTCTTCACCATTCAACCAGGGACAGAAGGTCTTCAACACGGAACACAAGTTCTCTCTTATTGCAGCCTGGATGTACAAACCTGTCTCGACCCTCAGGGGATTCTCCCCCGTCAGCTTCCTCAGTGACCTATTGGGTTGACCAGGAGTGGAGAGTGGACAAGTGGTGTCAGCACCTTGTACAGCACAAGGCACAAAGTGATCCCTCATTAAATAGTTCATAAAGGAATGAAAAATAATAAAAGCCACATTTATGGATCACACAAGGTGCTCAATATACCAGGTACATTACATTAAACATGTTATAAACATTTGCTCATTAAGCCCACACGACCTGAGTAGATATTATTTTATCATCTGAGGCTCAGAGACATTAAATTACATACTAAGAGTCACCTGAAGGAAGCAGCAGAGCAGAAATGAGACCCCTGGAAACCAGGCTCTGGAGATCACCTCTCTAATGAGTAAGGTATGACTAAATATATTGCAGTCAGAGACAGGGGTTCTAAGAAACTTGCTACCCTCTCCCACCCTGGATGATGACCCAATGCTCAATTGTTCGAGGCAGTATGAAAACTCACTTTAGATTGATTTGCTTCTTTCTCAGCGGTGTGTCAGCTGCTGCCCGGCATGAGAGCTTATTTAAAATACCAGGTAGAAATAAGATTCACTGTGAAATTAGTTGTAGACAAGCTCAGAAACTGCTAATGATGCAGAGATAATAAGGGGATTTGCAGAAAACAGTGATACTGCATTATGATTAGTGAGCAGAGCTTCACCCCTTGAAGCCGGCGGGCCCGAGCTCCCACAAGAAGAACAAATGCATATGTATTAGCAGCGCACGCTGGCAAATCCAGACTCCTGAGGCCAGCAGGCTCAGGCCTCCTGGTCAGAGGCTCAGAACTCAGCTCTGATTTGCAAAAATGATTAATTTGTGGGTTTTGAGAATGAGAAACGTTTACTTCCTAGGTCTGGGAGAAACCAAAGGCCGGTCCTAAATCAAATTCCCATTTGAAAATGAGAACGAGCTGCAGCAGCCCTAGAAGGCAGCCCCGCGATCCTGCCTGGTCTGCGGCCCAAGTCTCCTTAGGCTGCTCTCCCAGGGTTTGATCTCAAGTCTGCCAGTCCATAAGCCTGCACACTTACAAGAGTTGGTTGTCAGCCTGTACGCACCAGAGTGGTGAGACCAGTTGGTAAATCACTGGCATCTTGCCATACCAGTTAGTAAATAATGGTTGCCCTGACATTGCAAAATGGCCCAGGATCATCCTCTCGACCTCTCTATGACTCAGCAACTAGAGGGTTAATGTCTGGCATCTTGAAGGTCCTCAGATCCCATTCCAGCACTCTGGCCAGAATCCATTCTCATCTGCTGGTGTCCACACCTGATTGGTTGTTAAATATTTTTAATATCATCCCTCCATACCCAGCCCCAGACATGTCTGCTAGCAACATCCTTAACACGAGAAAGGGGTACATGTTAGCAATCAAATAGGATAAAATCCTCTAGAAAAGCCTATTACTACAAATCAACAGGATCTGAGTCAGTCCTGTTCTGGCTGGGTCTATCCCTCGGTATTTACAAATGCAGCCAAGATGGCAGTCTGTTTTTGCACCCAGGATGTGTAATTTGGCCAAGTTACAGTCCCTGCCCTTTTGGCAAAAAAGTGGGAAAATGCAAATTGCATGCATGTCAATGACTAAGTCACCTGCATAATGAAATGCCAGAAAGTTTGAGGCTAAAACACTTATTTACATGAAAAACAAATCTGTATGGGATATGTATTTCTCTCCTTCACATCTCAACACATTTGTCACTCAAAGCCAGAAGGCTCTACTCAACAAAGTCCCTCCAGTCCCTGGCCCCATTTCCATTCTCTTTAACTTTCAGCTTACCTCCTTGAAGGATGGAGGCCACCAGGTGTTCAAAACAGATGTCGCTACTTTGCTGCCTAGGGAACCACATTCAGAGAGAGGGATGGGTGGAGAGGATGCAAATTCCCACTATGCCAAAACTATTTGTATGATCTTTGTACAGAATGTAAATTATTTATTCAATTTATGCGGTGAGGTTGATACAGCTGAATAGCTTGGGACTCTGTCAGATGGCTGACCACCAATACAATCAGTCCCTTTCTTTTAAATGTGATGAAACTGCACAAAAGTCAAAAGTGAAATATTAAAGAAAGATAGGGAGGGAGTGTGGTTCAGTGATGGACTGTAATGGTAGCTGTTTGGCATATTTTTCCTCCATTTTCCTTCTTCCAGTAACAGACTCTGGGCTTTCCATATCACATGAATGATCATGTGACCCACTCCCGACCAATCATGGTAACTCTTTTCTCCTGGACACAATGATTGGTGTAGGGGTGGATGCAGCATCCAAGGAGAGCCAATCAGAATCTGTCTTGGGATTGATATATAAATGCTTTGAGTAGAAGATTCTCTTTCCTGTGGTGTTGCTAAATATGCAGTTACAAAGCCAAGGAGCTGTGGATACGTTCCCTGCCATCTATGCTATCTGGACAGAGTCTGTGTGCAGAATGAAACCCATCAGAAATGAGCAGAAATGAAAGATAGATGGAAAGAGCATGGTGGTCCTTACTCCTGGGTCTCCATCCCAACTCCCTGTGTCCTACAATTCTTCCTTAACTCTCTGGACTTAGGATCCTTCCCAACTATGTAAGCCAATAAATTTCCCTTGGCTTAAACAATTTGAGGTAGTGTTTGTCACTGAAAACATCCTGACTTGTACTCAATTACAGAAAGGATGGATATGTATCTTTAATCACACTTAGGTATCTGATAATGAATACTTAGCATTTTGTGCAAGTGCTTTGATTTTGTTTTTCCTCCTTTGCAATTTAAAATGATTAATTAGTTTAAATCTAGTAAGTATCCAATTAAAGCTAAATAGTCTCTATTTTTGTCTCAATTGTCCTTGAGGTCCCTGCTTTTTATCACTAATATGAGCATTTTAATTTGCCTGTTTTCCACTCTTTGTAAAATATTAAGGATGAAAGCGGAAGGAAATAGTCAAATGGTTGCACTAACACTGCATTAAGGACAAAATTGCAGACTTTGCCAAACCTGAACCAGTAGCTAGCAGGCAGCATCAGCATGCAATAACCCAAAATGTTAATTCATTAACAGATAAAGAATGAGGGTCATTTGAAAGTTGGACAACATCAGAAATTGTGCAACAACACACCACTTATCACTTAAGTTCAAGCGCATAGGTGGCAGCAGAGGGAACTCTTTATACACCATCATATTCATGGCAGGTTTGCTAATGGTAAGGAACTGGCTGTAAAATGTGTATCTATCTATGCTTTGGGTTGAGAAAAGCAACCATAAGTGAGTAGTTTCCCAGCTCTGCATTTTCCTGGATATATTTGAGAAAATTACTTAACTTCTATGTGCTTCAATTTTCTCCCTGGTTAGAGAAGAATGGTAATAGTACCTACCTCACAGGAATGAAGAGAGGACTAAGTCAAGACCATCTTTGTCGAGCATTAGCACAGTATCTGCCATACAGTAAGTGCTCACTAAAGCACAGTTATAGTGCTTACTATAGTCACCCCTCCCACTGTCCCCTCAGAGGCTCTGAAAGCAGAAGACAAAATAAACACAGGTGGGGTTAGGTGCCTTGTGGGCAGAGACTGGAGGTGATTGTTATTTCTGGATGAATCACCACTGATATGTGTAATGTCAAAATTCAACTATTCCTAAAAGACACAAAAGCCCTTGCCTCTCTGAACAATAAAATAACAACAATAACAAAAATGATGGCTCTCGCTCACCGAGTCGTTACTATGCTAGGCACATTTTATCTACTTACTTTGATCTTCACCACAAAATACAGGATAGGTATAACTGTCTCCATCTCACAGGGGAGAAACTTTGGCCAGGACAACTCAGGTACAATGACTTGCCCAAGGAACACAGTTAGTGATGTGGAAATTGAACCCATCAGAAATCCATCCTGTTCTCAAACATTAGATCACGGCTAGTTGAGTTATCTCACATCTTCTGTGCTATAAAATAATATTAATTATAACGTAATAATAATAATGTATTGACTGTGTACATGTGACAGGTGTCATGACAGGTGGCTGATCTGCATTCTGTGTCCTTTGCGAAGAGACCTCTGGCAACTCCATGCCCTCCCTGGCTCCCAAACATAAGTAGCCTTGGAAAAGAAATCTCAGGTGCCCAATCTTCTCTTGAGATCTCTGGATACAAGCTTACAGAGAGAAAACATGTGGAGGCTTAGCCCTTCTTTGCAATGCAGGGATGCCATTTCACCTGTCTGTCACCCCAGTATCCACTCCAGGAAATGATCCCGCACTGGGAGATGCCTTTGGCAAAACTGGCTCCTCAAGAGAAAAGCTCATGTGATAAATTATATGTAATAGAAGTAAAGCAAAAGTTGCAAATGGGTACATAGAAGAGAGACTTTAAAATGCATATGGGGGAATTAGGAAGAGCCTCAGAAAGCCTAACCAGTAACATGGGTCATCGACATCATCACAATCATCAACTTCATCAGAGCAAATTCTGACATACAGTTAACAACCAGAAGAGTTTTGTTCTCTTTCCTTTGTTTTTTAAACACAGGTTCAGCACCTCCAAGTGTCTACACTCACAGTTTGGGAAACTGGTTTGGCCATTTATTGTGGACAACCTCCAGATGCAAGTGTGACCTTTCCAAGGGAAATAACTTCACTGCCCTACTTTCCCCCTCTTAAAAGTCAACTGTTGCCATTCTACAGCTGTTTTGCAATAAATGGAGAAAATAACATCAGAATCCATATAAAAGCATATTTGGTCATTAAACATCAGCAACCAAAAAATGTAAAGCTCAGGTTGCTCCTCTTTGAAATGACTTCCTCATCCACACAGGCTTTCCTCCAACAATTAACAACTTGCTTTAACAACGTGAGAGTTAAAGGTCGGCCCCCTAGATCCTGCCTAGGTTTGAATGACAAGCCCTTGTCCCTCATCAGGATGGAAAAGGCAGTAAGGAGTGGGTTCGTCTCTGGGAACTGCTGGCTGATGAGGGCACTGGTACCAATAATGAGAGACCCAAGTCCTGTCCATGGAGAGTGCCATGCAAGTTGCCCAATAATGCTCTAAAGGTCTTAAGGGGAATCCATAAACAGAGCCTGAAAAACTTTTGTAGACATGTTGATTATTAATCAGATGATGGGGAGCAATGTCTAGTCCGGATGCCTGCTCCTCGCTCCCTCCTCCTGCAGAAGGCACCATATCCCTGAGCTCTGAGCCTCAAATGATCTCTGAGGGATGGATGGAGATAGAGAAGGGAAAACAGAGGGTCCTGGGATGCATCTGCACTGACCTCTTGCAAGGAACAGCCCCAGGACAGAGAGAGATCCTATCCCCAACCAAATAAGAAGAGTTACCAGGTGCTGAGTGCTGCTAAGAGTTAAGTGCTTCATAAGCATTTGCTCACTGAATCATACCATGCCACAGATGGGTACTTTCAGGATCACTAAGATTTAGAAAATGAGACTTGAAACTAAGTTTGTAAGAAGTCAGGATTTGACCCTAGTTCTAATGGACCCCGAAACCTGCCCTCTCAACCTATCTGCTCTATTGCCTCCAACCGAATGCACAGCGCTAACCACTTAGCCCAGGTGCTCCTGTTGAAATGGACAGCTGGCTAAATATAACCTTAAGCCAGAAGGAAGGCAGGTGAGGACAGAAAAACTAAGGCTCAGGGAACCACTGTCATTCCAGGACCCAAGCAGATGCCAAAGCTGAGATCGTTTGTGTGAAAAAGGAGGCAGCTGTGGCATCGGCCCTCAGCTGGACTGGCCTCTTAGTCTTTATTCAGACACCATCCACTCTCTTCTCTTGTTACTGAGTTTTCCAGTGCTTATGCAGCCTATGCATTCCTCTTTGTGTAGTGGCTTTGAGTCTCTGGGGACTGTCTGAGAATTTGTAGACAAAGTGCTAAAGATACAACAGAGGGCATGGTACACCACTGTTAGTCAGCTGGTTCACCTGGCACTGCTGTACAGGCTTTATAGCTGAATCTGCTCTGTTTAGTTGCTGCATCTATTTGTATTGATTGGTATCTGAGCCCTATGGGTTGTTAAACATTGAATATTACCTTGGTACCTCCTTAAAATATCAAAGAGTGGGGATAGAAGGAAGCCCTTCCAGGATCATTTTGGATTGAATTCAGGTCCTGGCGGCACCCCTGTCACCACGGCATCTTCTAGTCTTGCATTCTTGGAGAATGTAGAGTACAGTAGCTTGTTCCCTTTGGATCACGAGCTTGTCTTTTCTCTTTAGTGTTTACTGCTGCTCCAGAGCATTTGTTTGCTCTATGATGGGTGCTTAGGGCCTGGACAGCATCATTGGGAAGGCATTTGATCACACTCACAGTTTACTCTGATGACATCTGGCATCAGCACATCATGCTAGCCACACAAAGGTACAAGATTCCTTTGTGCCTGATCTGACGAAGGTGAGGACTAACTGGTCAGATGCTGTAGGACTCATTACAGCACATGGAGAAGAGGCATTCTGACAAAGGATGAACACAGGCCCCAAGGAATCTCACTTTAGCCATGAAACTGCTCAGATTTGGCATTTCTTGGGGATGTGAAATGCTCTAGTCGGAACTTGGCAGGTGAGAAACGGCAGACAGCTCTGCAGGCCCTGGCTGGTTATCAAGGACCATAATAGCAAGGTTTCCTCCATCATTTATCCCAGTCAGTTGAAAGTTCTTGGAGTGTCTCCCCTCTCACTGGGGATAAAGACAGAGCAGTAACACCAGGAGACTTCAGGCCTCAGATCTGGGATCTTTTCTAGAGTAAAATACTAGAAAACTGGCTTAAAGCATTCCTTTTTCAGCCCAGATACTGGGAACCTAAACTATATCAATGGCTCCTTGTCCCCAGAACTCAGGAGTTCCTTCTGATTTGGTTCCCAAAGGGGAATGTTCCCAGGATCCAGAGAGGGCAATAGAGAGCAGAAATAAAAGAGAGAAAGAAGAATGTTGTTTATGAAAATTGGCATCACAGATAAGACCATCATTTTGCATGGTAGAGGGAGACTTCAATTCTTGGGTTCCTTCATCCCCGAATCCTTAATTCAGACACTAGACTGCATTATATTTATCAATAAACTATCTGATATGAAGGCAGCTACCCAGTGCCAAACACTAAACTGTTCCAAGGACTGAAACTCTGTACAAAGTTCATACTGATTGGGAAGGAGGTGGCAGAGGCAGAAAGACCACCATGCTTACACTAATTAACTTAGTACTCAAAATATAAGAAATTCCTCTCTCGGATGACAGAAGAGATGGTAAAACCTAAGGCTATGAGAATGCCTCTAAGTACTTCTTTGGCCACTTCTCACTATGTTTTAATTATGTGCTTCTTCTCTTGTGAAATATTAATTCACTTCTTAATATCTTTGTTATTATTGAGCTTACTGCTTTACTTCCAAAGGTTTAGAATTTTTTGTATAATAAAGCTGAATCATTCATTTTTAGATCTATTGTTTTGTGCTTAAACCTATTGCATTTTCTGTCCTTTACAATTGATTATTTTCTTGGGAATACATAGAAACACACACCCCATGGTTAAAGGGGTGTGTGTTAACACTGTTAACACACACTATGGTTAAAGTCATAGTTCCTATCTGTGGGGTACACAATTTGGTTTATGTTTTGCAATTCTACCTGATGAATTGTATTATTCATTACCTCTCTCTTCTATTTATTGATATTTGTTTACTGAGTCTGACACATCAATAACATGAGACAATTTTGAAGGGAAAAATAGTAATTTGGTGCTACTACATAGGATGTAATAGAATCGTTTTCAGTTCAAATTATTTAAAACTACAGAGCCATGAAGCTGAACTTTAAAAAAAAAAAACCTAAATTATTTCTAATGGCGGAATTTTTCAGCATCTTAATTTGAGTAAAAGAAAGGTTTAAATAGATTTGAGGGCTTAAATACTTCTGAGGAAATAAGGGACTGCAAAGTCGGGATGTCTAATTCACCTAAAAGTAATTAACAAAAAGTAAGTTAGATCATTATTTCCTCCAAGAGCATAATTTAAAAGGAAGCTGATTTATCTGAACTGATTGAGGCTTTCAATCCTAACAGAAATGTAGACACTTGGTTGTTATGGGGAGAACAGAAATGAGACCCAATTAAGCAAAATTCTTTCTTATGGAAAAAAAAAAGACAGATAAAATGATTGCTTAAATGTGCTCAGAAGGGAGCTGAAGAAAGTAGGAGAGTTGAGGGGTTTTTTTAACCTCTGGTTGAAACCTCCACTCAATTCACAAGTAAGATCCATCACAAGAAAATAAGGGAACTCATTTCCACCTAAACATTTGAGTATAACCAGCCATTTAGAATTGGCAAATATGGGCGTCATGTTAACATTTGACATCTGATTCCCATGGGAGAGGCAGGGGGGTTGAGGGCAGAAATGCTACTGCAGAAATTTAGAAGTAGGATTCCTGACCCTTTGTGATTAGGGTCTATTATGGGCTGAGCAGTAACCCCCTAAAATTCATATGTTGAAGTCCTAGCCTCCATTACCTCAGAATGTTAACTGTATTTGGAGATAAGGTCTTTAAAGAGGTGATTAAGGTAAAATGAGGTCATTAGGGTGGGCTCTCACTCAGTGTGACTGGTGTCCTTATAAGAAGAGTCAAGGACACAGACACAAACAGAGGGAAGACCAAATGGAGACACAGGGAGAAGATGGCCATCTACAAGCCAAGGAGAGAGGCCTCAGAAAAAACTGACCCTGCTGACACCTTGATCTCGGACTTCCAGCCTCCAGAATTGTGAGAAACAAAATTTCTGTTGTTTAACCCACCCAGTCTGTGGTTCTTTGCTATGTCAGCCCTAGCTGACTAATACAGGGTCTTGGGTATCCTGGCTAGCCTACAAAATCTGTCTCTTCTCTTCCAGTTACACTGAGACTCCACTGAGAGCAGAGTCTGTGTTTATTTCAGCATCGCTGTACCAGTGATGAATTAAGCAGATTTATTAACTGAATCATTCTTCCCTCAGAGGATAAACTGGAAGACTTGAGAAATTACAAAGTAAACCCAAACTAGTCCTTATGACTTGGCTGGTTAGGAAGGACCTCACAGTGGTTAGGCATACCAGCCTGGGAGGGAATGCCCAAGTTCAAATACCAACCAGACCGCTGAGGAGCTCTGTGACCCGTGGCCAGTTCCTTGACCTCTCTGAGAACTGCAGTCAGGATCCAAGTAGAGTGACACCTGACCCAGGGGAACCACTCAGCAAATTCACTGCTTCATTCATTCCACAAATACATCCTGAGCCCACACGGTGTCCAGGAACTGCTCTAGATGTGAGGATACTGACAAAACATCCTACCTTACAGTGCTGATCTTCTGGTGGAGGTTAGCTAATAATTATAATAAGGGCCCTTTAGTAAGAAAGGGAAGGACGGCTTCAATGCAAAATTCTAATGCTTGGTCGATTTCAGTGCACTATATGTAGTGATCCTGAAACCCATTTTAAATATAATCTGGAATAGCCCAAGATGGGTAACATTAATATTCTCTCCTGCCAGGCTCTCTGGCACCACAGTCATCCTCAATCACAGTTCCCCAAATCAGAGCAGAGACCTTGCAGATGTCTGTGCATTTTGCCGTTTGGCACCCGATAAACCTACCTGATGGTCTCAAAAGGCCTGTCTCCTCTCCCAGAGCCACTCAGCAAGCGACTCCCTCAGTCTCCCTGTCCCACAATAAGAGTTCTGTGGTGCCACCCGGCACTCAACGTATGAGGTCCCTGAAGGGTCCCTGAGGCGAGCCCCGGGGCCCTGTCACCCCTCATCGGTGGCTGTGTTCAGGCCAGCGGCCTGATGCATATGCAAGACAGGGCAGAGCCAGCCCTTCAGAGAGTGGCTGGCAGCCTGGATCCATTACCCAGGCCATCACCACCACTGTCCTTGTGCCTATCAGGTGGCGGGTGAGGGACCGGAGCCTGAGCTTAAGAAACCCTGGGAGCTCAGAGATTCCACACGCTTGTTTTTAGGGACTCCCTGACACCTTCTAGTATTAAAACGGACCTAGGGCTTCCCTGGTGGCGCAGTGGTTGCGCGTCCGCCTGCCGATGCAGGGGAACCGGGTTCGCGCCCCGGTCTGGGAGGATCCCACGTGCCGCGGAGCGGCTGGGCCCGTGAGCCGCAAAAAAAAAAAAAAAAAAAAAACGGACCTAAAATTTTCCCCTAAGCTTCTTCTGCCAATCATTAAACTCCCCAAGGCTTTTGTTTGCCCTTCTGTAAATTGGGGGTGGAAACTGTCCTGCTCTTTTTATGGGGTTCTGCAAGGATAAAATAAAATAGTCTGCAAAAGACTTTGTATGGGATTTCTTCTTGCGGTAATGAAAATATTCTAGAGTTGGTTGTGGTGATAGTTACACAACTCCATAAATATACTAAAAACCATTCAATTATACAGTCTAAATGGGTGAATTGTATAGTATGTGAATTATATCACAATACAGCTGTTATTAAAAATAAAAGAAAAGCCTTTATAAACTGTAAAGGAGTACTGCCATCCTAGGGCTTCAAGTCAGCTCTTAACCGGATTCAGTGGGGAGCTGGGACAGAGGGAGAGGTGGCGGGATAGAGAAAGACACTACAAGTAGCTGGGGGGTGGGGGCAGTTACCAGCTTACTGAGAGGGACACAGGAAGAAGACCCTGAGAATAAATTCTCAGAGAACATAAGAAAGCGGCCGTCACAGCGTGGTCTTCCATGGTCACCTGCACGGCATCATCCAGGGAGTGTGTAAGGACGCAGGTTCCATTCCCTGACTTTCTTTCCATGCAGTCTCTCTGCCTTGTCTCCCTCAGGTCTCTACTCAGATGCTGCCACAGCAGCAGGGCCTTCTCTGCCGCCCCTTGTCATTGTCTTGTAATCCCAGCCTTGCTCTCCCTTCTTTAGGGACCTTATCACCACTCACCAGGCACAGGGATGTATGTGTGTGTGATGATTCTTAGTGCTCTCTCACTAGGGTGTAAGCCCGTACAAGCAGGGACTTTGCCTGTTTTGTTCACTGGGTATACCCGGCCCCTAGAATAGCTCCTGGCATATAGTAAGTGCTCAGTATATATCTGCTGAATTAATGACTGAATAAATTCCTGGGCCTGTCCCATAATCACCAGTAGAAGGGCCTAGAAAGATGCATTTTAAGCAACTGCTTAGGTGATTCTAACCTCCAGTACCTCAGAATGTGACTGTTATTTGGAGGTAGGCTCTTTAAAGAGGTAATTAAGTTAAAATGAGTCTTTAGGGTGGGCCCTAATCCAACACGATTGATGTTCTTATAAGAAGAGGAGATTGGGACTTCCCTGGTGGTCCAGGGGTTAGCACTCTGCGCTTCCATTGCAGGGGGCGCAGGTTTGATCCCTGGTCAGGGAACTAAGATCCCATAAGCCACGGGTCGTGGCCAAAAAGAAAAAAAGAAGAAGGAGAGGAGATTAGGCCACAGGCACGCACAGGGGGACGACCTTATGAAGACACAGGGAGAAGACAGCCATCTGCAAACCAAGGAGAGAGACCTCGGAAGAAAGCAGCCCTGCCAACATCTTCATCTCAGACTGCAATCCTCCAGAACTGTAAGAAAATGTATTTCTGCTGTTTAACCCACTCGGTCTGTGGAACTTCGTTACGGCAACCTGAGCAAGCTAATATAGCACTTGGAAGAAAAAGCCTCAGTAGATGTTAGCTGTTGCCACCCTGCAGAGAGGCAATGCAGTGAAGTAGGTAAGGGAACACGTTTAGAAATCACACAGATCTGAGTTCAGACTGGGTGTGTCAGATCCCTCTGGGGCTCAGTTTCCTCATCCACAAAATGTTGATAATGCAAGGATAATGTGAGCATCACACAAAAATGAGCACAAAGCACCCAGCCCAGCGCCTGAGCTACAGTAACTGCTCAGAAAATGCAGCTGCTCTGCAGGATTCTGGAAGCATGGCGGCCAACCCAAGCCATTGTCAGCCCACCTGGCTGGATAAAATCTGACTTGATTTTTCCAAGTCTGGGATATCCAGAGGGGCAGAGCTGGAGCATCATTTTCCAGCTTGAGCCACTGCTACATTTTCCTGGACCAGGAGAGTATACCAAGCCAATGAGATGGGGGGCACCAACACAGGGGGCATCATGAGTTCATATCCTGGGGAACTTTAAGAATTTTTAAATGTAGCCCAGGAATCTACCATACCACACAGAGATTTAATACAAAGCAGGATGGGCACAGTAAAAGTAATGGGTGTAGCAGAGCAGATGTGCCCCTCCCTAAGGCCCCTGGGAGGCTCCTGGGGCACCTGGAGAAGGGTTTGACTCCCATGTCCCCAGGTGACTTACCCAGGTGTGACTGTCTTCATTTGAGACTGTTGAGGGATGAACACATGTAGCGGGGTGATTCCAGCACAGAGGGGGGAGGTGATTTTCCCACATCTTGCCATGGGTCATGCAGCAGCTCCCTGCAGGAACTTGTCTCCAAGAGTTTCTGAAGGCAGCAGGACAGAGGGACACCCTCCCCTCTGTCACCTGCTAATGGTGTATAAAGGAAAACAACTCTCCATGCCAGAGGGTCATTCACAGCTGATGGAAAAGCTCTGTCCAGAGGCAGTCTGGCAAGATTTTCAATCCAATTTCTCTTGAGCGAAAGGCTAACAGGATAAGATCTCTCCGTGTTAACAACCTGGATTGTGAGTGAAGTCTCGAGGTTGGGGCGAGAGACGAGGTCATGACATCAAGAGCCTACCTCGCAAAGCAATCTAGTCCGAGCCCCAGGTCCCCAAGCCTCCCTTCAGAGCCCGTTAATCGCATGTTCAACATGTCCCTCCGTGGCACTTCCTGTCCAGGGACTCAGGCCATCCGTCCCAGGCTGGCTGTCCACCCTGGTGTCCAGCAGGACCCTGAAAGGCCTGTCACTGGGCATCCTATAGACTTATCAGTGGGGAGAGAATGGGGCCTATGCTATTTTCCAAGAATAAACACAGCCTCAGAGCTCACAGGTGACCCCTCAGGGTGGCTTGTAAACCAGCCAATGTCCTCCTGAGGCTCCTGCACTGCCGCAAATCGGGCACGAGCTACAGCGACGATAGATACATGAGGCGACGTGTCCGGTCCAGGACACCTAAAGAGCCCAGACTCCCTGAAACCACAGGGAGTGAGTATCTGGGAGGAATTAGAGCCCATCGGTGACCCAATGTCCCCTGCCCACACCGGGTTCTTAGGATCCCATGATCCCACCCAGCAGCAACGGGAGGCTGGGTGACAGATCCAACACTCGCTGGTGCTGGGTTCAGTAAAGTCCATGTTAAAGATAAGGAGAAGCAAACTTGAGCTGAAACTAACCTGACTCACCCTCCTGAGATGGCTTCCACTCAACCCAGGATGAGAAGTCCAAAGCATGGACAATAAATTAAACAAGCAAGTTCAGATTCATCAACCATCTGCTCCATGGACAATGCTTCCAGATAATGCAGAGTGAGAGAAGTCAGGATTCCATCTACGTGAAGTTCAAAAGCAGACAAAATTGATCTAAAGAGGGAGTGAGCTAGTAGTGGAGGCTCTGGGCGGGGTGGCTCTGACTCCGAGGGACACCAGGGAACCTTCCAAGCATGAAAATGTTTTCGATCTTGAGCTGGATGGTGGTATCCCAGGGGTACACACATGTGAAAATTCATGGAGCTGCCACTTAAGATATGTACTTTATGATCTGTAAGTTATACCCTGGTTCTTTAAATTGCCAATCATTTATTGAGTACCTACTGTACCAGAGCTTAGACACCGGCATTTGGACATTATCCTCAGATGAGAGTGGTGTCTTCGGGAGGGCGGTTGGCGGTGAGGTAACTCAGTGTCAGGCTGGCTTTGACTGCTAGGCAACCCTGGACTGACTGGGTTTGGAGGAGACAGAAGCAGTAAACTCTTCAAAAAACCCCAGGGCTAATGGGTGGGAGGAGTGAGTTCTCACAGCCTAGTCTGTATCTGAACTTGAAGGTGAGTAGGAGCTTTCCAGGCAGAGAAGAGAGAGGAAAAACCTTGTGCTGTACGTCCAGGGTCAAAGCCAGAAATGGGGTCTGTGCCCAGCATGATACTTGACATACAGTTAGCCTCAAAAATGTCTTTATTGAATCTGTGCATGCTTCCGTGAATGAGTGAGTGAGTGCATGCGTGCACACCTGCACGAATGAATGAATGAACGAGGGAAATCTTAACCCCTCAGCATCCACAGCTAGGGCTCGTGGCTTAGCCTCTAACTCAACAACTGACCTGCGTTCCACCTAGACCAAATAACAGAACCACCAAAAATATCTATTTAGTTAAAGGAAGGCTGGCTGAGCCACGGGAAGAGGGAGGAAGGAGATGGGAGGGGAGGAAGGAGGCAGAGGATGGGAAGGATTGGGAACAAGAGGACAGGACCGGGGAGAGGATAGGAGTGAGGGAGGAGGAGGGGAAGGAGGAGACTGGAAAGGAAGAGGAGAGGGGGAGGAAGGGAGGAAGGGGTGGAAGGGAGGGCAGGAGAAGAGAGGGAGGACAGGGAGGACAGTGATGATGGAGGGGAGAAGAGGCAGGGAGGTGTCACTACCGGGAGCCCATGTTCACAGTGGCAGAGGCTCCGTGGGAGAATCGGGGCAATCTGACATGAGTCACTCCTGCTCTAAGGCAGCAGCAAGATGCTAACCTGAGCCATGTCCTCTCAAAGAGCAGCCTGGGGACCTTGCTGACCAGCCTCCGCCACCTCACTCTTGCCCAGAGAGAAGATTCCTCCCAGGTGGTGCTGGGAGTGGCAGCTCTGGAAAACGGTCACTAGGTGGCGGGTGCTCAGCATCTTCCCTTCTGCAGGTCTCAGCTGTGGGATCCTGAGGCTGGCACCTCAGGAAAGGGGAGGGTCTGGCCACTGATGGACACCTGCAGGCAGCCCCGGGGTATGGCGGAGCAGCCTGTGGTGGCCAGATTGTCTCACCTGCTGCCCATTAAGTGGGTCCATGCTGTCCCTCTCAAGATGGGGCTTGCCTTAGAGATGCTCCCCAAGAAACATCCTGAGTGGGGAGGGGGGAGGAGGGCTGAGTCCTGATCCTGACTCCACCCCCAGAGCAGTCACAGAACACGTTTCCTGGAGGCACCTCACAGCCCAGTCTCGAGGAAAGGAAGGGTTCCCAAACGCAGAAGCTCTGCTATTATTTGTTTTACACACCGGACATCCATGCAACAAATAATTTGGGAGGAAAACAAGTCCAGGGCTTAAAAAGCATTGAAGACGCTGGTGCTAACCCTAGTGGGCTCCACCATAGGGCAGAAACCCAGTCAGACATTCATAACTAGGGGTTCTTTTTCTTAAAGCGCCCCCCAAATTAAGCTTCAGGTCCCACAAAACATGGTTCTGCCCCTGCCCGGCACATACTAAGTGCTCAACCCACAGCGGCTAACTGACAAGATGGATGTGTTCCATTTTACAGATGAAAACACTAAGGCTCAAGAACATCGAGTGGTAAGCTCAAGACCATGAGCATGGGAATGAGCTGGGACTCCCACCACATCCTCACGACCACACCCAGCTGCCTTGTTAAAGCACCACGCCAACAGACCATCACTACAGAGATCTGGCCCCACCCATCTCTCATTCCTCTTCTCTGCCAAGCATCCTTTGCAGCTTGTGGACCAAACCCCCATGGCCTCCCTGTCGTGTCCCATGAGTCCGTGTGTGTGTTCTCCCTTTGTCTAAATGATAAGGATGCCTTGGAAGGAATGTGTATTTAATGTAATTTGTGTATTTCCACTCACCCATAGCCTCTAGTACCCGGATCTGCATTCAGTAAGCACTCAATAAATGTGTCTTCTTGCTGTTGGTACAGCATAAGTGCAGGGGGTAAGGGTGGAGTGTTGACGACTGGAAAATGAGAGTGTTTCAGAATTACAGAGCAAATGAACAGGGAAATGCCTCATCTATAATCAATATACCTCTGAAGAGCCTTAAAAGAAATCAATGAAGCACAACATCAAAGTCCCAGGGAGGTATAAATCAGCAACCTGAGAGACAAAAGTGCATCCAAAATCATTTAAAGTGCACCAGAAATCATTTATGTCTGAGTAATTAGAACACACTGGAATGACTCCGTGACATTGAACTGAAACTGAGCAACATAATGTTTATGAAATCCCTGTGGACTCAGGGAGGAAAACCAGAAAGATGAAAGTTGCACTGAAAATACCCCCACCTGTCTGGAGCCCTCCTGAACAGTCCCCGGGGGACCTGGAGGGTGATGGAGTTTGTTTCTAATCTGTGCCCAAACTGGCTTTTTCCTTCTAGTTTAGAAATGTCTGCAGTCCCAGTTGTTGAAAGAAAAATGCAAGTCCCAGGCTGTGTGTAACAGAACAGGGTCCCCCACCCGACCCCACTTCCCAACCAAGAGGGGTGTTTGATAAGATAGAAAAGACACCTGGGGAGTGTAAGAATACACAAGAGTGTTCCAAGAGAGGTGGCCAGTCTTAGCAAGGAAAAGGCTGGACTTTCTTCTCAGGGCTCCCAAGGGATGTGACACTCCCTCCCACATCACCACGAGGGGAAAACTGATGGGTGACTGGGACCCTAGAGGGTGGCGGCAAGATAAAAAGTCCAAGGGGACCCCAGATGAGGAGAATGGGAGATGAGAAAGATCAGAGAGAGGGACTTCTGAGGCCCACCAATGAATCCACCCATCAGATGACAGCCAGGAAAAAAAAATGCCACCCTCTTTGATTCGAGTAATAAAATAAGGATAAGGCATAGAAGCACGTGCGTATCAAGTACTCTTACAACCCCGCCACTCAGTGATGGACCCCGGCCCCATTACCATGACCTCAGCCTGGCCCCAGCACTGGAAGGCTTCCTCCCGCAAAATGATAGTCTGAACCAGTCCCATGAGCTGGACCTGATATTCTGGGGTCACTATCAGCTCACAGACATCTAGGAATGAAAATTCCTGATTAGGACATGCCTCCCTCATTCTCCCCCTGGCCCCTATTTTTAGACAACTTAACCTCAGCTTCTGGGAGTCCTATTCTGGGCTGTCACCAGGCTCCATCAGCAGCTGGGCAGACATAAAAGCATAAAAGCAAGCAGAAGATCCTGTATGCATGGGGTGGGGTGGGGGTAATGCTGTAGCCCAAGTATAGAAATATCTACTTACTCCCCCTCTGCCAAAAATCCAGAAGGTTATGTTGGGGAATCCATCTTCAACTGTGCAATTGCAAGTGTAGTGTGGGCATATGTGTCAAGACTTCAGAAGGAAGTCCACCTGGATGGCAGGTAGACGTCCTCCTGGAGCCTGAAGAGATGACCACTGCCATGCCAACAGATGTTTTTCCTTCTGTAGCCTCTGCAGTTCTGCCCCCTACTCCAACTGAGGCCCCTCAAAGGAGCCAGAGGGATCATCACAAAATGCAAATTGGATCACCTCCCACAAAACCTTTCAAGGCCTTTCATTGCTCTGAGAAAGAGACCAGTGTCTTCCCATGGCTGGGGAGCCCTGTGTGGGCTGACCCCTGTCCTGTCCATCCCTTTGGCCTCATCTGGGAGACAGCCACCCTGGCAGACCTCTGACAGTTCCTGGAAATAACCACGCCCCTCTGGCCACAGGGCCTTTGCACATACTGCCCCCTCTGTCTGAAAGGCTCTACTCCCTGCCTTTGCCCTGATCCTGTTCTCCTCCCAGGAGTTCAGCTCTTGAGCTCCCTCCTGGGGGGACCCCAGATATGCCCACCGTCTGGGCCGGGTTTCATTGTAACAGGCCCTCCCAGGGCAACATCCTCCATCTGTAGACATCCTTTACTCTTTATCTGCTTACTCTGTCTCTCCAACTAGACTGTATGCTCCAGGAGGGTAGGCCTCGGCATGTCTTGGCTGATGACTATAGCCTGAGCAGCTACACAGGCCTGACACATGGTGGTGCCCAAAACTGGGTGGATGAATGGATGGATGAATGGGTGGATGGATGGATCACTGGTTTTTGTTGACAGTGGTTTCTGAGATTTGTCATTTTTATCAGCTAAAAGAAGTTGAAGAAATCAAAATCCAAAGCAAAGGCTACTGAAAGGTGAGAAAAGCCAAAGTTGGAGCCAAAGAAGACAACAGCAATAATGCCGGTGGGGAGGCAAGCCCACCAATTCATTCATTCATTCATTCATTCATTCATTCATTCACTCACTCAGAATGTGCTAAGCTCCACCAACCTGCAGGCACTGGGATGATGCTGGGTTGCAGTGAGCTACTGGGGCCCACCTTGAGGACCAGGGTTTGGTTCCAAGTCATGGGGTTTCACCTGATTTGGTCACCCACTGGCCTGGGGTAGCCCTGGATCAACCGTGGCCAAACATCTCCTGATGTGTGACACCTGCCAACCTTCCAGGAGGTACTGCCCTTTGTCCCCACATGAAGGAAGTATAACCTTGGTGGGCAAAAGCCTGGAGGCTGACCTCCCCTCAGCCTCCAGCAGGCTGACTTCTCTCCAGAGTGGGGCACCCGACATTCACATTCCACTCCCGTCTCAGACAAGCGACAACGGAGGACAGAAGTTGGCTCGATGTGTTTTGCTGGGAATGGAAGACTGATGGCATATTGGAAATTCACATTTAAAATACAGCTCTCCCTTCTGTAAATGAGATCATATCTACCAATTCGGGTAATGAACCATCTAACTTAAATCAAAGCCTCGGGCTGGGAGTAAGGGTCCAGACATGGTCCAGCCTGTTTCAGGTGGTCCAGCCCATTTTACAATGCACATCACAGAGCCTCTCCCCTCCCTCCAGTCATTTTATTTCTTAGCAAAATCATTACTGAGAATATTGAACTACCTTACAGAGACATATTTACTTCCCTTATCTTCCCTCTGTCTCTCTTGATTAAAAGCTATGTGTGATATTTGTAGTTACCAAACATCAATATTTGGCATGGATTTGCTGGATGGAGATGGTGGAAAGAAAGGAATCTGACCATTTCTATAAAGGGGAAAACCTTGAGCAAACAGACTGCATTTCTTATCAGGGGCACTAAAGAGGAGAGACTCATTTCAGAAGCGACCAGCCGGACTGCACCCCAGCAGGCTTCGTGACACCGATGATCAGGGCTCAAAATTAGATTCCAGATTTCATCCGGAAGGTCAGCTACCTTCAGAGGGTAGGGGAAGGGGTTGAGAATTATGCAGCCTGCCTGACAACTATTAGAGCTTGCTGAGATTGCAGCCCTCTTCCCCAAAAGCTAAGTCCAGCAATTAAAGTGGGCAGAGCTGAAAATAACAGCAACAATAATAATAATATGAGTTAACCCTTCCCTGGTGCCCACCCCTAAGGCTTTACCTATATTAATTCACTTAATCCTCACAACAACCTGATTTATCAACTCCAGACATGGAGTGTGGTGCAGAGAGGTCCAGCCGCTTGCCCAGTCTTACATCTGCAGTTAGTGGCAGAGCTGGAAGTCAGTGCCTGCAGCCTGGCTCCCGAGTCTGTGCACGTAACCATTCCGCCATCCTGCCCTCTGTCTCGCAGCCATTCCTGGACCCCAGCATCTCCATGGCAGAGCCCAGTTGCCCAGAATCCATAGTACACGATGCTGGTTTAAGAGCTCCTGCTGTTCTGGAAGCAGAGTCCTTGCTTTAAGCCCCCCACCATCACTGACTCCCTGAATGGCCTTCACCAAGTTAGCAGAGACTCAGTGTGTCCCTCTGTGAATCGAGGATGATAATAACCACATCTGCCACTCTGGGGCATTATGACGAATCACAACATACTATTTCAAAGGGCTTAGCAGGCAAGCGGATTCATATTCATGGATAGTGGAAATGGTAATTTGTACAACTGCTTCGGAAAAGTTTGGGGTAGTAGCCACTAAAACTGAACATGTATCTATTCTGCGACCAAATATACCCCGTGGTGGATTCCCAAGAGAAATGGGTGTATATGTCCATCAAACAGCAGGTACACGAGTGTGCGTAGCCCCAAACTGAGAACAACTGCTCATCAGTGGGAGAATGAATGAAATAATTATGGTACAAGCAAATGATGAAATACTACTCAACAATTTTACATAGAACAACTACTGATACATGCAATAACGTCGCTGAATCTCCCAGGGATGATGTTGAAGGAAAGAAGGTATATGCATATATACTGCAGGGGTCCATTTATATAAAGTTCACAAATGAGCAAAATCAACCTTTGGTGATAAAAATCAGGAGGATAGTTGGTGAGAGGTAATCCTGACTTGGACGAGGCACGAGGGAGCCTTTGGGGGTGCCCCGAATCAGTAAAGCTGATTCTGCCACTCACTCATTCATTTCAGCAGCAAGCATTTATTGAGCGCCCACTGTATTTTAGACACTCCCTCAGGAGGTGGGGAGAAAGCACGTTCCCAACCAGAAGTGCGATGCTCGTGTTGGAAACCTATCAGGATCCCTGTGTCTCCAGGGGGCACAGCCATCCTCAGGGATTTGGGAACATCGCCAAAGAGATTCCCCCCTTTTATCTGGCAGCAAGCGGTGGGGAGAAATGGCATGGCTGCTCATCAGAGCAGCAGACCTCTGCACTTGCTGTGCCCGAGGTCGTGAGCACCACTTAGCATTTCATCCTGGCAAGCCTGGCTTGCTTTCATCAGAACCACGTAGCCAAAATCATGTGAGACATTCTGAAGGGAAAGAATTTAAGCCTCCATGTCTCACTGCCCCGAGCATCAGCTTTGTCCTTCCGCTCTTAATGCTGTTATCTCGTCCTCACACTTGGTGTTCTGCCGAGCAGACGCTATGGAAAGGCATATTAGCTATGAGAAGCAGAGCGTGCCTGGAAGCCTGGGTGTCAAGCCGGTGACACCTCTGCTCCGGAGGCCAGCTCCGGTGGGGTGCAGGAGCGAAGAATGCCTGAGGAGGACCAAGGCTTCCTCCAGGTCCGCGGCTCCCAAGCCAGGTCCCAGGGAGTTCTTTCTAAGATGCAAATTGGATCAAGGCAATCATGAACTTAAACCTCTCCAGTGACCCCACAACAACCACATCAAAAACCCAACTCCTTGCCTACCGTGGAGCACGGGGGTGTGCTCGCCCCTCCTGTTCATCTCCAACAGCCCCTCCTCCAGAACCTAAGCCAGAATGAAGCCCATGCCCACGCTGCCCCTCTGTGTCACCTCTGCCAGGAAGCCTTCTCTGACTGCCTATTTGTGTCACTACCGAATTTTGTATTCTGCCTCCACTGAGGAGCAATCAGATCGTGCCTCGATTATGGGTTTCTTTGTATTCATTGTTGCCTTCCTAGACTGCAAGCCCTTGGAGGGCAGGGTCTGGGTCTCTTTCACCTTTGTACCTTCGGACTCTTAGCACTGACTGCAACAGAGTTTGTTTAAGGGGAGGGGAGTGGAGGAAGGGATAGATGATGAGAAGGGGAGGTAAGCAAGAGAGCAGGTGAGGAAGGAAGGGGGAGTGGAGGGCGGAGGGCATCTAGTGGATGGAGAAACTCAATGCAGCCAGAGAGACTTAGGAAGAATTTGGGGGCAAGGTTTTTCTGATGGATCTTGATGGACGGTGAGTAAATCCGGACAGTTAGATTTGGCAGTGGGGGTGACCTCGAGCAGAGGGGATAAACTGAGCCAGGGTCCACAGTCAGGGAAGATGGCACATGGAGATGGGAGGACCCAGGCTGGAGGAGTGGCAGGATGGGGCCCAAGCCCAACTTGGAATCGGAGGAGTTTGTACTGTATTCACACATCCCATGGAGCTACTGAAACATGATGAAAAGGAGAGAATCCTGGTCAAACAAGTGAGGCTGACCAGTGGGAGAGGGAAGAGCTGGAAGTGGAGGACTGGGTAGAGCTGGTTATAAAATCCAGACGCAACGTAAGGAAGACATGGACCAGAGCAGTGGGTCCACTAGGGATGTACTGAGGGGAGAATGGATAAGCTTTGCTGACTTCAGATGGGGAGTAAGAGAGGGAAACGCCAAGGATGCCAGGGGACAGGAGGGTGGCAATGCCTTTGAATGTACAGGAAGAGAACCAACAGGGGAGGCGGGCAGCCAGGCAGCTCCGAGTCAGCTGCTGCGAGTCTCCAGGAGCCACCTGGCATTGGCATGGTGCCTGGGCTGCCACTCCCCACTAATTACCAATCATTATAATCGAAGGGGCCACTCCTTCCTGCTGAGGACAGGAGTGGCCTTAGCTCCATGCCCATTGACTGGCATCTGTAAATGGGGTGTTACCTGTCTCCCATACCTGGTCACAGGCACCACAACGGGGGATCAGGGGGTGGAGAGCTGAAAGAGCCTGGTGGACCCACACTTTACAGATGAGCTGGTGGCAGAACCGCGGATGAAATACAGCACCAAAGCTCTTTCTTGTATGTCCTGCTGCCTCTTGGAATGTAAAACAGGGCACAGGCCTGTTAGCACTAATAGTAACTATGAACCAGAGAAGAAATGACCAACTAACCTGCCTCACGAAGAAACTGGCTCCTTTTCTTTCTCTCTTCTAGAATCTGGTGTCAAACCTTGGTCAACTCCCAGCAGAATAAAGGCTGGGCAAGCGGGTATGGGTGTAAAAGGGAATGGGATCACGTTTTCTTCCCACAGCTTCACATCCATCCCTCTACACAACACAGATCCCTTTTGCTAAATTCCAAAAGGTGGCAGCATTCCGTTAAATATTCATTTGCTGCTGAGGCTGCAACAGGGAGCCTCCCACATAATTAACATGGGGAGGAAGTTAAGACACCCACATGGCTAGATGGCAGGGGTCAGGATGACTGGAGGGTCCAGCACTGATGGGGGGCTGTGAGCCCTCTCCTGGGGGAGGAAGGGAGGATACTGGACGGAAAGACCCTGCACCCCAAGACAAGGAGAACTTTAGATTCATCTTAGGACTCTCATAGCACAGCATCAGTGGTGGTCAGACCCCAGGGTTGCCCCCTGTTCACACCACTTATAATCCCCTCCACTAGGTGTGGGCAGGACCTGTGACTTGCTTCTAATCAACAGCAAAGGTGATGGGATACCACTCGCATGATTCCATTAGGATGTATAGACCTAAGGCTCCGATTTGCTAGTGTGCCCTACAGAGAGTCTCCCACGTGCCATGAGCAGGGAGCTGCCCATGAGAGGGCCAGGTGGCAGGGAACTGAGGGCTGCCTCTAGGAGCAGAGGTCCACCGCCCTCCATCCACAAGGGACAGAATTCTCCCAACAACAGTGAGCTCCAGGTGAGACCCCAGCCCTGGCTGACACCTTGATTGCAGCCTCATGAGACCCTAAGCAGAGGACCCAGCCACACCAGGCCTGGGCCTTGGACACATGTTAACTGTGAGATAACAAACAGGTGTTTTAAGCTGCTAAGTTTCTGGTGATTTTTTTATGTAACAAAAGAAAGTGAATACAGTATATATCTGTTACAGAAATGTATAGGGGTTACGAAATATGGCTCTGGAATGAGGCAAAACAAAGTAGAAATTTGGATTCTGCTACTTAACTGTATTACATCTCCAGGATAATCGAGAAAGAGAGAAAAACGCAAGCAGAATGTTATTTGTGCTCAGCAGTGTCACCTCCATCTGCTTTAGGAGGCATTCACTCCAGAGCGAACCCCCAAATTGAGTGTGGATCTGTCTCATTTCCTAAGCGACTCTCACCACATGACCATTTGACTGCAGTGGCCCCAATGTTTAAAGACAGGCATAGGCCAGGCATCCAGTGTGATGACCTCAACACAGGCACTTCACCTAGTGCCTAAGCAAAGACTCTGGTCTGTTCTACTGTTCGAGGAAAGCATGGCTGTCTCAGACGTGTGGAGGGGCAGAGAGGCTGGTCTCAGCCTGGCATCCTCCTATGGGATCCTTAGCAGGTAACTTTGACCAGGTGTGATTTTTGCCTTACTTACTGACTCTGGACTCAACCCCACATCTAAGATGTTCCCAGAAATGCTCCCTGAACCACCAAACAGAACCGGGTGACCTTATCCTCAGTTCAGGAAACAGCCCAATCTAGGTTCAAATTCCAGATCCAATACCCATTAGCTGTAAGACTCAGTAAGTCACTCTCTGCTGAGCCTCAGTTTCCTCACCTGTGAAATGGGGTTAGGGATAGTTCCTCCCTCACTGGGCTGCTCCAGGGATAGATGAGATAATACATTTGAAATACCGAGCACAATGGCAGGTACTTCCTAGGTGCCTAATAATGCTAGCAATCATTATTATTTCCTTATTCTGGGTGCAAGTGGGCATCTAATGTGTCCAGGAAAGGCCCTTTCTGGAAGACAGCACTAAAGTGGAAAGCTGGGGTCAGAAATTGCAGAGCTGGCTAGCACCACAGGGCAGTGAGTGGAAAGGTGGCTGGGCCGGAGGCATCCTGCCTCCTGGGGAAGCCAAGGACCAAAAGGTCTGTCTTTGGGCCCTGGTTCAATCTGGTAAACCTCATATTCACCTCTCCAAAGGGATTGCAGCATTTCTATGACAACTGAGAATGAAACTTTACTAAAATGCTATCAGCTGTCCTGGAAATCTCGCTTAACAGCCCAGAACTCACTGCTTAATTTCAAAAATAGTCATTATCAATATTATTATTATTATTTCTACTATCAAGGAAAACAATTGCTTAATGTAAAAAAAAAGAAATAAAATCTGAAGAGTCAAAAAAATGTGCAAAAACCACCGTTTAGTTGAATTTCCCATCTGCCTTTCTGACATCTCTCTCTGCTTTTCAGAGAAAATTAATATATGAATATAATTGCACATAATTGGAATCATATGATATATGCTGCATTTCTCACTCCACAATATGTCATGAGCATCTTTCCAAGTCAATAAATATAAATCCTCACCATGAAATCCTAGCAGCAGCTTAGAATTAGACTTTATGGATGCACATAATTTAGTTAAATAATTCCTTATTGGTGGATACTGAAGGTGTATCTTTTTATTATTATTTTTGCTAATACAATCATTCCTCAGCAAATACACAAACACAGCTTCTCACACTCGTATAATCATCCCCAAGGTGTAAGTTCCTAGAAATGTGATTACTTGGATCAAAGAGTGAACACATTTTGCACATTGAGGCATGTGAGACAAACTGCCACCCAGAATGGTTGGTTCACCATATGCTGCCACCAATGGAGGTCACACAAATGACTGCTGCTACCTATGACATGTTGGGTTGGGAGGCTGACCTGTGGACTCCAGCCAGAAGAACCCAGACTAGGGTACTGTGAAGGTCAAATGTGGGGAAGGATGGGAGGGTTAGGGTCTTCTGATCTTCAGAGCTTGAATCTCAGGAAACCTCTAAAAGTCTGCAGCCTCCAGGGGGAAACAAGCAGGATAGTATCTTTGCTTCCAGTAAAAAGAACCCGTCAGACTTCATGAGGTGAGGTTGGTGGTTGCGGAATCCCTAACCCAACCCAAGAAAGCAGAAAATCCAGGGGGTGCTCTTCTAAGCTCATGGAAAATGGAGATCTCAGCCACCACTGGTCTTACTGTGAACAGTGAGCATAGGAGGTGGAGAGTTTTCTCCACTCTTTTCCAACTACTTTCTCCTTAAAAGCTTCTGCACTGCACCCCCAACTGCAAGACTCTTTGGTGAGTCACTTTCCTGCTTCAGGCTTCATTTTCCCATCTGCTAAATGTGTTTAGGATCTTTATGTTTTCTTTTCATAGGCTTGGTGTGAGGTTACAAGAATCTTGTGTGGAACCATAAGACGTGGTTATTTTAAGATTATGAAAAGTGTGGTAGCCAACCTCCAAAGTGGTCCCCGAGGTGACAGCAGAGGTGACAGCATGTGACTCCCAAGGACAGGTCACAAAAGGCATCGTGGCTTCTGCCTTGCTGTCTCTCAGATTTCTCACCCTGGGGGAATCCACCAGCCATGTGATAAGGACACCCAAGCAGCGTTATGGAGACGTCCACACAGGGCAACTGAGGCCAGCTGACAATAATGATCTAAGCCATCTTGGAAGTGGATCCTCTAGCCTCAGTCAGGCCTTCAGATGATGGCAGCCCCAGCTCATGAGAAACCATGAGCCAGAACCACCCATCAAAGCCAGATTCCTGACCCACAGGTACTATGAGATCATAAATGTTTGTCCTTGTACCTGGACTGAGGCCCAGGGTTAGTTATTTATGTGGCAAGAGGTAACTAACATACTTTCCTGCTCCATTAACCATCTTCGCATCCACAAGATGGGGAGACAATTTCACAGACTTGGGGTGAAGCCAGAAGACTGTGCCCCAGTGATGGAGTGGGTCAGAGGGTGGATCCAGGCTCTGTGCTCTGGGGTACATTTACTGCACTTGAGTTTTGGTTTCTTCATCTGTACAATGAAGACAGAGACAGCACTTACCTTACGGGGTTGTTGAGGGGACTTAGCGAGAACAAAGAAGAAATGTCTGGTCAACTGCAACATGGGACAAGAAAGTCGGTTGTGTGGTTGTCATTTCTCATCATCTTTCCTCTTCTTCCTCTTCCTCTCGGCATCTCAGATAAATTCTTGTTTCAGGTGATCCAGCAATGAGGTTTATTATAAAAAACCCAACCTCAAAAGTCTTTTAGGGGGAATAGACAAAGGCCAAAAGGTGGGACCTTGGAGAGTCCAGCTTTGTACAAAGTATCAGCATGATTGGGGCATCAGAGGGAAGCATTCCAAATCAGAGCACGCACACGGACACTGCCCAGGGCCATGCGAACATCTCTGATAAAAGAATCTATTCTCAGCCATTCACTTATCACTACCATAATGTCTTGCCATAATTTGCATTGTGATTCCTTCCATACTCTTATTTCCCGTACTATTTTTCTCTTTAAGTCAACTCACCTTTTTTTCACTTAAATATTTTCAAAAGGTATTTCAGATCACTACCATAAATAGAAAGCCAGTATCACTTGCTATAAAGAGAAAACCATCATAAAACCAAATAATAATGATCAATACAAAACAACAACAACAAAAGTCCACGTGACCCTTGAAATCATCTCAGGGTCCCCACCAGTACACAAGCAGACCGCACTTGGGGAATGAAGCAGACCGCACTTGGGGAATGCACCACACAGTTAAACATCCTGGAGAGGCTGGGCAGGAGTGATTTTGGAACTGTAAGCGCAGGGAGCATCTCTGCTGCCGTACACCTGGATGTCAGTTGAGGGGTGCACAGGATCCACATCTGGCGCCATCCACAGTCACATGCCCTAAAGACCCAAGTCCACCGCCACCATGTGGGGCCCCAAAGCGCTCAGTTAGCATCCCTATCTTTACCGTGGGGACAATCAAATGACGTTAAACTTCCTTCCTACTTTCCCAGCACCGTGGGGTCCATCCTCACATCAAGAAGTAAAGAGATTAGCCTGTGGCCCCTCCCCCAGTCGCTGCTCCTCTAGATGCTCCCCAGTGGACCTGGCCCTCCTCAGAGGGAGGTCCTCATCTTTCATATCATGTACCGCAGCTGAGACTCTGGCCCCAGGTATTTCCTAATAGAAATTCTGCGAGTGCCTGGGAACCTTTATTCCCTCAAACCCAGTTACTTCTCCAGCAAGATCAGTTTCAGGTAAAAACCACTCCCGGTGATTGATGACGGCAACCAAAGAGGCTAAAAAGGATGCAAAAGCAGTTTCAAACTCTCATCTGTTCAGCAAAGTGCTTCTACTTACTGAGTCTTGTGGACTGTTCTTGGCACTGGAGAGGAGGGCTGAATTTTCAGATGTGTAGTCCTGTCAAAAACAGAGACAAAAATAGGTTGGGGGACCAGGTTGAGGAACAAAATTCTGATTTGGAGTAACCCAGTTTAGCATGATACCTGAGTCTCTCACCACACTGAGCCACCGAGTGCACTCGCCCCGCCCCCTCTGTCCCCCCTCTCCTGGAGGGGCTCTAGACCCAAACTGCCCCATACAGCAGCCACTAGCCACATATGGTTATTCTGAACTGAAATGTGCTGGAAGTACAAATTACACACTGGATTTTGAGACACCAATGAGAAAAAAAAAGAAATGTAAAATATCCTATTAATATTAATATCTCATTAATATTTTTATATCAATTACATGTTAGAATGATAATATTTAATAATACATAAAATAAAGCACATTAGTATATTTAAATGTATAAATATATTATGAATATTTAAAATAAAATATATTGTTACAATTAATTTCATCTGTTTCTTTTTACTTTTTAATGTGGCTACTAGAAACATTTAAATTGCATACGTGGCTCTCATGACATCTCTATTAGGCAGTGCTGGTCTAGATTTTTCTGAGTGTGGACACTCCATCCTAGCCTGAGGATACAGGTGGTCCTGCGAGACCCACACCCAGTTGCTCTGTTCCTTTCCACTGTTTCACACCGGTGACAGCTCATGTTTATGGAGCACCTGGGATGCTGTGTGCTCAGTGATCTTCAAGCATTTTCTTCTTTAACCCTCACAAGGATATAAGAAGGAGGTATTGATCTCCGCCCCATTTTACAGGTGGAGAAGCACAGAGAGGCTGAGAACTCATCCAAAGTAACTCAGCAGGGATGCCGCGGAGCCAGGGCTTGAACCAAGGTGTTAATGGTTGGGTGTTGATTTAATCACTGTGGTCACATTCTCCCCGATGCCTTTATCCACTTCTCTGTGATGCTCACCAAATGGAAGCCTGCCATAGCCAGTCACCATCTAAGTCTGGGGAGCGGGTCCCCCAGAAGATGCCAGCAGTGCCTGGAGCTCCAAATTTTCATTTAAGTCATCGGGGTTTTACCTCAAGTCACGCCTTAAACCTCCTGGGCAGAGAGAGGAGCGTGTGTATCTGTGGGTGTGCGTGTGTGTGTGCACGTGTGTTCATGCATGAAAGAGATCAAAATATAGACTGAGACGCAGAGATTAAAAGAGACAGAGAGAGAGACAGAGAGAAGGAACGGACCAGCCACAGTTATTCACACCCACCCACACAGTCCTGAGAGCGTCGCTTCTGTAAATAGTTCTGAACTTGCAAGGAGAAGACAGACACTACTTCTCATTTCCCTTTTTGCAGTTTTCCCATAGTCAATGGTCACAGAAAAAGCTGACAATAGAAAATCAACCTTGTGTTTGTGCCTCGCCTCCCTCTACACAGAGATTGGTCCTCATGCCACCCCCCAGGTTACAAAAATGAATTAAGGAAAGAAGGAAGGGAGGGAGGGATGGACTTAAATCATAGGCCCCCATCCAGCAACTGCCCAAAGCAGCAGCCTGAGCAGGAGACAAGGGGGAGGATGTTGCCAACGGGGTGATGTTTCTGACAGATACACTGATTCTCCTTTGACAGGTGTCCTTTGGCCTGAGAATGACTGGTTTTGGTTGCTTCCTTCTTGGCCTCGTTTTATAAATGAGCCAACTAAAATCTGTGCTTGAGTGATGAGTTCAGCCCAACGGCAGATCTCAACCATCAGACAAGATCCAAGTGTAACAGATCCCCTGGGACCCCTGTCTCCTGTGCCATCCCTGCAGCCACAGCTATGCAAGGTGACCCATCCCTCTCCCACTTCTCACTGGTCTAGGTATGCCCAGCTGCCCAAGCAGCACCAGTCACAGGCTCTTTCTCAGGAACAGGAACCAAGACAGATGGAAACGGTCGCTGGGCTCCAGGGGTCCAAGTCACTTTCATTCAAAGCCAGTGGGTTCATGGCAACCACTAGCTCTGGAAAGATGAACTTGGGGTTAAGCCAAAATTAAGAGCCTCCCAGAGGAAGCTGGTTGTAAGAGAAGGGGGGAGAAACTCCAGGTGAGCTGTTCCTCTCACAGTGGCCAGAATCCCTGGGCCTAGAAAGAGACAACTTACTTATACTCAAGTATGATCAAGTATGATTTTATTGGGAACTTCATCTCCCAAGGAACTCCTATCCAGCTTCCCCTGTAGAGTCTCTTCCTTCTCTCTGCCCCATCCTCACTTCCCACTCTCTTCCACCAGCCGGGGGCCTACCCTCCCCACATGCCTGAGCCTGGGGTCCCAGAGGCCCGGGCTCTACTCAACTGACTCCCCCACCCCTCACTGTGCCCTACTTTCTTCTCAGGTCAGTTAGCAGGAGCAGAGGAGTCTTCACCCCAAGGAGATGGAGGTGGTACCAACTCAATCTGCCATCCTCCGAAGACTCTTTCTGCCCTGCCCACCTCTTACAGACCTTCTCACATCTGCAATGGTTCATGCTCCTGCCCACACTGGCAGCCCCCACCCTGCTTAGCACAGTCCCTGCATGATCCTGAGCAAAGCAGCCGGCTGTACACCAAGCCCCCGAGTCCCTGTTTCCCTCCTTACCTTGAAAACAGTGAGAAGCACAGAAATAGGTTCTATGCCAGATTGGAGAGACAGAGACGAGATAAGAGATGTTGTCTCTCAAAGAGAGGGGGAGGCAGCAGCTGTCTGACACTGTTCTCGTTCCCAGAAAGCCTCGCTTGTCCCTCTCAGTCCTTACTATAAACATCCACAGCTTCCGACTCAAGCTGGTCCATCATGGTGTGATTTTTCAGAAGGAGAGAGATCTGACTGCCTCCCCTTCGTGGGTCACAGACAAGCCCCTAAACTGGTTGTCTCCCTGGGTGTCGCCCCCTTTCTTCCCTTTGCCCCGAGTGCAGCTGCCCCCTTCCCCGGGCCTCACCCCCTCCTTGGAAGTCTAGTATTCTGCCCTTGGAATTATTGCCCTTTTGTGACTCGGTTTACAGCTGTCAGAGGCTTGGGTACAAATCACCAGCAGTGGGGACTGAGCCAGTTTAAATAATGACCAAGGCAGAGAGCCTGTGGAGCCATGAAGCATCACCCTCTCAGGGATTTGGCATGAATTGGTGTGACGGAACTGCCTGGAGAGCAGTGGTGGGCAGCGTTAGAATGTGACATTCCCTGCACAAAAATGAACTTTAAAGGGTTTATCTTTCAGGTTAACAGAAGGCCAAGACCATGACTAGTTAAAGCCTCCTGAGTAATGGACAGAAGGTGAGGGGTTGGGGCCAAAGTGGGGTCCCAGGGATGGAGCCAGTAAAGACCTGCAGGGATCCCGGCTGTGAAAGATAGGTGGGGTCAGCTCTCCAAATGTCTGCTACCCCGTCTCATTACACCCTAAAACATCCTGACCACGATTGCTCTTTGTAAAGTCTGGATGCCGAGAGAAACAGGGTGGGTTGAGGAGCCTGTGAGGCCAGATCATGGCCCCTAGGTGATCCCAGACAACACACATTTTCACCATCCCACAAAGACTGCATTTTCCAAAGCAAAAAAATCAAGATAACACCTTAATTTGTGGACAAATTAAAGGACACAACATACTCAATCCAATCACGTAGGTTTTTATCATCTCAGAGTGGTGAACACCTTTCTCATTACAACCCAAAACCCATAAAATAAAAATTTTTGAACAAAATAGTTTTATGCATGAAAAATAATACCATAAAATGAAAGACAACAAGTGATAATATGAAAAAATTATAACTCAAAGGAAAAAACAAGTAAAGGAGACATACAGCCAATTCACAAAGGATGCGGTGGTACAAATGTCTGTCACTGACATTATGAGATCCTTGACTTCACACATAATAAACAAAATGCAAATTAGGATGATGTAGTATTTGCTTTACTGAGATTAGCAAAGATAAAAGTTGGATAAAGTATCAAGCTCGTAAGAATGTAGAGCAACAGGTATTCTTATATATAGTGGAATTACACATCGGGCAAAACTTTAAAAGCTGGTAATATTTAAACCAGCAATCCCATGTCTTGGAATCTCTACTATAGAATGGCTGCACTTGTGGGAAATGCCCAATGCCAAGGATATTCGTTGAAGCAATTTTTTGTAATTATAAAATATTGGGAGCAACATAAATTTCCATTATTCAGAGACCAAGTAAATAAGTTATGGTGCATCCAGACACCCCCAGTAAAGATAATGAGGTAGCTCAATACAGAATGATAGGGAAAAACAGTAAAATGCAGAGAGGTATGTATAGCATGCCACAATCTGTTCCCTGTTTTAAGAATATATGCATATGTATCACATGCATTAAAATCTCCAGAAGATAGATAAGAAACTGGTTTTAAAAAAACAAAACAAAAAAAAAGCTGATTGTGGAGAGAGGAGCTGAGAGAGAGAGTTGGCTGAGCAGGACGGAATAGGAGAGAAACTAATTTTATTCTTCTGACTCTTGAATTGTGTGCTCTGGCATGTATTATCAATTAGGATGGGTTTTTTTTTTTACTTTAAAATTTTAATTTTATTTTGAAAAGAAAATAATTTAAGGGACTAGCATGCAGCAATACTATCAGAGCCCTTTGGGTAGGGATTCATTTCTAGACGTTTTCTGAAAAGTAATTTAGCTTGCATGATGTGTCGACTGATCTGGGGTCATTTTGGAGGACAACAGCCCTGTCAACGTGGTCTGAAGACAGGAATATTGGCATTGGGGGGGATATTTTCAAGGCTTTTTTTACCAGGAAATTCAAGTATGTGGCACATTAGCTACACTTCCCCATCCTGTTCCCAGGGCAGACAGTGCTAATCGAGTGCTGCATTTTCTTGCTGAGCCCAGATGCAGTCTCAGAATCCATCCCAACACACTCAGAAATACTACCCCATCCATGCACACTGCCACGCCGGCTGAAATCAAACTCCATCCCTGGTAGGGCAGCCATAGGGCGAAGCCAGAAACCTGGAAGCAGGGTCTCTGCTCACATGGTTCCTCAGCAACCCCACCTGGGCCTGGGCGCAAGGTTATGTCACCAGCCTCTCAGCGCCCCAGTTCCCCCACAGGTGGGAGCGAGGCAGCCAGCTTCCCAAGGCCCATCTTCTGAAAATGTCATCTGGGCCCCACCTGCCATCCCTGAATCAAACCGCCAGAGCCCTTCTGAGTAAACGCTGGTTAACCTTCAGTAAGGAACTCGGGCTCCCTCATTTTCCCCAACTTAGAAAATTCCGTGTAAATGTCAGATTAAGCCCTTCAGCCCTCTGCTTTTAAAATGAGAGATAAAATTTAGCTCCCTATTCCCAGATGTTAAAATCTCTGCTTCTCCCCAGGGCAAAGAAATCAATGTGAGTAAGCTCCGTATTTTTTTCCCTTGGAACACAACCACTTCCAGCAATTTATTTGACTGACTATGCCTTCTATTACCATGTAAATTGTTTCAGACTGCAGGGGAAAAAAAAGTATTAATCTCCTCTCAGTAAGTCATAAAATAAAGAAATCAATTTCAAGGTCAATTTAGCCCAAATAACACCTGCTGCCCTTTTTTGTAACCTGAAAACTCCTATGAAATGCTAGGCTGTTGTCCAAGGCATCAATATGCAGCTATGGAAAACTGGGTTTCACATCAGTCAGAGCAGTGCCAGGGGAGATCCTGGCCTCATGGCCCAATGGTTCTGAGGGTGAATTTGGGAAGGATAGGGTCAACAGGACTCAGATAAACTATCCTCTGCAGGTCAGGGCAGGGGTGTGGAAGGAGGGCTGCAAAGGGGGTCAGGTAAAGTTGGGTTCCAGGAGGGAATCTGGCTGACTTGCTGTGTGACTCTGGGAAAGTCATTTAACCTCTCTGAGCTTCTGAATCTATATCTGTAAAATTACTTTTTAAAACCCTGAAAATAAAATGAGGGTTAGGTCATCTTATCGGACCCATCAACGCAGTCCATTGCGGAGTTTATCAAAGGTTAAATGCCCAGGGTTTTGTAGTTACCCTTCATCAAGAGACACAGTAGCATAGCAATTAAGGAAACAGGCTCTGGAGTGTGACTGCTGGCATCCAAACTGTCCCAATTTCATTTGTGAGCTACTTGATTTTGGACAAGATACTTAATTCCTAGGCCCTGAGTTTCTTCATCTGGAAGTTGGCAGTAACGACGTTACCCACTTCTAGAAAGAGAGAACTACCACACTCATACCGTGGAGGAGAAAACTGGACTCAGGGTGTTGAGACTTGCCCAAGGTCACCCAACGTAGGAGAGCAGCTCAGGTCTGAACCCTGGAACCCCTGCCCCAGGTCATAAGGCCTCTTACATCCCGGCCCTGGAACACTGCCTCTCGGTTTACCTGGCCCCGTGGTGGATGAGGCACCACATAAACCCCAGAACCTCAGGCAGGTGGTTGGAGCCCCCACAATTCTTCCTTTTGAAAACCCTGCAGGTGAACAAGGCTTCTCCATGGCACATGCCCATTCCCTCCACCACCCCGAAACCACCATTTCACCACTTGTGAAGAGGTCACAGAATGGGGTCAGCAGCTTCCCACGGCTGGTCCAGGACCCAAGAGATGGGTAAGCCCATCACTGGGATGTGTCCCAACAGGTTTCTTCCTACCCAGGTCCTGACCTTACCTGACCCACAGCCTCACATGGGATTCAGGTTTTCAGCTACATCTATGTGCCCCTAAGAGCCAGGATAGCCAAGAGGCACCAAACCATCCTCTCTCTGTTTCTGTATAAGCCAGCCCCATATTCCCACCTGTCCATCCAATCAGCTCCCAAGCTGTACCACTGAAATGTTTCCACCTGTGGGAAACCTGTCTCACTATGGCAGCCCCGATGCTCATGCCTGAACTCAGATCATGTTCACTGCAGTGGCTCCAACTAAGTAGGGCCTCCCTGACTCCACTTACCCCTACAGTCCATTCTCTACGCCAGAGGGATTGTCTTCAAGTGTAAATCGGTTTGTGTCACTCCCACTTAAGCACGCTTCCAGTCTCCTCCCCCCACCCCCCGGCCAGGGTCATGGGAACACTGCACAGTGTTGCTCATCGTTTACATGGGGACGCATCAAGGTCTGCCTCCTTAACAGGTCACTCTGTCATGGAGACACCGAACAGACCACATATGACAATGCTAGCCCTGGTGCAGCTACAGAGGAAGTGCCGGACCTCCTGGGAAGTAAGGCTAAAGAAACAAAACTCAGTTAACTGAGCATTTACCATGTGCTTCAATATACAATGGCACAGCTAGTTACCTGTTAGAAGCTCAAAGGGGACTTGGGCTCTGTACCACAGATCCCAGCCATTTTCTTTAAAAACAGTTTTATTGAGATATAATTCACATAACATACAATTTGCTCATTTAAAGTGTATGATTCAATGGTTTTTAGTATATTCACAGATACGTGCAACTATCATCGCAGTCATTTTTAGAACATTTTCATCATCTCAAAAAGAAACTCTGTACCCTTCAGTTATCATCCGCTGTCCCTCCATCACCCCCAGCCCTTGGCAACCACTGGTATACTTTCTGTCTCTATGGATTGCCCTAATCTGGACTTTCAAATAATGGAATCATACAATACGTGGCCTTTTGTGACTGGCATTGTGTTGTCAAGGTTGATTCAAGTTGTAGCATATATTAGAACTTTGTTCCTTTTTCATGGCTGAAAAATATTCCGTTGTATGGACAGACCACATTTTGTTTATCTGCTAATCTGCTAATAGACATTTGGGATGTTTCCACCTTTTGGCTATTATGCGTAATGCTGCTATAAACATTTGTGTACATGCTTTTATGTGGACATATGTTTCAACTCTCTTGGGTATACACCTAAGAGTACAATTGCTGAGTCATATGGTAACTCATATGGCAAAGCATAATGGTCTAATCTAATGGTTTAATCATTTGAGGAACATTGTTTTCCAAAGCGGCTGCACCATTTTACATTCTCATCAACAGTGTATGAGGGCTCCAATTTCTCCACATTCTCATCAACACTTGTTATTACCTTTGTTTTTGATTATAGCCAACCTAGTGGGTGTGAAGTGGGGTCTCTTTGTGGTTTTGATTTGCATTTGCTTGATGACTGACAATGTTGAACACCTTTTCATATGCTTGCTGGCCATTTGTGTATCTTCCTTGGAGAACTGTCTATTCAGATCCTTTGCCCATTTTTAAATTGGGTTATTGTCTTTATATATTCTAGATACAAGTCCCTTATCAGAGAGATCATTGGCAAATATTTGGGGCTGTCCAGTAGCTTCTGAAAAATGTCTTATACTAAAGTAGCCAGGGTTTGTCTGTTACAGGTAAGCAACCAATGGGGCAGTGTCACAGCACCTCCTCAGAGCTTTCTGTCCTGGCTCCCTCTGAGGGTTAGGACCTGGACATACATTTTGGAGGCCACTATTCAACGTTTTCAACAAACATTCCTGTGCCGGGACTTGACCCCACACAAATCAAGCCAGCCTCTCTGGAAGTGAAGTGGGAGTTTCAGTAATTCTTAAATCTCCCCAGATGATGACAATATGCTACCAGGCTGTGAACTATGGGTCTAAACCCAGAGTAGAGGATTTGGTGGTTCTGGAGGGGCTGTCCTTTGAGGAGTCAAAGTTACCCCATTGGGTGGCAGGACATGCGCAAGTAGCCGTGCCAGATTCCCAGTTGTGAGATTCTGTACTTCTCATTTACCACAGCAGCTCCTAAACCTCTAACTGCTCTTTCCAGAGAGAAGCAAGTGTGTTGAGACATAGGAGATTCACAAAGAAAAAACCAGCTAAGTGCAGAGCATAGCCACAGATCCCAGACAATGTCTGCAAAGTTAAAAACAAACAAACAAACAAACAAACAAATAGAGCCAAGAGGTAGAAACAACCCAAATGCCCATCAAGGAATGAATGGATAAACAAATGTGGTCCATCCATGCAATGGAATATTATTCAGCCATGAAAAGAAATGAAATTCTGATTCATGCTACAATATGGGTGAACCTTGGAAATAGTATACTGAGTGAAATAAGCCAGATACAAAGGCCACATCTTGTATGATTCCACTGACATAAAAATATCCAGAATAGGTGAATCTATAGAGACAGAAAGTAGACTAGGGGTTCTGAGGGGCTGGGAGGGGAAGGGGATAGGAAATAACAGCTTCATGGATACAGGGTTTTGTTTTGGGAGATGATTATGTTTTGGAACTAGACAGAGATGACGGTTGCACAATATTGTGAATGTACTAAATGCCACTGAGTTGTTCACTTCAAAATGATTAATTTTATGTTATGTAAATTTTACCTCTTTTTATTTCTTAATAAGAACCAAAGAAGTCCCAACAGACCCAGACATCTCTCTTTTGCTGCCTTGACCATATTTCTTTCCAAATAAAAATAAATATATAAAAGCACACTTCTTGAGAGAGTGGCAGGGACATATATGCACTACCAAATGTAAATTAGATAGCTAGTGGGAAGCTGCCGCATAGCACAGGGAGATCACCTCTGTGCTTTGTGACCACCGAGAGGGGTGGGATAGGGAGGGTGGGAGGGAGACGGACGCAAGAGGGAAGAGATATGGGAACATATGTATATGTATAACTGATTCACTTTGTTGTAAAGGAGAAACTAACACACTATTGTAAAACAGTTATACTCCAATAAAAATGTTAAAAAAAAAAAGCACACTTCTACATACATCTGTACAATCAAGAGAAGCTTTCTCTTCTATTAATCTCTAAAGCCATTAAAATTAATAGGATCTGTAACAGGAATGTCTAACAGACTTACCGACTCACTGAATCAAGAAACAAGCATGAGCAAGAACAGAACTGTGGTCCCCCCAACGCATGGAGAATCTCAGTCTCCTGTGAGCGAGTGAGGTGCGGGTAACTACTCCCCCTCCTTGCCCATCTGTGGTGCAGGGATGGCCTCTGACCTCCGAGGGTACCTGACACTCAGGAAAGGACAGCCCACCTGCTCATGCTGCCATGTGAGGGGAGAGTTTGAAAGTAGAAGCTGGGGAGGAATGATAAAAATGAGTCTGGGAGAGAAGCAATGATTCATCATCATGTCCTTGCGAGGAAACTTAAGGCAGGAAAAGTGTCCACTGGCACATGGGCCACAATATCTAATAAGATGAGGGGAGATGGGACATATAGAAGTCCCGGCAAAAATGCTGGGATATGCTGCGTGGAGATAAAGGAGGGCATTCGTGATGCAAGATGAAACCCAGACATATATCTGGCTCAAGATGCTGAACACAGCACTCAAGTTTTCCCAAGGACGAGAGCAGCGGGGGCACTGGTGAAGGAGACATGGGTTACTACAGGAGCTTTTGCAAAATGAAGTCAGGGAGAATGGCAAAACAAGTGAAGTGTTAAATAAATACTTCCTGAATGGAATCACTAGGGAGAACACTAAAATTAGGATGTCTGACAAGGGCTTTTTATCCAATCTGCCCAGGATTTCTTCAGGGTTCCTGAGAGAGACGTTATCAGTAACCCACATGACATCATGGGCCATTTCTGCAGAAATGGGACATTTGGAGCACAGAGCACTGGGCAGGCTGATTAGAGGGATGTGGACCGGACTCAGGGGAACCAGAGATGCCTGGGGCAGCCTGAGATCTCTGGGCCAAACCTGGAGGCAAGCCCCTGAGAAGGAAGAGGGCACCAGCCAGTGAACCGCTACATTACAGAAGTTAAGAAAGAGTGTGGGCTCTCATTCAAGCACCCTGCTCTGTCTTTTAATAGATGCATGACCTTGAACAGCTCTCTCCATTTCCCTGAATCTCGGCTTTCCCATCTGTAGGACGGGATAACAGCTTTCATCACAGGAGACTGTTCAATGAGATAATAATAAAAGCCCAATACAATCTTTTTAAAACACTATAAATCATACTACTTAGGGAATTACCTATTCTTTGTATACAGCTCTGATTAAGAGGGGGAAGTGTACTGTCAATTTATATTTGTTTATTTTATTAAATTCCCCATTTTTTTCAAAAAAAAAAGCCCAATAAATCATAGCTGTTATCATCCCCATTTCACAGAGAGGAAACTGAGGCCCAGGAGAGCTAAATAACATTCATGGATGTCCCTAACGTATGTATTGGCTTTTCCTGTGTGTGTGGCATCCTGCAGCAAGAACTTTGCATAAATCATATCATTGACCTCTAGAACAACCTATGAGAGCCAGACTGGACCTCTCCTTAGCTGTGTGACCTTTGGCATGTTATAGTACCTCTCTGTGCCATGGTTTCCTCTTCTGATATAAAGGGGATCATAGTAGCACCTTCTCTAGAGGGCCATTGCAAGGCTAAATGAGTTACTATGTGTAAAGGTCTGAGAAAAGAGCCTGGCACATGCTCATAAATGTGACTATCAAGATTATCATTGATATAAGCTCATTTTACAAACAAGACTCAGAGAGGGTAAGCAAGTTGCCCAAGCATTTGCTTGGCTACATTTGCACTAAGCTGATAAGGGATAGAGTCTGTCTGACTATATCACTCTTCTTTCCTTTGCATCACTCAGTAGGCACTTAGGGCTTAACTGGCGACTGCCTCTTCTGGGAAGTTCCCAGCCCCTCCTGGGACACTGCACAGCGTAGAGGTTAAGACAGTGTGCTTCAGGCCCTGACAAGGCTGGGTTCAAATTCCAGCTCTGCTCTCACTTTGACATGTGACCAGAGAGGGTTGTTTAACGTCTTGGTGTCCTCATTTTTAAGGGGGGTGGGGACCCTAATAGCAGATCGAAACCTCGATAAGTGATAACGTCAATGCTTTCTGCTGGCTCCAGTCAATGCTGTGTGGAAGGAGAGACACTGATTTTACTAAGCTGTGTCATTGCCTCCTTTCACTCAGCTGCTCTGAACGCATCCAGAGTCCTTGCTAAGATGGCCCTTCCCCCTCCTCAGCCCAACTCTACCCCGTGGCCCACGTGCATCTGTCTCCGTGGCCAGCCAACAGGAACAACTTCATGGGAGTGTGGTCTGGTACTCAGGGGGCCGCGGGAAAGCCAAATCCCTGGGATTAGGATTCCCTTGGGACTGCCTTCCTGCAGAAGAGGGAACTGTCAGCTCTTTTAACAGTGAAATAATTGCAAGTTTGAATGTGGATTCCATGCCGAACAACTGCAATTAGAAGCCACCTTCTGTTCGCAACAACTGCTGCTTAAATGTAATCGTTGCCTCGTGCACAAACCCCAAATGAGTGTCTCAGTTCTGTTTTCAACTACACTTTCTTGTCTACATTAGCGCATCCTCACCTCCTTTCCTAAAGCTCACATCGCTCCTACCTCTGGCTGCTTCTCCCTGTTCCTGGGTCAAGTCCACACACCCTACCTAGGTCAACAAGGCCTTGTGTATGGTCTGCCCCCAGCTCTCTTCTTCACCCTCTTCCTCCACTCTTGACCCTCTCACTCTCTGAGCTCCAGCTACACCTGCTGTCATCCCTGCTTGGAAAACTAGTTTGGTTCTGCTGTTGAACTCCTACATATCCTTTAAGCCACAGTCCAAACATCACCTCTTCCAGGAAGCTTTCTGTGATGTGCCACACCAGGTAAGAAACTCCTGTGACATACCCTTGCAGCATCGTGTACATTATGGCACTTCCTAAAGCTTGAGATTACTAATTTGCATCATTTGCATAATTATGTGGATAACTGTCTCCCCCAAGAACTGTACCCCATCTGTGTCCCATGGATGCTGCTTTTTCTACCCCCAGTGAAGTCCCCACTGGCACATAGAAGGTATCACTACATATGTGCTGAGTGTATTTAATCATGCAAATGGTTTATTCTCCCTAATGGGTGCAACCTCCTCAAGGTAAGGCCTGGGTCTTAGCCATATTTCGGTTCCTTGTGGAACCTAGCATGGTCCCTAGCACATGAAAAGTGCTCAGTCTGAACTGGCAGCATTTTTAAGCAGCCTCATGCTTTAGCTACTATTTTTATTTTGGTCAGAAAAATGCAAACATGAGTCCAGGGCAGCCTTTCCCCATCCTCCTCTGGATCCAGTCAAGTACAGTCTCTGAGGGCCCTTAGCTTGGGTACTTGCACCCATCCAGGAAGACAGACAACCCTTTCCATCTCATTAAGAACACATCCCAGGCCTGCCCACACCGACATTCCTTGAATTTTCACAGCCTGAAGACTTCCTGCTCGGAGGAGTCAAGATGAAGGAAATGCCCCTTGCTTGGCCTGTCCCAGGAGAGCTCTGGCCTGTTCTCACAACCTCCCCATCCCCGCCTGGTAAGACTGGGAAGTGGCAGGGAGGTGCCTGCCTCTGAGTATATGGTTCCAGGCTCGCCTCGCCATTGAGGAATGGGATCATTAAGACGGGTTATGACATAAATGTAAGGTCATCTGCTGAACAGATTCCTGCCCCTGGGTTGCCCTTGCCTGAATTCCCATCAGTTTGCCTTTAATTAAACCTGACTGTAGGATTCCCCCATCACCAGGCAGGCAATAGGATCTGGAGGCACTGCCCACGAGCGAAGCCAGGGCAGCACCAGATACCACAAAAGGTAACATTTCCATCCACTCCCCAAAGATGGCATGCGTGGGGAGCTCAAAGCCCACATAAAGCAGATGTTTGGAGGCTCAGCACCTCCCAGGGAGAATGATGAGTGTTGAAGCAGAACCAGCTGGAGGAGGCAACCCAGCCGAGCAGCCCTGGCCTTGGTCTAATGCCCGCCTTGCTGGCAGCCGGGCATGGGCAGCATCCAAGTCACCCGGGTGATGAAGTGAAAAGTCTGTACCTCCCCCCGGGGGAGGGAGGGGCCGGGAGGGGAGGGAGCCACTTCTCCCAGTCCTTGAGAAGATCCACAAGCTCAGTCGGCACTTATCCCAGGGAAGCGGTGCCAGGCAAAGCTGAGACCCATGCAGCTGGGGATGTTTTCCCACAAGCTCCATTACCAATCAGTCTCCGCAGCTGCTCCCAGATCAGAGTGGAATCCAATCAGCCAGTGCTCACGCGAACCCAGAAAAGCAAGACTGCACTCACTGCCCCTCCAGGCATAACCCTCACCCACCCACCTGTGGCTAGACCTGCACCATCACTGCGGTTGACTTGGGGAGACCGCTGCAGAGGAGAGAGGCGGGGTCCCTGCCCTCTCTGGGCTTAGAGTCTGTTGTGGGAGATGTTAAGTGCGGAATTACAGAATTAATTGGGTAGTGAGAGGTGTGAGAAGAGCCATGAAAGGAAAAGTCCAGGATGCTATGAGATCTCCCCAGTGCATAAAGATCCAAAGAATGACAGGAGTTGGCGGAAGAAGTGGGGCTGGAAGCAATCCTGGCAGAGGGGGCAGCCTCAGCAAAGACCCTAGGCTGGCACATTATAAGCCAAACTAGTATCACTGGAGTGGGCAGGACAGGAAATTCGGGGTCTTAAAGGCCATGCTAAGAACTTCAACCATTCTCAGATAGCAGCACGTGTTTGGGCAAGGTCAGGTGTGTTTGAAAAGACTGCTCTGGATTTAAGGGGGTGCAGGAATGGACAGGAAGGAAGCAGGAGGAGGCTGCAGGAGGATCCAAGAATCCAAGATGCTGGGAAAGTGGACAGAAGAGGGAGGTGGAGGGGAATGTGTTTGGGGATGGCTTTCCTAGGACAGGAGAATTTAAGGGGTGTGGGAGTGAGGGAGGAGAGGAAAGGATGATTCCAGGGTTTCTGTAAAAGCACCTGGGCAGCCATCTGTGCTGCTCCCTGAGCCGAGAGACCCCCGTGGAAGTGCAAGTTGGGGAGAAGATTCCAGGTTCCATTTTGACCTCACTGGAGAATTAGGCATGTGCAGCCTCTGTGTACCAGGACCTCTGGGGTTGAGGGGACGGAAACAACCTGGCCCGGGGGTGGGGTTTAATCTTCATTTAACCTCCGCTTCCTACATGGTTCATTATTGGTATTTCACAGAGGGGTTCCTGAGGATTCTTTAATATCTGCTGAGAACCTTGAAGGCCTCAGAACTAACAGCTGTCAGAACTAAATTAATAAAACAAGGCAGCTTTTCTTTTTCTTTTTTTTCATGCCGTGAGTCACTGTGCAGGAATGTTTGCAGAAAGCACCTGATCTCCCAGTGGCTTTTCATGTTTTGAAATTGACAATTCTTTCATTCCAGTCAATAAACTTCTAAATGTCAGACCATGGATAGGGTTTTCCTGGCAGGGTTTGGGATCCAAGGTCTTTCTTGAGATGCAGGAAGGATGAGGGAAAGAGATCTCTCTCTCTCTCCCACCCTCCCTCTCTTACATTTACATTTATACTTACACACACACACACACACACACACACACACACACACACACACACACACACACACACACACACACACACACACACACACACACACACACCCTCCAACAAGTAAAATTTGGTTACCCAGAAGAACAGAGGCCAATGTTCCTTCTGACAAACGAGGGCAAGTAAGTAAAAACCCAGGTCATTCATCAGAAATTCCAAAACCCAAAACCTCTTTGCAAACAGAAACTTTCTTCTTAAAACTGACTTAGATTCATCTGGTGGGAAATCTCCCCTGACTTAACATGAGATGCTTTATATTAGGTTGAACCAAAAGAAATCTCCAATATTCAACTGGACTGTTTATGACCTAAAGAATAGCCATTCATCAGCCTAATGATATTTATTTATCCCTCTTAGTGTGAATATTGGCTTATTTGCAGAAATATCCACGTGTTTGGTTATGAAGTGCTGCCCCAGGCACCACTGGTGGTGTGATGTAATGTGTAGCATAGGCACCTCAGAGCCTTTCTAAAATCTGAAAAACGATGAATTCCAGACCACACCTGGCCCCCACACCTGGCCCCAGACCACACCTGGCCCCATTAGAAGTTTTAATGACTTCTATTACTACAGGTTTGCAAACCTGTAGTAATAGAAGTCATTAAAATTATTTATGGGGAATGTTCTATGTTGCAAGGGACTGGACATCAGATGATTCACTGGGAATGAGGATGGAAAAAGAGCACATGAACGCTAATTATACAGATAAGGCACCACTGTTCCCACTCAATTTTAGCTGTTGAAGCCCCACACTGTTTTGACCTCACAATGCTGGGGTGAGCCTACCCCCAAGACAGGTTCGTGCCTCCCTAACACCCCCAATGTGAAGGAAACCCCTAATTTAGCTACCAAGAGTGGAAGCTGTTAGTTACAGAGCCAATCAGCCTAATAGGATGCTCCTGACATCCCAAGTCTGCCTGTTTTCAGATCCCCATGAAATAATTACACTGCTCTTTTCTCTTGGAAAATGGTTTTTGTTAAGTTGGGGAAATGTGTGCTTTGATAAAGACATCCCACATGGGGCTCCTAGGGGTGTTCAATTGAGAGAGATAAACCAACTTGGAAAAGGTCCTGACAGTGTCTTATATCAGACAACCTGGAGGCGAGGGGATGGGGGGGAGGAGACACAGGTCAGGAGGGAAGGGGCTTCAGCAGAGGGCTCTGAACTGTAGATATGGTTCCCGATGGATATCCATGGCTTAACTCCTCTTTAATCTTGGCCCAAGCGGTGTAATAAGCTATTCTTAGAACTTAATAACTCCTTGGCATCCAATCAATAACAGCTCTGAAATATCCCTTCCCTGTATTTATTTAGTTCTCCAGCACTCAGACACTACAGCTCCTTATTCCCCAGGATACCTGCATTTGCACCTTAATTTCTTTATCAACAGGGCAGCTCCTGACATATCAACCCAGAAGGTGTGCCTTTAAGAAATGAGCTTTGATGGAAACTCCCCATAATGGAGAAGCAAAAGGACCAAAGAGACAAATGAGTCAACATGTTTGCAGTATCTCCAAAACCAACCTAAAATTGATGTTGGCCCCTCTCCTAGTTCCTGTTAATGCAAAATGTCATCTGGATCTTTGGGAGAAAGGGGCCAGGATGCACATCTTTTTGGATTCATCTGGGAAATTATCAGTACCCAGTTAACGAACTTGCAGTACTGACAAATGGAAAAAAAATTTATTTAGTTCCTCTCTTGGGTGGGTGGGTGGAGGCTATTTGCTTTGATTTTGAAAACTATTTTCTTGATTGATATGGACTTTGGACTCAACAGAAAGATAAGCAGGGAGGGAACAAAGGAAAAGAGGAAGAAGGAACATCAAGTCCATCTTGACAGGACTCCGTCAAGAGAAGAAATGGCTGCAAGGCTTCCAACCCCAGTAGCCCCAGCCCAGATGAGCAGACGACCTCACTTCAAAGTGCAAACACTGGTGATCCATTTACTACAGACTTCATATAATGCCAGCTTTTGATGTTATTATTAAAAATGAGGGGAAATTGGGTATCTTGGCACCAGATTCTCTGGGTAGTAATTCCAGCTCAAGAAGAGGTTACATCACATTCCAAGTAGAGACGGAGTTAGCACTTCTTCCTATTTTGACAGAGAGGTGATCAGCCCAATTAGGTCAATCGAGGTTAGTTGATTATTTACTGGTTAGGTCTATACCAGAGGTCCCCAACCATTTTGGCACCAGGGACCGGTCTCGTGGAAGACAATTTTTCCACGGACCCAGGGTGGGGGGTGGTTTCGGGATGTTTCAAGCGCATTATATTTATTGTGCACTTTATTTCTATTATTATTACATTGTAATATATAATGAAATAATTATACAACTCACCATGATGCTGACAGGAGGCAGAGATCAGGCAGTAATGCGAGCGATGGGGAGCGGCTGTAAATACAGATGAAGCTTTGCTCGCTTGCCCGCTGCTCACCTCCTGCTGTGTGGCCCGGTTCCTAACAGGCCACGAACTGGTACCAGTCTGTGGCCTGGGGGTTGGGGACCCATGGTCTATACCATGTGGCACTTCTGACTACTCCATGTGCCTCTGGAAGTTTCACCTCTGAGACAGGTGGCTCCAACCATAGTTGGCATGGGACGTGTGTTCCAAAGCCATCAGGTAAGAGTAGGTGCCAGGGAATGTGGTGCCAGAAATTGCCATTTTCCAGAGAGGCTTTGGACAAGGAAGTTGACTCTTCTGAGCTCTAGGTGTATCATCCATAAAATGAGAAAAGTGGTACCTGTCTGACATAGAGCTGTTAGGGTGATCATCTGAGCTAGCACACAGGAAGGACAAGTTACCAATAAATGGTGGCTGTACTGATAAGGATGATGATGATGAAAATGATGGTAATGATGACACCAGTAATGGGGATGACAATGAAAATGACTACGATAGTGGTGACAATAATGGTAATGATGATGAAAGTGATGATATAATGGTGATGATGATGGTGACGCTAATGATGATGGTGACTTACTTTTCCTTTATTTCATCCATTCCTCAATATCCAACTTCTCAGAATTAAAATTAAGCAACAGCCTATTCAGAGAGAGCAATTTAGGGTGTTCTTAGGTAAAGGAAGCTTCATAATTGTGATGAAGTAAGTCCCTTTTATAAAGCAAATATGCTTCCATGATAATAAAATAACCCCAACGTGAAATCCCTCAGCAGAGGCGGTTGTACCACAAGGTGAATGACCCTTATTATCACCAAGTTATTAAAGTATCCATTTGTTATCTGGTTAGTCAGAGGGATGGGGCCAAAGCCATTTAGCACAGTATTTATCAAGCAGCAGGACTGGAAAAGCCGGGCTCTCTGCAAGGCAGTTGGGCTCCCACCGTCTTAACAGCTCAGGTCTGGCTTTGTGAAGCCTCCCCTTCTGGAGACAATACTTTCTTGCAAAATGAAAAAAAAAGCAAAATCATGAATTTCAAGAGTTTACTTACAGCCTCCGATTCTCCTAAAAGTTTCCCCAATTTCCTGACTTTCCAGAGTTCAGAGGGTTCGGAGACCGTAATATGGAGGAATTAGAAAAGTGCTGACACTCCACTCAAAATATGTAATCATTTTCTTAAGTTAAAAACAAAAACAGCAATTGAGACGTGGCAGGACAGGCTTGTGAGGGGATGAAAAACCTTCACAGGGGCTGCAAAGGGAAAGATTCTGATGCAACACGGTTGAATCTTATGTTTTCCAAGCGAGAGCAGCTAGCAGCATTACTTGTTGGGTCAAACTGCACAAACTTATTTCTCCTTCTGAGCCTTAGTTTCCTCACCTGGAAGAAAATGAAACGATTGTGATACCCTCACAGGTCCCTTGCAGGTGTGAAATTCTACCATTCTAAGATTATAACTCTGCTTGTTGTCAGCCTTTCACCCAAAATAAAATCTGAAAACCTGAAGATCTCATCAGAAAGAACAGCATCAGGTGGGCAAAATGAAGAAGCTGAAAGATAAACAGGATGTGGTACAGGACAGGCCTGTTCCATAGAGAGGAGCCTTGGGAGGCCTGGCAGGGGGCAGGGAAGGATAAATACAGGGGCCAAGATTTGGGACCAGGGACACAGCCAGGCAAAGGAAGGCTCTGCTACAGGAAGCTGCAATCTATTCCTGGTGCATGCCCTGGGGCTGGAGCTCTCAAAACAAGCCATGTCCAAATGATCTGGAGCATATACTGAAATGCAGTTTCCCAGGCTCCACCCCTAGTAATTCTAATTCAGTATATTTGGGTGGGGCCCAGGAATCTGCATATTAAGAGCACCCAAAAGTGATTATGATGCAGGTAGGGGAGGGGTTGTGGAACAGCTCAGGCCAAAGCAGTGATGAGAAAACTGAAGAGGAACCACTTTTATGGCCTTCACCACCCCACCCGAGGCTGGGGACAAGGACCAGTGTTTCCAACAGCTGCCAGGGGGAACTCTGAAATGCCTTTCTTCCACTGCTCACTCCAGATGCCTCAGCATCATCCCCGATACTTCTGTTCCCCTCCCACTGTATCTCTGATCCATCAGTAGATCCTCCCAGCCTCACCCTTAGAACACAGCCAACAACCAGAGTCTCACCATCTCCATCTCCACCATCCTGGTCTGAACGACCATCATTACAGCAGCCTCCTCAGTATCCTCCCTGTGCCTGCCCTTGCCCTGTACGGCCAGGGCATCCTTCATAAAAACAAGTCAGGTTGACTTCCCTGATGGTCCAGTGGTTAAGACTCTGTGCTTCCACTGCAGGGGGCACGGGTTCGATCCCTGGTCAGGGAAGTATGGTGGTGCGGCCAAAGGAAAAAAAAAAAGGACTTCCCTGGTGGCGCAGTAGTTAAGAATCTGCCTGCCAATGCAGGGGGCACGGGTTCTATCCCTGGTCCGGGAAGATCCCACGTGCCGCGGAGCAGCTAAGCCCGTGCACCACAACTCCTGAGCCTGCGCTCTAGAGTCCGCGAGCCACAACTACTGAGCCCGTGAGCCACAACTACTGAAGCCCGCGTGCTTAGAGCCTGTGCTCCGCAACAAGAGAAGCCCCCACAATGAGAAGCCCATGTGCCGCAACTAGAGAAAGCCCGCGCACAACAACAAAGACCCAACGCGGCCAAAAATAAGTAAATAAAATAAATTAAAAAAAAAAAAGCCAGGTCATGCTGCTCTTCTGCTTAAAGCCTTCAGCACTTCCTACCTCCCTCAGAGGAAGCGCCTTCAGCAGCCATCTTCCCCTAGCTCCTACCACTGTTACCCGTCTGGCCTCATCCCCCTGGTGCCCTTTCCTGGATGTCCACAAGGCTCGCTCCCTCACCTCTTTACATCTTGGCTCAGATGTCATCTCAGTGGGTTTTGCTTTGTACCTTCTGTAGAATAGCCAACCCCTCCCCTGGGCCCCCCACTTCTCCCTGTTAGTTGCTCTCCATGATGCTGTTTTACAGGTCATCATCTCCTTCCCCATAGAAAAATGACTCCCAGCCATGGGTGGTTGGCCCCCCAGGGGCCACGTGGCATGGCCTGGAGAGACTCTGCTTGTCACAACAGTGGGAGGGGATGCTACTGGCCTCTAGTGGGTAGAGACCAAGAATGCTGCTAAACACCCTACAAAGCACAGGACCGCCTCCCATAATGAGACATCATCTGGCCCCAAATGTTAATAGTGCCAAGATTGAGAAATCCTGCCAAGAATATAAGGTCTATGAAGTCAGAGATTTTTGTCGGTCTCGTCCACTGCTGTGTCCCCACTGCCCAGAAGAGCACTATGAACATAGTATCCATGCAATAAATTTTGTCAAAAGATGTGAAAGAACAAATAAATGACTGGGGCCTTCCCAGAAGGCCTGGGGAGCTTCTGAGCCACGTTAGAGTCTCCATCCTCTGATACAGGATGGACTTGGTGAAAGATTCCTGGGAGTCCATGGAACCACCTGGATTAAACCCTTCTATTCCCAAGAAACCATTTACTTAAGTTCCACAAGGGAAAGGGCACACGTCTGAGATGTGAAGCAAAGGCTTGCTCTGCACCATGAGAGACGCATACGATGTGCCTTGTAATATTCCTATTAGAAATAAGAAAGGGTCCACACCTTACTTATGAAAGTAGAAGATGAGTCGCTTCATCATTGGGCCACAAAGAAGAAAACACCCTTGGCTGATCTCTGACTCTTAGAGTTCTGAACTCACTGTCTTATTTTTTTTTTAAGGTCTCCAAGATATTTAATAAGCATAATACAGGTAATGCTTTTGATGTCCAACATTAGTCTGCCCATGGGGGCTAACCTGGCCTGACTGGTGATTAAGCACTCAGAATGGTCAAATGGCTGACATTTATTGAAGACTCACCGGGGACTGGGAACTATTCTAAGGACTTGACGTACTAATTCACATTGAAACCTCATGACAACAGTTTTATCCCATTTACAGATGAGGAAATGGAGGTTCGAGCACATGGTGAGGAAGCGATAAAGTCAGAATTAGAAACCAGACCTTCTGGTTCAAACCAATAGTGTATGCTGTATGCAAACCCAGCTGTGTGTGACACTTTGGGTTAGAAGGAAAAAAGAGGGAACAGATAGAGGAGCAGCCATGAGAGGCTCTGAGGCCTGGTCCTGTGTTCGGTGGGTCAGGAGGACACATCCAGGTGCCTCACCATGTGTTGGGTTTCTATGCCCTATAAAATGCTCCTCTGTGAATGTCACCACGTGTTGGTGCTATGAAAAGGCTGATAAAGTTTAAACCCCAGTCCTAATGTGGAAATTCTCCCTTAACTGTCGAGTTGCCATCACTCCGGGTTTTTAATCTTTATGATATCTGCAATATGACTGACATAATGTCCTGTTCTTTTACTAGGATCCTCTTATGTAGGAGACAGAACAGGATGAACCCCAAACAGACAGAACCACATCAAGAAAGAAAGAGGAGAAAAATAATCCTTATTTCTCATCCCCACACAGGATGCCCAAAATAAAGATCATAGGGCCATGAGGAAGGGAAAAAGGAGAGTCATTGAATACTTGACCCATTCTGTCATGCTGAGAGGTTAAGAGAAATGGCTCTGGAGTCATACAGGTTCCAGGTCCCACCATTTCATTGACTTTGGGCATTTTATTTCATCCCTCTAAGCCTCAGTTTCCTCATCTGTGAAATGGGAATGATAAAGTCCCTGCCTCATGGAGCTGTTCTGAGTATCCAATGAGATGGTAAATTTAAGTTCCTAACACAGTGGCCAAAATATAGGGAGGGCTCAAAAGGAACATTAACTCTTATCATTACTCCTTACCAAAAGGTTCTGAAGAGAATATCATTCCTTCCATTTTACAGAGAGGTAATCAGAAAATCAGCTGATATAGGTGACCTGCCCAAGGTGAGACATAGTCAGAACCAGGTTTCAAAAATGTGTCTGTTTTCAAAGCCTATTCACTAAACTAAGGACACCCACATTGGGGCAGTCAACCTTTAAGAGATAATCTACCTTCCCTGACTAATGCCTTGAGTCAGGTGAGAGGTTTCAACCCCTCATGAGGACACATGAAGAAGAGGTGCCACGACTTTCCAACCCAGTTATTTGGCAGGATGAGTGAAAAATCAAACATCTTAGGTATTGACTTCAAAACATGAGTTCTTTTATATTCAATATCCTGTGATAAACCATAATGGAAAAGAATATTTAAAAGAATATATATATATTTATATGTATAACTGAGTCACTTTGCTGTACAGTAGTAATTAACACAACATTGTAATTCAACTATGCTTCAACAAAAATAAATTAAAAAAAGAAAAACATGGGTTCTTAAGGCCATCACTGGGCAAAGCTGAGGACATGAGGAGAGTATGATGAGAGAGTAAGCACAGGAGAGGACATACCCACACTGACAGTGGGCAAAAAAGGAACTGCAGGAAACCATAGAATTTATCCAAACTATGCCAGCTCACTACTGATGACAAAAACTGACAAGGTGACAACACTCACCCATCCCTACATAACTATGTACCTAACTCTTAAGTTCCAAAGTACTGTGTGCTTATCCCCACAAACTTTGTTCTGCTACCTGTCCCATCTCCACCAACAGTGACAACGAATTTACCGACAAAATACAGTGACGATAAGTGGTGGTGGAGATGATGATGGTGGTTTAGATGGTGATTTCACCTAAATGTAGACAGAGTCCTTCCAACCACAAGGCCCTTTTGCTGTTAATCTGAATATTCCACTACTACCATTTGAGTTGGATTCTCCTCCATGTACAGACATAGAAATTAGCCCCATTCTTTATAGAAAGCCTGATCCACCACCATCTCACTCTGGGACCCTGGGCAGGTTACTTTTCCTCTGGATGCCCATTTTCCTGCTCTATAAAGTGGAACGTATAGCGCTACCTGCCTCGTGGGGTGGTTGTAAAGATTAAATGAGTTAGCACTTGTAATACACTTAGAAGGATGCTTGTTGCATCATAAAGACTCGATATATGTTAGCTATTGACATCAGCATTTACTCGGACAAGTGTGGTATAACTCACAACTACTCCAAAGTGATGCAGCCCTGGGGCCACACATGCCCATATATCCATGAGGCCACAGGATGTGGGATATAGCTAGACGGCCCATCCTTCCTCTCCCAAGTACAAGCTCCATCTGGTTTCCCCCAGCTGCTCCCAAGGCCTTTCTGTTCCGGGAAAGCCAATCCATCTGAGGGCCTTTGTTTGGCATTTCCAGTCTCACTAATTGTGAGGCTTACCATCTGAGGCAGAAATCCAAATGTCTTTTGCCCGTTAAAGTGAAAGTGAGACCAGAAATGTGTTAAGAGTATTTGGACTCCCAGCGGTGAAGCCACTTCCTTCTGATGAATTGCGACACGTGGAAATCAATCCAGGTCACTTAGGAGAACAACTTGGTATTTGGTGTCCAAATGAATCGCTGCTAATTTATTATGCTGCTATTTGATTAAATACACAAGAAGGGATTGAGTCGATGTGGAGTGTCTGCAGGTGAATTGTCTTGTGGCTCATTTGTGAGTGTCTCCCTGTCTAATACACAACAAAAAATAAACAGTTTCAAAGCATTCTAAAGCCATTCAGGCGGTTTCTCCATATTGCGGTTGATTTTTGTTTTACTCTTGTTTTCCTGCAATCTCTAGGAAATGGGACACATTACGAAAAAAATCAGCCAATACCAGGAAATCAGCCAGAAGCAAAATGTAATAACCAGAAGGAGTGGGTCAGCACGTATTGAACTCCAACTCCAAAATTTTTATTTTTAACCACTCCATCTAAAGTAAATGCCATGACACACTTTACATACTGCACCACCTTTTGCAAATGGATATTTTTGTGTTTGATTATTTGTCTATTGTCTATCTTCCTGGTGTGTGGAAGGCAACTGGAGAGCTGCCATAAGCCAGTCTAAACAGGCTCACACATTAACCTCAGTATAAAAACTGAGAGTGACCGGGAGAAGCAAGACCAGGCTTGGCTGGATTAAGACTCCCACCCCAGGAGCCTGTCCAAGATCTCATTTCCACGTGGCACCAGCCTAAACAGACTGGCTATTGGAAAATATCTTAGAACACCTTACAGATGAGATTCCATAGGTTGTCATCAAAAAAGAGGAAAATTGACTTCCAAATTCTAATGCAGAGTGACTCACACACACACACACACACACACACACACACAAACACATACACACACACACACACACACACACACACACACACACACACGTACCACTTTTCCTTCTGAACCCCAGAATGCCTTGGAGGTAGCTCAGCAAAGGACAAGGAAGAGGCAGTTCTTGTTTGCTCTGAGCCCTGTTTATTCGGCTGATCTGTGTCATCTTTCTCACCCAGTGTCTCCCTAAGTTTGCAGCCACAGTAATGAACCCCAGATACCTTTTCCTGACATCAACACTGCCTCCTGCTTACTGATGATGGGCAGAGCAATTGTTGGGTCTGGGTGACTGGAACTATTTCAAGTGCCATCCTTCAACCTGCAGAAGCTACAAAACCAATCCATATAAGAAACTGGTCGTGGCTGCCAAGGTCAAGGTCTGATCCAATGGCATCTCACCAGCAGGACACCTGTCTCCAATTCTTTGTTTAGGAAGTGAGATGACCAAGACGACTGATTGTGCATCAGCTAGAGAAGCAAAAACACTGGGATGGATTCCCAAAATTTATTGGACAGTTGGCCCTTTGTCCAAAATGTATGGTTTTCACCCCATAACAAGTCTTCTTGGGGTTGTAAATGATCAATCTATTCTTTAAGTGACAGGCAGTTGGGATTGCATCTTTTGCTTCTGGCAACGCCACAGATGGCCTCACATGACACAGAAAGGAGGGAATAAACCCAAAAGAAGGATTCATTTCCTTAGCAAAGAGGAAGAAATCAGAAGAGAAAGCCCATACAATTGAATAGAAATATTTGTACACACCCGGGAACAAACACAGGGTCGGGGGAATGGGTGAAGGTGGTCAAAGGCATAAACTTGCAGTTATAAGATGAACAGTTCTGGGGATGTAGTAAACAGCATGGTGGCTACAGCGAACAGCACTGAACTGTAATACATTTGGAAGTTGCTGAGAGTAGATTTTTAAAGTTCTTACTACACACACACACACACACACACACACAAATGTGGTGATTATAGATGTTAACCTCACTGTGGTAATAATCATTTTGCAATCTATACATATATCAAATCATTACCTTGTACACCTTAAACTTACACAATGTTACATGTCAATTATATTTCAATAAAGGTGGAAAAAAACACAGACACGTTATGCAAATAAAAGCTATTATTATCATTTCTTATTAGACTGAAGAAATGCAACAATCCAAGAAGAGAGCCAGAAGGACAGATTCAGTGGGAGGAAATGAAAATTTAATCCATAGAGAAGCATAATCAAGTGGAGAAGGTGATGCATTATAGTTGTGGGTAGGGGGGAGGAGAAACTCCCTTCTCTATTATTTTCAACAAATGTGTATTGTGTGCTTGGAGTGGTGGATAAAACAGATGTGGCTCCAACCCACGTGGAGCTCACAGTCTATTGGCAGTGAGAGACAGTACACACACACACACACACACACACACACACACACACACGTAAATGTACATTTATAAATTGTGGTAAGAGACAGAAAGCAGATCCGTGGTTGCCGGGGGCCGGGGAGGGGGATGGGAAGTGGGAGGTGAGTGCTAATAAGTATGAGGATGTTGGGGGTGACGGAAGTGTTTTAAAACTTACTGTGAGTATGGTTGCACATCCTGGAAACCACTGAATTGTACTCCTTAAATGGGTGAATTGTATGGCGTATGAGTTACATTTCAATAAAAATGTTATTCAAGTCAGAAAGAGAAAGACAAATACCGTATGCTAACACACATATATGGAATCTAAGAAAAAAAAAGGTCATGAAGAACCTAGGGGCCGGATGGGAATAAAGATGCAAAAGTAGAGAATGGACTTGAGGACACGGGGAGGGGGAAGGGTAAGCTGTGACAAAGTGAGAGAGTGGCACTGACATATATACACTACCAAATGTAAAACAGATAGCTAGTGGGAAGCAGCCGCATAGCACAGGGAGATCAGCTCGGTGCTTTGTGACCACCTAGAGGGGTGGGATAGGGAGGGTGGGAGGGAGGGAGATGCAAGAGGGAAGAGATATGGGAACATATGTATATGTATAACTGATTCACTTTGTTATAAAGCAGAAACTAACACACCATTGTAAAGCAATTATACTCCACTAAAGATGTTAAAAAAAAAAAAGAAAGAAAAGACAACCCTCAGAATGGCGGAAAATATTTGCAAATGAAGCAACTGACAAAGGATTAATCTCCAAAATTTACAAGCAGCTCAATATGAGAAAAACAAACAACCCAATCCAAAAATGGGCAGAAGACCTAAATAGACATTTCTCCAAAGAAGATATACAGATTGCCAACAAACACATGAAAGGATGCTCAACATCACTAATCATTAGAGAAATGCAAATCAAAACTAAGTCAGAATGACCATCATCAAAAAATCTACAAACAATGAATGCCGGAGAGGGTGTGGAGAAAAGGGAAACCTCTTGCACTGTTGGTGGGAATGTAAATTGATACAGCCACTATGGAGAACAGTATGGAGGTTCCTTAAAAAACTAAAAGAGAACTACCATACAACACAGCAATCCCACTACTGGGCTTATACCCTGAGAAAACCATAATTCAAAAACAGTTATGTACCACAATATTCATTGCAGCTCTATTTACAATAGCCAGGACATGGAAGCAACCTAAGTGTCCATGGACAGATGAATGGATAAAGAAGACGTGGCACATATATACAATGGAAGTTATTTGTAGTGAGGTGGATGGACCTAGAGTCTGTCATACAGAGTGAAGTAAGTCAGAAAGAGAAAAACAAATACCGTATGCTATCACATATATATGCAATCTAAGAAAAAAAATGGTTCTGAAGATCCTAGAGTCAGGACAGGAATAAAGATGCAGACGTAGAGAATGTACTTGAGGACACGGGGAGTGGGTAGGTTAAGCTGGGATGAAGTGAGAGAGTGGCACTGACATATATACACTACCAAATGTAAAATAGATAGCTAGTGGGTAACAGCCGCATAGCACAGGGAGATCAGCTTGGTGCTTTGTGACCACCTAGAGGGGTGGGATAAGGAGGGTAGGAGGCAGACGCAAGAGGGAGGAAATATGGGGATATATATATACATATAGCTGATTCACTTCATTATAAAGCAGAAACTAACAACGATTGTAAAGTAATTATACTCCAATAAAGATGTTTAAAAAAATAAAACTTACATTGCTAGAGTCAGAAGAAAGGGAAATAAATGATTACACAAACCTATACCTGTGAAAATGGCATAGAACCATACACATATTGTACAACATCAATTTCCTGGTTTTGATATTGTACTGTAGGTATGTCAGATGCGGGAGCAGCGGAATGCGGCCTGCGGTCCACTAGATCAGTTGTCTTGCACCCAGAACACAAAGGCAGGTTCCCCAGCCCTTGCAAGTTTGAGGACCTTGTTATCCGCCCCAGGAAAAGATCCCAGTGGCGCCAGCATGTCTGATCCTCTGATTCTAAGAAAAATTCCCCCTGAAGTTTTCTTTCCTCCCCCAGTTCTCTCCGCTTCTTCTCCTCCTGACCCTGAAAAATTGCTCTGTACCCTTCGGGTGTTTCATAGTAGCTCCTGGCACCAGAATCGACCATCACAGCCTTGATCCAATGCATAACCAAAGGTGACAAGACCAAGAGGTTCTTTCATTGAGTCCTGACCCTGGCAGTTCCAGTATCTAGGAAAAAGGCAGACTTCACAGACTCTAAGTAAAATTGCTAGAGGCTCCGATCCAACTTGACATATCACTGCAGATCCCCAATTACCACACTTTGCCACGGATGGTGTCCTTGGAAATAAGCTTGGATGGAACAGAAATACATCTGTTCCATCAAATCTTTCTTTTTCCTGAATGATGAGAGGTCATTCTAACCTTGCCATGAGCTCAGGAAGAACTCTGCCTTAGAGCTAGAGACAAAATTAGTGCCAGGGATTTCAAAGCTTCTCACCCTGGAAATAAAAGACAGCCAATAAAAGATCATCTTCTCTGTGTCCTCATAGCCACAGCATCATATTGGATGAGTGAACACATTAACTAGTGAATGAACAAGTGACAAGGGGAATGAGGTCCTGGAAAGAATAGTATGGGGTGGCCTCAATAGATGTGATACATTGGGGGGAAAAAATTCTCATAAATTCCAGGGTCATAACCCTAAACTTAAGTTGTAAAAAAACTAAGGCCATGGTCCTCAAGTAATTTCTATTGAAATACATATGAAGGTAGAACAAGTGACCCTCCCACCCTAAAAGAAGGGAGAAGGCTATCCAGCATAGAGGACCCGGGACCCTCCTAGAGAAAAGAGAACCAAGAGCATCCCAAGGGCAAAGGGCATTAAGGCATATTATTGGTAATAGTTATCACACAAAGGCCTAATATGAAAATAGAATTGGAAACACATTCAAAAGCTTATACTGTCACCCTTTCCCTGGTGTCCCACAAGGCCTGACATTTGCATAATGGCTTTCTTTTGTACTTTTTCTTCCCAGCTAATTGAGCTAGAATACTTCTGTTAAACAGACCTGCTTCCAGAAATGTCTATAAGGCATGAAAGGAGGAAAATATCTGTTTCCCACCATGTGTTATTCAAAATAACAGAATTAAGAATCTCTGAGTTTTGGCCACGGGCCACAGAGGAGAATGCTTATGATCTCCTGGAAATGTTAATGTGAAAGCCCCCCACCCCCCCACCTCCAGAAACTAAGGATAGGCAGCAAGCTGCTTCCATGCATTTTCCCACCCTTCCAGCCCTAAGAATAGTCACAGTTTTGTATTGAGAAGAGGACAGAATTGGTAGAAGGAATGTGGGAATTTACAGACCCCAAAATTATAATAAAACCTTGATGAAATTCCCATTCTTTGCAGGAAGTTAGGTCTCAGCATTACCCATTCTCACGCTACAGGGCCTTGCCAGTAGCCAACGAAATCTCCTGTTCTCTGCTAGCCCAAACGCCCCTGCATTGCCTGCATGTTGCAAGACCTGGGCACCATGGTTGCCACTATAGACAGAGTGTCAAGGAGGACTGGCTGGTGGTATGAAGTGCCACAGGGAGGACAAATAAGGTTAGGGCTGGAGGGTATCTGATGAGTTTGGCAGCATAGAATCCACAGGCATCTCCCCCAGAGAAGTCCAATGACAGGCCCAAGAGTCAACTTGCAGTAGGCTGAGATAAAAGAAGACATTGAGTATAGACCACTCTTGAGATGTTTGGATAAAAATGAGAGAAAAGAGACAGAGGGTTAAAAATCACTATTCAATCAATATTAATTGCACACCTACCAAGTACAGGCACCATATTAGACCTTATGGCAGGGAGCTTAAGAGTCAAAGGTATACAAGGATCCAGGGACCCTGTGCTCCTGAAGCTTACAGTCTACAGAGGAATAAAACATATGAACAGTCAATTGTAAATAGTGTAATAAGTACTGTGGGAGACACAGGAGAAACCCATCTCAAACTTGGGAAGTCACATGGTGACTTGGAGGAAGTGGCATATACTTCCTGGAGGAAGTGGCATATGCCTTCTGGAATAAGTGACCTATGAATTGAGAATTTAAGGATAAGGAAGAGTTAGCAGGCAAAGTGTGCATCTGGAGGGGATAAGAGAAGAGAGACTGTTAGGTAAAGGAAACAGCATATGCAAATACCCAGAAGAAAGAGAATGAATGTATTCATTTAAATAATAAATATTTATTGTCCATTTACATAAGTACTGTTTTAGATGCTTGGAATAGAGCAGGGAACAAAACAGATAAGATTCCCAAATTCATTAGCCTTTCATTCTAGGCAGGGAGAGGCAGACAGTAAACAAACACGGTCATCCAGACACAAATAGATCCTGTTAAGAAAGGTACAAGTGGGGAACGGGCAGAATGAAAGGAGTTCAGGGAAGATGCGAGCTGGGAGAGGCAGGCAAGGCTAGTCTACAGAGAGCCATATTAGGGAGCTGGGCTTCCGGCTAACAGCAATATAAGAGGATGAATCACCGCTGAAGAGGTCTGGAGTTGTGCAAGACAGCATGGTGAATAGCAAGAACGAGAATCGAAGTCAAGGGGGAATTTTCCTTCCTAGGATGAGAAAGGCCGTAGTTTATTTATATACCAAGAGGAAAAAAGAAAAAGAAGTAGAAGACTGATAGAGTAACTTCCAGGAGAAGGGAGATCACAGGTGGAAGGGTCCCTTTAAAACAAAGAATCAGATCAGGTTCAAAGAACGAGGTGTAGACCACCCTTCCCTGCCCCAAATGATCAAGCCCCGACCCTGCTGGGACCTCTCAGTGTGTGTTTCGCTTACCTGCAGAAACTCTGTGGCTTTGTTTTTCTTGTTTTAAGACTACATAAATAAGCCTGTTTCCTGATTTATTATCCCACCAGCTGCCATATTTCAGATTTGAGGATCATAGCCATACTAGATTACAAACGGAATGGCTTCTAAATCAAAGTTTACTATGGCCCTTAAGATGTACCTAATGGAGTTTATAAATCAAAAAATATACAAACTGTGCCTAAACATCCCAGAACCAGAATAGGGACCAGAACGCTGTGAGCCTAATCAATAAGTCTTGGGCCCAGGTGTGCAAAGCATCCTAGGTAGGTCTGAGGAGGGTAGGCCCGTGGACTGTGCATTGTAACAAATTCTCCAGGTGTCTCTTTCATATACTGATGTTTGAGAACTCCTCTCTAGAAGTCTAATACCTTTGCACTCTCATTACTGCACCTCAAATGGAGTATAAATTATATGGCTTGTGTGAACTGGGGGCTTTGGCCAGAGAGCTACAAAGACTGACCCTTTCCTCTCCAAGGGGGACAACAGTCTCAGAGTCCCACCCCACACACTGCTAAGTGAGCCTAAGATGATGCAGGATAGAGCCATGGAGCTTGCCCAAGAGCAAGGCCTTTCTCAATGGCCATGTTCAGAATCTTGGGGACAAGGGAAGGGAGGGGACCAATTCCACACGAGTTGTATATACTGTACCAGTCCCTTTATAAAGATCTTAAGAGCTTCTCTGGTCACAGGGTAGTTTACAAAGGCTATAGATCTTCAAATGGCATTTCTTAGATCAAGAGTGTGTGATACCACAGGGCCTTTGCACATGCTTCCCCAGCAATCTTTCTCCTATATGTCATAGGCAGTCTCCTTCTCATGCTTTGGTTATCAACTAAAAGTCGCCTTATTGGAGGGTCCCTCCCTGTCCTCCACCAGATCCAGCCCTCCCACTATTCCTTACTGCAGTACCCCACTTATTCATTCATTTCATGTACCACAATGCATAACTGTTCATTGTCTTGTTTGTTTACCAGTTTGTTATCTATCTGTAAGCTCCATGCGGCCAAAAAAGTCCCATCTGCCTTCCTTACCATTGTAATATCTGTGCCAGACACATGACAGAAACTCAAAAATCTTTTAGAAAATTTCAAAAATTCAGATAAACTTGGGAAATTCCAGCTTAAACAAAGCCTAACAAGTTTCTTGCCTGTAGGAATCCTCAGAGACTTCAAATACTATTGATAATATGAGTTGTGTGTCAACAGGAGGGGGATAAATATAGTATGCAGTGTGTCTCAAACTCATTTGGCCACAGAACATTTCTTTTTCATGACATTTTTCTTTCCTTGGAACATCTTGTGCAACTAATGTCCCAAGGAACACTCTTCGGGAAACATTGCTTTAAGATTATCAGTATGTGAGGTGCTTGAACACTGAGGCTTGGAACTTAAGCCCAGGAGGGGTGGGGCTGGCATCCTCTCCCAGCACCACCAGCCGCCCTGGTAAATGTCTCCCTTCAAATATGCAGGCAGCCAACCTGGAGAGCTGTCACTTCCTACTTACTAACAAGCAGAAAACATTTTTTTAAGCTTTAGGAAAAAAGGGGAAAAAAAGATAAATAGTTTCCCATTCTCTGAACTAATGTCAAATGACCTGGAAACGTTGCCGCTGGGAGCTGAAGCCATAGAACAAAGTAGCATTTCATCTTCCTTGTCTGACAGCTCAATTTCAGCAGCTACCAGGGAGGGTGGGCAAGCCCCCACCGCAGCCAGTCACGAATGTCACCGTTTACACTGTGATCCCTTTGATAACACTCTCTGTAGATGGCAGGCTTGGAATTATTCTTCAGGCAAAGCAAACCCTGCATTAATATGACGAGGACCCTCTGCAGACTCTACCAACACAACCACAAGAGGGAGATGTGTTCTTTAACTAACATGTGTTCATTCTTCCCTGATATAAATTCTAAAACTCTGGCTTAGGCATAAATCATAGGAGCAGAATAGAAGGAGGGGGTCTTTCTAAGGAATACACTTGGTCAAAAACTTCCCAACCCTCAACCGTCACTTCAAAAAGAGCTACAACTAGGAGCCTGCCTCCATTGCACTGAAAAGGTACAATGTTATAAAATAATTTCATAAAAAAATAAATAAAATTAAAAAAGGGCTTCCCTGGTGGCGCAGTGGTTGAGAATCCGCCTGCCGATGCAGGGGACACGGGTTCGTGCCCCGGTCTGGGAAGATCCCACATGCCGCGGAGCGGCTGGGCCCATGAGCCATGGCCGCTGAGCCTGCGCGTCCGGAGCCTGTGCTCCGCAACGGGAGAGGCCACAACAGTGAGAGGCCCGCGTAACGCAAAAAAATAAAAAAATTAAAAAAAATAATAATAATTTTATTATAAAAACTTGAGACCCCTCCATGTATCATTTGTATACAGATCTCTGCCTCCAACGCAAGTCTCAAACCATGGGGATCAGCTTGCCTTGGCCACCACCAGCCTCTTGGCTACAGAAGGGGGATGAAGTTGGCTCAAGGGTAAGATCTCCATCTACCAGGGGTCACATTGTGCATTTAAGGGGCCTTTCCTCAACCCCATCCTATATGTACTTCCACTGAGCTGGGCTGATTTCATGCTACGGGTCCTGCTGTATGGATTCATTATTACCAATGTGCCCAGCACAAAAAAAGGAAGGACCCAACAGAAGCCAGTAGTACCTCTGGCTTCAGGGTGGCTCTTCATCTATATCCTACGTGTTCACTCCCATATTACTAAGCCAGCACTTTCTTAACTACAAACCATTGTCCCCCTCCAACCAATATTCTGAGGCATAAAGTGTCTTTATAAAGACACTTTGGGGATCCCTCTGCACCCTCTATTGTTTAAATAGTAATAAAATCTCAGATCCAAAGTATTTCTGGAGATTTACTTATTTTCCTCATTTACCCATCATTCATCCATCCATCCATCCAACCAGCATCCAGCACCCAGCACCCATATGCCCAGCATTGTTCTACATACTGTTCTATCCAAGACCCATATCCAAGCCATACCTCCCTCCATGAGCTACTGAAATTGTAAATTAGATACATCATTTTACCAACAGAATCGGAGGAGATTTTATTGGCCAGCAAATGAAGCCCCCCGTCATGGACAGCACATCCCAGGGCAAGCCCAACCCCAGAGAGACCTATGTAAATAGGCAACAAGCTCCAGAATTACAGTAACTTTCAAACTCCTTTCTATTAATTCTATTCTGTCCATTGAATTGAAACCACCACATCCACGGTGAGGGAGATGGGGGCAGCTGGTGAAGGGGTGGGCAGTACTCCCCACAGACCCAGGCAAGAGGGGCTCCTATACTATGCCTGCGCTTTAGAAAGTCCACAAGTCACAAACACACAAAATAGTAAATTACATGTCAATTATCTCTCAATGAGAAAAAAATAAAACTAAGAGTTAAAAGATGGACCCCCCCAAAATAAATTTATTAAAGAAACGTGAGCACTTCTATCTTCCAAGATTTGATTGTCAGGCTGGCCCGGCACAATCTGGGACCATAAACATCCACTCTTAAGACTAACACTGTTCAAGGGAACGACATCTCTGCACCATGTCCTCAAAATAGCCATTGTTGAATTTTCAGCATGGGGAAGGAAAGTGCTTGTTGGAGAAAGTCACTCGCCTTTGAGATGGACTTAAAGCTCCAGAGGCAGCTGCTTACCCAAAACCAGAAGGGAAGCCCCTTTCAACATTCAAGAGTTCAGAGGGGAAAGTTAGGCAAGGTTGGCAAGAGAAAGTGCCCAGCAAGTAAGGACCAGGGGGTGGGTATTTAGGAATGTACTTTAACCCAGAGGTGTTTCCACAACTGATGGCCCACATCAGCTCTCTGAGCTTTTAATATAGTTTAGTTCTGAGGCCACAGGCCAGAAACAAGACACCCACTGGGGTCCTTCTCATGGCCTAACCATTCCTTGCTCTGCAGCTGTGGTGTCCAAGAGCCTATACATGGATGTAACATTTTCTGGAAGGACCAGCCCTTTATTCTGAAATAATGTCAGCCCCGTGCATTCGGTGTAACTAAGCCCTTTGGAAATAAAGTTCCCTAATTTTTTGTAATGAAGGGATGCATTTTATTGTTATTGATAATTCTGTTTAAGATTTTTTTGATGTGGACCATTTTTTAATTCTTTATTGAATTCGTTACAATATTGCTTCTGTTTTATGTTTTGGTTTTTTGGCCACGAGGCATGTGGGATCTTAGCTCCCTGACCAGGGATCAAACCCACACCCCCAGCATTGGAAGGCAAAATCTTAACCACTGGACTACCAGGTAAGTCCCGTTACTGATAATTTTTAAATATTTATGTCTTCATTGGGAAACACAAAACATCATTTATCTGACTGTCCTACCAGAATATGAACTCCACAGGGATAGATATTTTTGTCTGCTTTATTTGCTAATGTAGTCAAAGTGCCTAGAATGGTACCTGGTACACAGTTGGTGCTCAATATATCAATATTTTTTTTTATTCATTTGGCAATAGTAGGTCAGTGACTTCAATATTTTTTAAATGATATCGGTCTAAAATAACGTCTGGGAGTAACATCAGGTCAACTCAGTAGCTACCAGAAGAATGAGCTGCCCCTTCTGGCCCCTCCCATGTAGCAACACTGGCAGGGCAGACAAGGAAACATGGCTCACAGACTCTCGGCTTATGAACAGCAAAACGAAGGGCAGACGCCACAATTCAGTGCTCTTGGGATCTTAAGGCTCAGTCCTACCCTCAAGCCTTTCCCATGTAAACTCAGTCACTGGTCTCTGCCAACACTCCTTTCAAATGCTCCTGCACACAGCCCCTCTCTCACCATGACACAGTGAGGTCTGCAATAACACTTGTTTTGAAAATGTGAATTTGTTCCAATGCAACTGATCCATTAGGGAACAATTTGAGCATAACACATATTTTGCATTTGCTCACGCATGATTTTGTCTGTGAGAGAAACACGAGGTAAACGTAGAAAGCTGTAACCAGCTGAACTGAGGCACTTGGAAGTATGCAAAACACAGGTATGTGCACACACACTTACACACACACACACACACACAAACTCAAACATGAAGCAGCTACCTCAGTTCACTGCCTGTGTTAGGAGCCACACCTATCCACACCTGGGTTACAACATTCCCTCCGATTTCAAACAACCCTGCTTTCACCATCAGTAACTTGCAAACTACACTCCTTCCAATGCCCACTTCCAACCAAATTGCACGTCTTTTTTCAAGGTAAAGTGTGATACTTATTGTAGTCTATGTCTACTTCTTAATCATTTAACATGTATAAAACTGTGCTACTGTTTTTATTAGGTTTCCACCTTTTTTAATGTCTCACTGACAAAGTTTTTGAACGATGTGCTTCAACACAGTTCTACTGTGCAATTCTATACAGCACAATGACTTCTAGGAACACACCTGTCACGTGACAGCAGAACTGACTGCATCATCTTCCAGTTATCACTTCTGCATCTCTAAGCATCTTGCCGGCTAAGTCATCTCTTCTACCAAAGTATTTCCAGGTATTCGTAACCAGTAAGTGTAACTTTATTTTTTTTTACTTCATTTATTTATTTTTATTAACATCTTTATTGGAGTATATTGCTTTACAATGTCATGTTAGTTTCTGCTGTATAACAAAGTGAATCAGCTATACGTCTACATATATCCCCATATACCCTCCCTCTTGCGTCTCCCTCCCCCCCCCCCCCCCCACCCCCCCAGGGGGTCACAAAGCC
>NC_041227.1:50678146-50682469 GCF_002837175.3 Physeter macrocephalus | reverse complement strand
ATATATCCCCATATACCCTCCCTCTTGCGTCTCCCTCCCACCCCCCCATCCCACCCCTCTAGGTGGTCACAAAGCACTGAGCTGATCTCCCTGTGCTATGCGGCTGCTTCCCACTAGCTATCTATTTTACATTTGGGAGTGTATCTATGTCAGTGCCACTCTCTCACTTCATCCCAGCTTATCCTTCCCTCTCCCTGTGTCCTCAAGTCCATTCTCTAAGTTTGCATCTTTATGCCTGTCCTGCCCTAGGTTCTTCAGAACCTTTTTATTATTTTTAGATTCCATATATATGTGTTAGCATACGGTATTTGTTTTTCTCTTTCTGACTTACTTCACTCTGTATGACAGACTCTAGGTCCATCCACCTCACTACAAATAACTCAATTTTGTTTCTTTTTATGGCTGAATAATATTCCATTGTATATATGTGCCACATCTTCTTTATCCGTTCATCTGTCAATGGACACTTAGGTTGCTTCCATGTCCTGGCTATTGTAAACAGTGCTGCAATGAACATTGTGGTACATGACTCTTTTTGAATTATGGTTTTCTCAGGGATAGAACCACCTACAAGATACATTTCTTACACCTATTAACTTATCTAAATTCTGATACAGTAAAATTTCCTTCTGATCAGTACTACCCATCAGACCATGGTTATGGGGGTGACCATAAGCAAACCAGGTTACCAGCAGAGAGGGCAGAGTTTACCCCAGAAAGGTCAAATGGCCAAGCTCAGAGAATGTGACAATGAGTAGAGATGTTAGGGGCTGGAAAGATGGGGCTCCCGGCTCTCGCAAACACTGATTGCATTTCAGTTCCTTCTCAACAATTTCTCCACTTGCTTATGGCCACCTCAGGGACAACCCACCCACGACGTGCAGACAGAGGAGAAAACAAATACATTCAAATTAATCCTTGAATGCCGGGTTCCTTCAAGAACATCTCCCTTTTCAGGAGAGGATCTACATATCAACACTTTGAGACCAGCACAGAGCTCTTTCAGAATCCATTGTAAATGAAATCACCCTCGATTTGCTATCAATAAGAGACAATTTTCAGAAACAGCAAAGAGAAGATGTACAATGTGGAGGGCATTTCATCTGGCAAAAGCACCCATGTGGCACCTCCATCTTCTTCCTGGCTGATTCTCACCTGATCCCTGATATCAGGTGAGAATCGGTGTTTTCACTGACAGAGGGCTTAATTTAGTATTCAAGTGTACAACTTGGAAAGTTTTATATATATATATATATATATATATATATATTTATATCCATGAAACCATCACCACATTCATGGTGATGCCATACCATATTCATGACCATATTCATGCCATATTCAAGACCATGCCATATTCATGAGCCCCAAAAGTTTCCTTGTGCCCTGTTGTAATCCCTCCCTCCCACCCTTTCCCACCCCCACCCTGGGCAACCAGTGATCTGCTTTCTGTCCCTACAGATTAGTTTGCATTTTTTAGAATTCATGTAAATGAGATCATATAGTAAGGAGTCTTTTTCATCTGGTGTCTTTCACTCATCACAAAGCTTTTCAGACTCATCCATGTCACTGCACGTATATATAGTTCATTCCTTTTTACTGCACAATAGTATTGCATTAGATGCATGTGCCACAAATGTTTCTTCTCCCCCACCTTTTGACAGACATTTGGGTTGTTTCTAGGTTTTGGTGATTACAAATAAAATCACCATTAACATTCATGCATACGTCTTTGGGCATATGCTTTCCTTTCTCTTGGGTAAGTACCTAGGAGTGGAATGGCTAGATCACATGGTAGCTGTATGTTTAATTAAGAAACTTCCAAACTGTTTTCCAAAGTGGTTACATCCTATGACAACCCCCCCAGGAGCATATGAGAATTCCAGGTTCACCCCATCCTTGTCAACACTTGGTGTGGTCAGTGTTTTTAATTTTAGTCATCCTACTAGATATAGAGTGGTATTACATGGTGGTTTTAATTTGTATTTCCCTAATAACTGATTATGCTGAAAACCTTTTCATGTGATAATTTGCCATTTATACCTAACTTGGAGAAGTCTGTCAAAATATTTTATCATTGTTTTATTACATGTTTTATTATTCAGTTTTGAGAGTGTTTTATAAATTCTGGATACAAGTCCTTTATCAGATATACAATTTGCAAATATTTTCTGCCAGTCTGTGGCTTGTCATTCTCTTAACAGTGTTTTTCAAAAAGCAGAGTTTTAAATTTTAAGTTTAATTTATCAATTTTTTATGGGTCATGCTTTTTTTGGTGTCACATCTATGAAATCTTTGCCTAATCTTTGTCTAAATCATATAGATTTTTCTCTTATAGTGCCTTCTACAAGGTTCATAGATTTAAGTTTCACATTGGGATGTAAAATACGTTTTCAGTTAGTTTTTGTATATACTGCAAGGTATAGTTTGGAGTTCATTTGTTTACATGTGGATATCTAATTGTTCCAACCCCTTTTGTTGAAAAGACTGTTCTTTCTCTTTACTATTCCACTGATCTAATTATCTGTCTTGATGCCAATACTACACTGTTGATTACTATAGCTTCATAATAAATCTCGAAATCAGGTAATGTTAGCCAACCAAGTTTGTTCTTGTTTTTTCAAAGTTTAGCCATTCTGTCTTTCATTTTACATACAAATTTCAGAATCAGTTGACAATTTCTACCCAAAAACCTACAAAACCTGTTGAGATTGTGATTTGGATTGCATTGAATCTATAGGCCAATTTGGGAGAATTGACACCTTAACAATAACATCTGTCCATTTATTTAGGTCTTCATTAATTTCTCTCATAAACGTTTTATAGTTTTTCAGTGTACAGATCTGATACAAATTTAGGCAAATTTATCAATAAGTTTCTGTATTCTGTGATGCTATTGTAGGTGGTATCCTTTACCTCAATTTCCAATTGTTCAATTCTAGCATATAGAAATACAATTGCTTTTTGTATAATGATCTTGTTGTTCTGCAATCTTGCTAAAATCATGTATGTGTTCTGCTAAATTTTTTTGTAGATCTCATTGGATTTTCTACATGTCACCTGCAAATAAACAGATTTATTTCTTCGTTTCCAATCCTAATGTCTTTTATTTATTTCTCTTATCTTACTATAGTGACTTATTCCACAGTAGTATTGAAAGCAGACATCCTTGACTCGTTCCTGATCTTAGGGGGAAAGCATTCAGTCTTTCACTATTAAGTATGATGTAAACTGGAAGTTTTTCATAAATGCCTTTTATCAGGTTGAAGAAATTCTCTTCTATTCCTAATTCATTGAGGATTTTTAAAAATCATAAATAGATATTAGATTCTCGCAAATATTTTTTTCTGTGTCCATTGACATGATATGTTTCAACATTTTGTTTCTTAACATGGTGGATTACATTGAGTGACTTTTGCATGTTAAACCAACAGACCATAACCTAACATACTCTAGCCACTCCTGATTATGATGCATTATCCTTTTAATACATTGTTGAATTAGGTTTGCTAAAATTTTGCTTAAAATATTTTCCTCCATATACATGAGGGACATTGGTCTGTAGTTTCCTTTCTTGTATGTTTTGGTATCAGGGTAATTTTGGCCTCATAAAATAAATTAGTAAATATTCTCTCCTCTTCAATTTTCTGAAATAGTTTGTGTAGAATTGGTACTATTTCTTCCTATAATATTTGTTAGAATTTAATAGTAAAGCCAGCTGTAACTGGAGTTTTCTTGGTGGTGTGGGAAGATTTTTAACCACAAATTTAATTTTTAAAAATAGGTAAACGTAGTTTTGATTTGCATTTCTCTAATGATTAGTGATGTTGAGCATCCTTTCATGTGTTTGTTGGCAATCTGTATATCTTCTTTGAAGAAATGTCTGTTTAGGTCTTCTGCCCATTTTTGGATTGGGTGGTTTGTTTTTTTGATATTGAGCTGCATGAGCTGCCTGTATATTTTGGAGATTAATCCTTTATCAGTTGCTTCATTTGCAAATTTATTTTTGTGTGTGGTGTTAGGGAGTGCAAATCAAAACTACAATGAGGTATCACCTCACACTGGTCAGAATGGCCATCATCAAAAAATCTACAAACAATAAATGAGGGTGTGGAGAAAAGGGAACCCTCTTGCACTGTTGGTGGGAACGTAAATCGATACAGCCACTATGGAGAACAGTATGGAGGGTCCTTGAAAAACTAAAAATAGAACTACCATACAACCCAGCAATCCCACTACTGGGCATATACCCAGAGAAAACCATAATTCAAAAAGAGTCATGTACCACAATGTTCATTGCAGCACTGTTTACAATAGCCAGGA
>NC_041227.1:50676200-50677997 GCF_002837175.3 Physeter macrocephalus | reverse complement strand
AGAAGATGTGGCACATATATACAATGGAATATTACTCAGCCATAAAAAGAAACGAAATTGAGTTATTTGTAGTGAGGTGGATGGACCTAGAGTCTGTCATACAGAGTGAAGTAAGTCAGAAAGAGAAAAACAAATACCATATGCTAACACACACATATGGAATCCAAAAAAAAAAAAAAAAAGGTTCTGAAGAACCTGGGGGCAGGACAGAAATAAAGATGCAGATGTAGAGAATGGACTTGAGGACACGGGGAGAGGGAAGGGTAAGCTGGGACGAAGTGAGAGAGTGGCATTGACATATATACACTACCAAATGTAAAATACATAGCTAGTGGGAAGCAGCCGCATAGCACAGGGAGAGCTCCGTGCTCTGTGACCACCTAGAGGGGTGGGACAGGGAGGGTGGGAGGGAGACGCAAGAGGGAGGGTATATGGGGATATATGTAGGAATTTGTCCATTTGTCCAAAGGACAAATTCCTTTGGGGATATATGCCTATATATTCTTACTGATCTTCTGTCTACTCTTTGTATCAATTGTTGTGAGGGGTGTATTGACATATACTAATGTAATTATGAATTTGACTGTTTCTTGCAGTTGTATCAGCTTTGGTCCATGTCTCCATACACTTATATCAGTTTTGCATCATGCATTTTAATCTCTGTTACGTGGGGCATAAAAATTTAATATTCTTATGTCCTCCTGATGAAATGACCCCCTGTCATTTTTAAAAAGCCTTCTTCATACCTGATAATAATCAACACTCTGAAATCTATTTTGTCTGATGTTAATATAAGCACTTTGGCTTTATTTCTGTTATTGTTAGCATTCTGTATCTTTTTCTATCCTTTTACTTTTATTCTATTTGTATCTTAATATTCAAAGTATGTTTCTTATAGAACACATATAGTTTGATATTGACTTTTAATTGGGGTGTTTTTGGTCATTTACATTTATTGTGATTATTGATATGGTTACTTCAGGTCTACCAGCTTGCCACTTGTTTTTTACTTGTTACATCTGTTCTTCGCTCACTCTCCTTTTTGTGACTTCATTTTCCACCAAAAATACTTTGATTATTTCTAATGATTCCATTTTATCTTCTTTGTTGGCCTATCCACTATAACGCTTTGATTTTTTTATTTTAGTGGTTGATTCAGTGTTTATAATATACTCCTTTAATTTATAGCAGTCTGCTTTCACGTGACATTATATCACTTCATATATACTATGGAAACCTAAGACTAGCATACTTCCATTTCTCTCCTCCTAGCCTTTGTGTTATTCCTGTCATACATTATACTCTTACATATATTATAATCACTACATCATGCTGTTGTTATGTTTACTTAAACACTCAAACATATTTATTTATTTATTCATTCATTCATTCATTCATTCATTTATTCGGCTGTGCCGGATCTTAGTTGCAGCACTTGGGATGTTTAGTTGGGGCACTTGGGATATTTATTTATTTATTTATGTTTTCTGAATTGTCAAATTTTTTTTTTTTTTAATTTTTGAATTTTATTTTATTTATTTTTTTACACAGCAGGTTCTTATTAGTTATCTAATTTATACATAATAGTGTATATATGTCAATGCCAATCTCCCAATTCTTAGGTAGGTTTATTCCTAGGTATTTTATTCTTTTTGTTGCAATGGTGAATAAGATTGTTTCCTTAATTTATCTTTCTGATCTTTCACTGTTAGTGTATAGGAATGCAAGAGATTTCTATGCATTAATTTTGTATCCTGCAGCTTTACCAAATTCATTGATTAGCTCTAGTAGTTTTCT
>NC_041227.1:50674095-50676035 GCF_002837175.3 Physeter macrocephalus | reverse complement strand
ATGTGACTTTTTGAATTATGGTTTTCTCTGGGTATATGCCCAGTAGTGGGATTGCTGGGTCATATAGTAATTCTATTTTTAGTTTTTTAAGGAACCTCCATACTGTTCTCCATAGTGGCTGTATCAATTTACATTCCCACCAACAGTGCAAGAGAGTTCCTTTCTCTCCACACCCCCTTCAGCATTTGTTGTTTGTAGATTTTCTGATGATGCCCATTCTACCTGGTGTGAGGTGATACCTCATTGTACTTTTGATTTGCATTTCTCTAATAATTAGTGATGTTGAGCAGCTTTTCATATGCTTCTTGGCCATACGTATGTCTTTGGAGAAATGCCTATTTAGGTCTTCCGCCCTTTTTTGTATGGGGTTGTTGATTCTTTTAATATTGAACTGCATGCGCTGTTTATATATTTTGGAGATTAATCCTTTGTCCGTTGATTTGTTTCCAAATATTTTCTACTATTCTGAGGGCTGACTTTTCGTCTTGTTTGTAGTTTCCTTTGCTGTGCAAAAGCTTTAAGTTTCATTAGGTCCCATTTGTTTATTTTTGTTTTTATTTCCATTACTCTAGGAGGTGGATCAAAAAACATCTTGCTGCAGTTTATGTCCAAGAGTGTTCTTCCTATGTTTTCCTCTAAGATTTTTTTTTTTTTTTTTTTTTTTTTGCGGTACGCCGGCCTCTCACTGTTGTGCCCTCTCCCGTTGCAGAGCACAGGCTCCAGACGCGCAGGCTCAGTGGCCATGGCTCACGGGCCTAGGCACTCTGTGGCATGTGGCATCTCCCCAGACTGGGGCACGAACCCATGTCCCCTGCATCGGCAGGCGGACTCTCAACCACTGCGTCACCAGTGAAGCCCCTCTAAGAGTTTTATAGTATCCGGTCTTATATTTAGGTCTCAAATCCATTTTGAGTTTATTTTTGTGTATGGTGTTAGGAAGTGTTCTAATTTCATTCTTTTACATGTAGCTGTCCAGTTTTCCCAGCACCACTTATTGAAGAGACTGTCTTTTCTCCATTGTATATCTTTGCCTCCTTTGTCATAGATTAGTTGACCATAGGTGTGTGGGTTTATCTCTGGGCTTTCTATCTTGTTCCATTGATCTATGTTTCTGTTTTTGTGCCAGTACCATATTGTCTTGATTACTGTAGCTTTGTAGTATAGTCTGAAGTCAGGGAGTCTGATTCCTCCAGCTCCGTTTTTTTCCCTCAAGACTGCTTTGGCTATTTGGGGACTATTGTGTCCATACAAATTTTAAGATTTTTTGTTCTAGTTCTGTAAAAAAATGCCATTGGTAATTTGATACAGATTGCTTTGAATCTGTAGAATGCTTTGGGGAGTAGTCATTTTCACAATGTTGATTCTTCCAATCCAAGAACATGGTATAGCTCTCCATCTGTTCATATCTTGTTTAATTTCTTTCATCAGTGTCTTATAGTTTTCTGCATACGGGGCTTTTATCTCCCTAGGAAGGTTTATTCCTAAGTATTTTATTCTTTTTGTTCAATGGTAAATGGGAGTGTTTCCTTAATTTCTCTTTCAGATTTTTCATCATTAGTGTATAGGAATGCCAGAGATTTCTGTGCATTAATTTTGTATCCTGCAACTTTACCAAATTCATTGATTAGCTCTAGTAGTTTTCTTGTGGCATTTTTAGGATTCTCTATGTATAGTATCATGTCATCTGCAAACAGTGACAGTTTTACTTCTTGTTTTCCAATTTGGATTCCTTTTTTTTTTTTTTTTTGCTGTACGCGGGCCTCCCACTGTTGTGGCCTCTCCCGTTGTGGAGCACAGGCTCCGGACGTGCAGGCTCAGCGGCCATGGCTCACAGGCCTAGCTGCTCCACGGCATGTGGGATCATCCCGGACCGGGGCACAAACCCATATCCCCTGCATTGGCAGGTGGACTCTCAACCACTGCGCCACCAGGGAAGCCCT
>NC_041227.1:50673035-50673575 GCF_002837175.3 Physeter macrocephalus | reverse complement strand
TTTTCTCCTTCAATTTGTTAATATGGTTTATCACATTGATTGATTTGCATATATTGAAGAATCTTTGCATCCCTGAGATAAATCCCACTTGATCATGGTGTATGATCCTTTTAATGTGTTGTTGGATTCTGTTTGCTAGTATTTTGTTGAGGATTTTTGCATCTACATTCATCAGTGATATTGATTTGTAATTTTCTCTTTTTTTTTGTAGCATCTTTGGTTTTGGTATCACGGTGATGTGGTCTCATAGAATGAGTTTGGGAGTGTTCCTTCCTCTGCAATTTGTTGGAAAAGTTTGAGAAGGATGGGTGTTAGCTCTTCTCTAAATCTTTGATAGAATTCACCTGTGAAGCCATCTGGTCCTGGGCTTTTGTTTGTTGGAAGATTTTTAATCACGGTTTCAATTTCATTACTTGTGATTGGTCTGTTCATATCTTCTATTTCTTCCTGGTTCAGTCTTGGAAGTTTATACCTTTCTAAGAATTTGTCCATTTCTTCCAGGTTGTCCCTTTTATTGGCATAGAGTTGCTTGTAGTAGTC
>NC_041227.1:50664374-50673005 GCF_002837175.3 Physeter macrocephalus | reverse complement strand
TTGAGTCCTCTCCCTCTTTTTCTTGATGAGTCTGGCTAATGGTTTATCAATTTTGTTTATCTTCTCAAAGAACCAGCTTTTAGTTTTATTGATCGTTTCTCTTGTTTTCTTTGTTTCTATTTCATTTATTTCTGCTCTGATCTTTATGATTTCTTTCCTTCTGATAACTTGGGGTTTTGTTTGTTCTTCTTTCTCTAGTTCCTTTAGGTATAAGGTTAGATTGTTTGAGATTTTTCTTGTTTCTTGAGGTAGGCTTGTATAGCTATAAACTTCCCTCTTAGAACTGCTATTGTCGCATCCCATAGGTTTTGGATCGTCGTGTTTTCATTGTTATTTGTCTCTAGATATTTTTTGATTTCCTCTTTGATTTCTTTAGTGATCTCTTGGTTATTTAGTAATGGATTGTTTAGCTCCATGTGTTTGTGTTTTTTCCCTGTAATTCATTTCTAATTTCATAGTGTTGTGGTCAGAAAAGATGCTTGATATGATTTCCATTTTCTTAAATTTACTGAGGCCTGATTTGTGACCCAAGATGTGATGTATCCTGGAGAATGTTCCGTGTGCACTTGAGAAGAAAGTGTAATCTGCTGTTTTTGGATGGAATGTCCTATAAATATCAATTAAATCTATCTGGTCTATTGTGTCATTTAAAGCTTCTGTTTCCTTATTTATTTTCATTTTGAACAATCTGTCCGTTGGTGTAAGTGAGGTGTTAAAGTCACCCACTATTATTGTGTTACTGTTGATTTCTTCTTTTATAGCTGTTAGCAGTTGCCTTATGTATTGAGGTGCTCCTATGTTGGGTGCATATATATTTATAATTGTTATATCTTCTTCTTGGATTGATCCCTTGATCATTATGTAGTGTCCTTCCTTGTCTCTTGTAACATTCTTTATTTTAAAGTCTATTTTGTCAGATATAAGAATTGCTCCTCCAGCTTTCTTTTGATTTTTATTTGCATGGAATATCTTTTTCCTTCCCCTCACTTTCAATCTGTATGTGTCCTTAAGTCTGAAGTGGGTCTCTTGTAGACAGCATATATATGGGTCTTATTTTTGTATCCATTCAGCAAGCCTGTGTCTTTTGGTTGGAGCATTTAATCCATTCACATTTAAGGTACATCACTTTAAGTATATCATGCCACTCCCTTCTGGCTTGTAGAGTTTCTGCTGAGAAATCAGCTGTTAACCTTATGGGAGTTCCCTTGTATGTTAATTTTCATTTTTCCTTTGCTGTTTTCAATAATTTTTCTTTGTCTTTAATTTTTGCCAGTTTGATTACTATGTGTCTTGGCGTGTTTCTCCTTGGGTTTATCCTGTGTGTGACTCTCTGCACTTTGTGGACTTGGATGGCTATTTCCTTTCCCATGTTAGGGAAGTTTTTGACTATGATCTCTTCAAATATTTTCTCGGATCCTTTCTCTCTCTCTTCTCCTTCTGGGACCCCTATAATGCAAATGTTGTTGTGTTTAATGTTGTCCCAGAGGTCTCTTAGGCTGTCTTCATTTCTTTTCTTTCTTTTTTCTTTATTCTGTTCCACAGCAGTGAATTCCACCATTCTGTCTTCCAGGTCACTTACTTGTTCTTCTGCCTCACTTATTCTGCTGATTCCTTCTAGTGTATTTTTCATTTCAGTTATTGTATTGTTCATCTCTGTTTGTTTGTTCTTTAATTCTTCTTGATATTTGTTAAACATTTCTTGCATGTTCTCGATCTTTGCCTCCATTCTTTTTCCGAGGTCCTGGATCATCTTCACTATCATTATTCTGAATTCTTTTTCTGGAAGATTGCCTATCTCCACTTCATTTAGTTATTTTTCTGCGGTTTTATCTTGTTCCTTCATGTGGTACATAGCCCTCTTCCTTTTCATCTTCTCTGTCTTTCTGTGAATGTGGTTTTTGTTCCACCAGTATTGTAGTTCTTCTTGCTTCTGCTGTCTGCCCTCTGGTGGATGAGGCTATCTAAGAGGCTTGTGTAAGTTTCCTGATGGGAGGGACTGTTGGTGGGAAGAGCTGGCTGTTACTCTGGTGGGCAGAGCTCAGTAAAACTTTAATCCACTTGTGTGCTGATGGGTGGGGCTGGGTTCCCTCCCTGTTGGTTGTTTGGCCTGAGGCGACCCAACACTGGAGCCTACCCAGGTTCTTTGTTGTGGCTAATGGCAGACTTTGGGAGGGCTCCCGCCAAGGAATACTTCAGAACTTCTGCTGCCAGTGTCCTTGTCCTCATGGTGAGTCAGAGCCACACCCTGCCTCTGTAGAAGGCCTTCCAACACTAGCAGGTTATGTCTGGTTCAGTCTCTATGGGGTCACTGCTCCTTCCCCTGTGTCCCGATGTGCACACTACTTTGTGTGTGCCCTCCAAGAGTGGAGTCTCTGTTTCCCCCAGTCGTGTTGAAGTCCTGCAATCAAATCCCAGTAGCCTTCAGAGTCTGATTCTCTAGGAATTCCTCCTCCCATTGCCGGACCCCCAGGTTGGGAAGCCTGACGTGGGGCCTAGAACCTTCACTCCAGTGGGTGGACTTCTGTGGTATAAGTGTTCTGCAGTCTGTGAGTCACCCACCTAGCGGTTATGGGATTTGATTTATTTGTGATTGCGCCCCTCCTATCGTGTCATTGCGGCTTCTCCTTTGTCTTTGGATGTGGGGTATCTATTTTGGTGAGTTCCAGTGTCTTCCTGTCAATGATTCTTCAGCAGTTAGTTGTGATTCTAGTGCTCTCGCAAGAGGGCGTGAGCACACATCCTTCTACTCTGCCATCTTGAACCAATCTCCTTCTCTCCCTCAATCATTTTTTAAAGTAACTTCTGTATTATCTATGTAGTTTCCATTTCTGGTGTTTTCAATCCTTTCTGTAGATTCCCTATTTCCATCTGGTATCATTTTCCTTCTGCCTGAAGCACTCCCTATAACATTTCTTACAGTGTGGGTGTGCTGGTGATTAATTCTTTCAGCTTTCATATGAGGAAAAAAAGTATTTATGGCTAAGATTTTTTAAGCATAAAATTTTATGTTAGTAGTTTTTTTTACTTGAATATGTTAAATATTTTGTCATACTATCCTTTTTTACTTGCATTGTTTCTGACGAGAAATCTGCTCTCACCCTTATCTTTGGTCCTCTGCAAGTAACCTGTCTTTACTCTCTGGGTTTGAGTGTTTGATCAAGATGTGCCTTAGTGCAGTTTTCTTCATTTCTCTTGTGCATGGTATTCACTGAGCTTCTTTGGGTCTCTGGATTTATGGTTTTCTCAAACTTGGAAAATTTCTGGCCACTACCTTCAAATATGTTTTTCTATCTCTCCCTCTTTCTCATTCCTTTAGAGACTCCAATCATAAATATATTAAATTTCTTGAAGTTGTCCCAGAGGTCACTGGTTCTGTGTTTACTGAGTCTTTTTCCTGTGTTTCATTTTGGATAATTTCTATTGCTGTGTTTCATGTTCACTGATCTTGTGTGTGTGTGTGTGTGTTCAAGGTCTAATCTGCTATTCATGCCATTCAGTGTATTTATGTCTTTGATATTATAGGTTTCTATCTCTAGAGTTTTTATTTTGGTCTCTTTTATGTCTTCCAGGTTTCTCCTTAAATTTTTTTAACTTGTCCTTATCTACTACTTCTAACTTCTGTGTAAGTTCTGTACTGGTTTCAGTTGATTGATTTTTCTCCTCATTTTAGATTGCATTTTTAAGATTCTTTATAACTTGCTTGGACTGAACATTTTGTATTCTTATAAATATTCTTGAACTTTGTTCTGGGATGCAGTTAAGTTACTTGGAAATGGTTTGATCCCTTCCAGTCTTTCTTTTAAGATTTGTTAGATGAGACCAAAGCCATGGCTAATTATTCCCCACTACTTTTTTTTTTTTTTTTTTTTGCGGTACGCAGGCCTATCACTGTTGTGGCCTCTCCCGTTGCAGAGCACAGGCTCCGGACGCACAGGCTCAGCGGCCATGGCTCACGGGCCCAGCCGCTCTGCGGCATGTGGGATCCTCCCGGACCGGGGCACGAACCCACGTCCCCTGCATCGGCAGGCGGACTCTCAACCACTGCACCACCAGGGAAGCCCTCCCCACTACTGAGGCAGGATTCTTCTGAGTACTTCATCCAATGTCTCAACTATGAGGTTTTCTACTCTGGCTGGTGGAAACAGGCATTATTCTCAGCCATGGGTGAGCACCTGGTACCATTCCCTCTAATCCTTATGAATGGCTCTGAAAGTAATTTTCAACTGCTGGATTATGTTTCCTGGAATGGGTCACTGAGCCTTCTGGGATGCTGCCTTATCATCGATTAACATGGATGGTCAAGTGTCAAATCATAGAACCTACAAAGAAATAAAGCATAACTGTGGCCTACTTACTCAAAAACTCATGAAACTAGTATTTCAAAATGACAGTCTTGGCTCTCCTTGCTAAAAAATCAATGCAATTATAAATAACAGTGGAAGTGTTGCGTGGTCTTTTTGTCCACTCAAAATGTGTTCTTTCATTGTTTTCCTAGACTGAGATGCAAGGTGGCTATGTTCAGTAAAATCAATATCTGAGTTATTAAATTGAGATGACTACAAGCATTTCATGGATTGTATGGAAGGGGAGGTGGAATTAAGCTATATAGAGTCAATTACTCCTGACAGACATTCCACATTCTGCATCTGACAGTTATCATCATGTCCATAAATTTGGAATAAGACCAGCCCCTAAGAGATTATTTTCTTTGGGCAATTTGAATAAAGTCAGCATACACTGATGGCAATAAAACAATGGTGTTTATAAAAAGGTCCCTGATCTGAACAGTAATGCTTGCAGCAGAGTAAACTAAGAGAGAGGTAACCAAGTCTATGTCTTCAATTATGACTTTGTTTTAACTAAAATAGAACTCTATATTCAAATAGCGTTTTAAACAAAATACATAATTAGAGCAAGATATAAAAAATACATAAATACCTAAGTAAATGAGATGTGTTATTCTCTGATCCATTGCTTCTCATTTCACATGTACATACCACCTAGGGATCACCTAGGGATCTTCCTAAAAATGCAGATACAGATTCAGTAGGACCGGGATAGGTTTGAGATCTGCATTCTAACAAGTTCCCCGGCAATGCTGATGCTGCTGGCTCACAGAATCCATGGTGTTAGCCCCAGAGATTCTTATACAAGAGATCTAAAATCAAACCCAGATCTCTGGATTTCTAACAAACCCTTCAGATGATTCTGATACAGGTGGTCTCATGAGCCACAATTAGAGAATGCTGCTCCCAATTACTGTATTTCCCAGGTTTTACTACAGCACTCCTTTCACCTTCAACCAGATTTCTCCAGAGAGAAACATGCAATATTCCTCAAACCTAGTTTTGGAATGCTAAGAGTAAATCAGTGTGCCATATGTCAAACCAACAGGCAAATAAGTAAAACTGTGGTCAAATCAGTTGGGGAAATTTTGGCTACTTAGTCCCACTCTTGATGCTTCATAATACACATCATCTCTGAAAAGTTTTGTAGTATTAATAAAAGCAGTTTAACTTATTTATGCCAATTTTTTCCCAAACTTATTTGAACATGGAATCTTCCACCTTTCTTCTCCTATATTTGGCTTAACAGCCTGCCGGCTAGAGTCAATAGTCTGGAGAACTCTATGCTCAAGGGCATAAACAAACTGATATTTTCGAGTGCCAAATGGTGTCTAAGACCCTAGACCCTTTTGATTTTCAAAAAAGGTTTTTGCTTCCTTTTTATACCTGTTCAGTACTCTTGATTTTCTACATCTTCATCCTTACCTGTGTCTGTGCTTTAGAAAAACAATTGCCCTCCAGTCAAGAAGACTGGCAGAAATCGGAACAGAGAAAAATCTGTGAAGTAATGTAATAATCTGATCTTGGTTAAATGCTAAAACATACTTTTTCTAATCAAAAATAATTTTACCTTTTAAAGTCAAAATCCTCCTTGAAATATGCATAAAAATGCTTATTGGCCTCTTACACGCTAACTTCCTAAATTCCCTAGTGATCAAAATGAATTAAGTCCTTTTAAAAATTCCATGTCACTTTTGCAATTATAAATCCAAGTTGCAAGATCATAATGCTTAAAAAATATATGTAAGCAGAATTCAATGTTTGTTTGTTTGTTTGTTTTCATTGCCCAACATAAGAACATAATTTGGAGGGGAAAAATGGAAAAATGAAAAAGATTCTTGCAATTTCCTCATACTTGTGAATCAATGGTTTCCACCACTCCCTTAGAACAAGATTTAAAAACAAATAATCAGAGCTGGCTTCAGGATGGCAGAGGAGTAAGAAATGGAGATCACCTTCCTTCCTGCAAATACATCAAAAATACATCTACACGTGGAACAACTCCTAGAGAACACCTACTGAATGCAGGCAGAAGAACTCAGACTTCCCAAAAGGCAAGAAACTCCCCACGTACCTGGGTAGGGTAAAAAAAAAAAAAAAAAGCAAAAACAGAGACAAAAGAATAGGAACGGGACCTGTACCTCTGGGAGGGAGCTGTGAAGGAGGAAAAGTTTCCACACACTAGGAAGCCCTTTCACTGGCAGAGACGGGGGTGGAGGTGGGGTAAGCTTTGGAGCCACGGAGGAGAGCACAGCAACAGGGGTGCGGAGGGCAAAGAGGAGAGATTCCGGCACAGAGGATTGGTGCCGACCAGCACTCACCAGCCTGAGAGGCTTATCTGCTCACCCGCCGGGGCAGGTGGGGGCTGGGAACTGTGGCTCCGGCTTCGGAGGTCAAATCCAAGGGAGAGGACTGGGGTTGGCTGCGTGAACACAGCCTGAAGGGGGCTAGTGTGCTACAGCTAGCCGGGAGGGAGTCCGGGAAAAAGTATGGAACTGCCTAAGAGGCAGGTGACCATTGTTTGGGGTTGCCTGAGGAGAGGGGATTCAGAGCACCACCAAAACAAACTCCAGAGACAGGCGCGAGCCATGGCTATCAGCTCAGACACCAGAGACGGGCATGAAATGCTAAGGCTGCTACTGCAGCCACAAAGAATCCAGTGTGCAAGCACAGGTCACTATCCACACCTCCCCTCCTGCGAGCCTGTGCAGCCTGCCACTGCCAGGGTCCCGCAATCTAGGGACAACTTCCCCGGGAGAACACACGGCGCACCTGAGGCTGTTGCAACATCACGCTGGCCTCTGCCCCCACAGGTTTGCCCCGCATACTGTACGGCTCCCTCCCCCGGCCTGAGTGAGCCAGAGCCCCCTAATCAGCTGCTACATTAACCCCGCCCTGTCTGAGTGAAGAACAGATGCCCTCAGATGACCTACACACAGAGGTGGGGCCAAATCCAAAGCTGAACCCCAGGAGCTGTGTGAACAAAGAAGAGAGAGGGAAATTTCTCCGAGCAGCGGATTAAATCTCCACAATCACCTTGATGTACCCTGCATCTGTGAAATACCTGAATAGACAATGAAACATCCCAAAATTGAGGGAGTGGACTTCGGGAGCAACTGTAGAATAGGGGTTTGCTTTCTGCGTCTAATTTGTTTCTGGTTTAATGTTTACTTTAGTATTTAGAGCTTATTATCATTAGTAGATTTGTAGACTGATTTGGTTGCTCTCTTCCTTTTTATATATATATATATATATATATATTTTTTTTTTTTTTCCCTTTATCTCTTTTTGTGAGTGTGTATGTGTATTCTTCTCTGTGTGATTTTGTCTGTATAGCTTTGTTTTGCCATTTGCCCTAGGGTTCAGTCTGTCCAGTTTTGGGGGTTTTTTTTGTTTGTTTGTTTATTTGTATAGTTTTTAGTGCTTGTTATCATGGTGGATTTGTTTTTTGGTTTGGTTATACTGTTCTTTCTTTCTTTTTTTTTTTTACTCTTTTACTTTTTTTATTTTAATACTTTTTTTTAAAATTTTAATCACTTTAAAGAAAAAGAAAAAGAAAGGGACTGAGAAAATATTTGAAGAGATTATAGTTGAAAACATCCCTAATATGGCAAAGGAAATAGTCAATCAAGTCCAGGAAGCACAGAGAGTCCCATACAGGATAAATCCAACGAGAAACACGTCAAGACACATATTAATCAAACTATCAATAAATTAAATACAAAGGAAAAATATTAAAAGCAGCAAGGGAAAAGCAACAAATAACATACAAGGGAATCCCCATAAGGTAAACAGCTGATCTTTCAGCAGAAACTCTGCAAGCCAGAAGGGAGTGGCAGGACATACCTGAAGTGATGAAAGGGAAAAACCTACAACCAAGATTACAAGCCAGAAGGGAGTGGCAGGACATAGTTAAAATGATGAAAGGGAAAAACCTACAACCAAGATTATTCTACCAAGCAAGGATCTCATTCAGATTCGACAGAGAAATTAAAACCTTACAGAAAAGCAAAGGCTAAGAGAATTCAGCACCACAAAACCACCTTTACAACAAATGCTAAGCAAACTTCTCTAGGCACGAAACACAAGAGAAGGAAAAGACCTACAATAACAAACCCAAAACAATTATGAAAATGGTAACAGGAACATACATATTGATAACTACCTTAAATGTAAATGGATTAAATGCTCCAACCAAAAGACACAGACTGGCTGAATGGATACAAAAACAAGACCCATATATATGCTGTCTACAAGAGACCCACTTTGGACCTAGGGACACATA
>NC_041227.1:50643790-50664284 GCF_002837175.3 Physeter macrocephalus | reverse complement strand
AAGGGATCAATCCAAGAAGATATAACAAATGGAAATATTTATTCACCCAACATAGGAGCACCTCAATACATAAGGCAAATGCTAACAGCCATAAAAGGGGAAACCGACAATAACACAATCATAGTAGGGGACTTAACACCCCACTTTCACCAATCGACAGATCATCCAAAATGCAAATAAATAAGGAAACACAGCTCTAAATGATACATTAAACAAGATAGACTTAATTGATATTTATAGGACATTCCATCCAAAAACAACAGAATACACTTTCTTCTCAAGTGCTCATGAAACATTCTCCAAGATAGATCATACCTTGGGTCACAAATCAAGCCTTGGTAAATTTAAGAAAATTGAAATCGTATCAAGTATCTTTTCCAACCACAACGCTATGAAACTAGATATCAATTACAGGAAAAAAAATCTGTAAAAAATACAAACATATGGAGGCTAAACAATACACTACTAAATAACCAAGAGATCAGTGAAGAAATCAAAGAGAAGATCAGAAAATACCTAGAAACAAATGACAATGAAAACATAACGACCCAAAACCTATGGCATGCAGCAAAAGCAGTTCTAAGAGCGAAGTTTATAGCAATACAATCCTACCTCAAGAAACAAGAAACATCTCAAATAAACAACCTAACCTTCCACATAAAGCAATTAGAGAAAGAAGCACAAAAGAACCCCAAAGTTAGCAGAAGGAAAGAAATCATAAAGATCAGATCAGAAATAAATGAAAAAGAAATGAAGGAAACAATAGCAAAGATCAATAAAACTAAAAGCTGGTTCTTTGAGAAGATAAACAAAATTGATAAACCATTAGCCACACTCATCAAGAAAAAAAGGGAGAACACTCAAATCAGCAGAATTAGAAATGAATAAGGAGAAGTAACAATTGACACTGCAGAAATAAAAAGGATCATGAGAGATTACTACAAGCAACTATATGCCAATAAAATGGACAACCTGGAAGAAATGGAAAATTATTAGAAAAGCACAACCTTCCGAGACTGAACCAGGAAGAAACAGAAAATATAAACAGACCAATCACAAGCACTGAAATTGAGACTGTGATTAAAAATCTTCCAACGAACAAAAGCCCAGGACCAGATGGCTTCACAGGAGAATCCTATCAAACATGTAGAGAAGAGCTAACACCTATCCTTCTCAAACTCTTCCAAAATATAGCAGAGGGAGGAACACTCCCAAACTCATTCTACAAGGCCACCATCAACCTGATACAAAAACCAGACACAGATGTAGAAAAAAAAAAAAGAAAACTATAGGCCAATATCACTGATTAACATAGACGCAAAACTCCTCAACAAAATACTAGCAAACAGAATCCAACAGCACATTAAAGGGATCATACACCATGATCAAGCGGGGTTTATCCCAGGAATGCAAGAATTCTCCAATATATGCAAATCAATCAATGTGATAAACCATATTAACAAATTGAAGGAGAGAAATGATATGATCATCTCAATTGATTCAGAAAAAGCTTTTAACAAATTCAACACCCATTTATGATAAAGACCCTCCAGAAAGTACACATAGAGGGAACTTACCTCAACATAATAAAGGCCACATATGACAAACCCACAGCCAGCAACGTTCTCAATGGTGAAAAACTGAAACTATTTCCACTAAGATCATAAAAAGACAAGGTTGCCCACTCTCACCACTATTATACACATAGTTTTGGAAGTTTTTGCCACAGCAATCAGAGTAGAAAAAGAAATAAAAGGAATACAAATCAGAAAGGAAGCAGTAAAACTGTCACTCTTTGCAGATGACATGATACTATACATAGAGAATCCTACAGATGCTACCAGAAAACTACTAAAGCCAATCAATGAATTTGGTAAAGTAGCAGGATACAAAATTAATGCACAGAAATCTCTTGCATTCCTATACACTAATGATGAAAAATCTGAAAGAGAAATTAAGAAAACACTCTCATTTACCACTGCAACAAAAAGAATAAAATATCTAGGAATAAACCTACCTAAGGAGACAAAAGACCTGTATGCAGAAAATTATAAGACACTGATGAAAGAAATTAAAGATGATACAAATAGATGGAGAGATATACCATGTTCTTGGATTGGAAGAATCAACACTGTGAAAATGACTATATTACCCAAAGCAATCTACACATTCAATGCAATCCCTATCAAACTGCCAATGGCATTTTTCACATAACTAAAACAAAATATTTCACAATTTGAATGGAAACAGAAAAGACCCCGAATAGCCAAAGCAATCTTGGGAAAGAAAAACAGAGCTGGAGGAATCAGGCTCCCTGACTTCAGACTATACTACAAAGCTACAGTAATCAAGACAGTGTGGTACTGGCACAAAAACAGAAATATAGATCAATGGAACAGGATAGAAAGCCCAGAGATAAAGCAGTTCATGCAGCGCAATATCAATAAAACAAAAACCCAATCCAAAAATGGGCAGAAGACCTAAACAGACATTTCTCCAAAGAAGATATACAGATTGCCAACAAACACATGAAAGAATGCTCAAACAAATACCATATGCTAACACATATATATGGAATCTAAAAAAAAAATGGTTCTGAAGAACCTAGGGGCAGGACAGGAATAAAGACACAGATGTGGAGAATGGACTTGAGGACACAGGGAGGGTAAAGGGTAAGCTTGGATGAAGTGAGAGAGTGGCAGTGACATATATACACTACCAAATGTAAAAGAGATAGCTAGTGGAAGCACCTGCATAGAACAGGGAGATCACCTTGGTGCTTTGTGCCCCCCTAGAGGGGTGGGATAGGGAGGGTGGGAGGGAGACGCAAGAGGGAGGGAATATAGGGATATATGTATACATATATCTGATTCACTTTGTTATACAGCAGAAAGTAACACACCATTGTAAAGCAATTATACTCCAATAAAGATGTTTAAAAAAAATAATCAGGGATATAAAGTTATTCCCACACATTATCCTTTGGAGATGAAGCTCAGGTCCTTATGCACTTTGCAGCATCCCCAGGGCCACCCCGGGACCCATTCTCTCCCCACATTTCCTGCTGTTCCTGAAACCACAATGGTGTCTTAGGATTATGATCCCCTAGTCAGGCACAAGGAAGGCTGAAAGGCGCTGTCTTGTGTATCCTCTGTAGCATTTCAAAGATCAGCATACATCTCCCAACCTCTTCTTCAAGGGCCCTCAGAAAGCCACCTGTGTGCAGCAGACATGATAGTAAAGCTTCACAGGGTTTGTTCTGCTGAATCCTCTTCCAACAGTCACTCTTGACATAGGTATTTTCATCATACCCATTTACAGATGAGAAGACCAAGCCTCAAAGAAGTTAATTAACTTGTTCAATTGTTTCTTCTTAAATAAATTATTCAAAGTCAAGTGGACAAGCTGGAATTTAAATCCATACGTATCTAATAAGTTCAGACTCTCAGCCTCTATGCTGCATGCCTTCATCCCCTTTTCCTAGAGCACAGACTTTCTGGTTATCAATGTCTCCATAAATGACCCTGCCCCAGTCAACCACAGCTTTGTGCCTCCAGAGCCCAGGTTGGTGTATCACCAAAGACATGAGAGGGAGAGGTTCTTGGTGTCTCTGTGGCTCTTCCCTTGACCTGAGTACTGAGGGTTACAGCTTTCAGTGAGTATGGAAAAACTCTGTAAGACTCTTAGGACAGGCAGAATGACTCCCAAAAGATGTCCACATCCTAATCTCCAGAACCTGTGAATATGTTACCCTACATTGCAAAACCACATTTGCATATGTTATTAAAGGCATGGGCCTTGAGATAAGGAGATTAGCCTGGATTAGCCAGGTCAGCTCAACCTAATCACATGAGTCCTTAAGAGCAGAGAACATATTTCCAGTTGAGTCAGGAAAGATTCAGAAAGATGTGACGTGAGAAGGATTCAATCCACCATTTCTGGCTTTGAATTCGGAGGGAGGAGGACACAGCCAAGGAGTACAATGGCTTCTAGAGGCTGGGAACAACCTTCAGTTTGCAGCCAGAAAAATAGGGGCCTCAATCCTATCACCACAAAGAATTGAATGCTACCAACAACCCAAATGAGCAAGAAAACAGATTCCTTCCTAGAGCCTCCACGAAGGAAGGAAGCCCTGCCAACATCTTGATTTCAACCCAGTAAGACCCATGCCAGACTTCTGACCTACAGAACCATAAGATAATAAATGTGTTTTCTTTTAAGCCACTAAATTTGTGGTAATTTGTTAGAGCAGTAATAGAAAACTAATACAGATTTTGGTACCTAGAAGTGAAGCGCTACTATAACAAACACCTAAGAATGTGCAAGTGGCTTTCGAATTGGGCAATGAGTAGAGACTAGAAGAATTTTAAGGACCATGATAGAAGTAGCCTAGGTCACCTTGAACAGAATGTTAGTACACATATGGATGTCAAAGACACTGCTGGTGAGGGCTCAGAAGGAAGTGAGGAGGATTATAGGAAAACCCAAATTGCCTTAGAGAATATCTAACTCAAGATGAACAGACTGTTGATAGAAATATGAGAAATATGAGCATTAAGGATGCTGCCAGTGGGTACTCAGAAGGAAGTGAGGAACATGTTACTGAAAACTGGGGTTAAGATGTTATACAGCGACAGAAAGTTTAGCAGAATGTTTTCTGCCGTTCTGTGGAAAGCAGAACTTATAAACAACGACCCTGAATATTTAAATAATTCCAAGCAAAGTGCTGAAGGTGCAACCTGGTTTTTTCTTGATGCTTATTGTAAAATATGAGAGGAGAGAAACAAATTGAGGGAAAAACTGATATGGAAAAAAAGCAGGACTGAATGATCTGGGAACTTCTAAGCCTATCCAGATGGCAAAAGATGCTAAAATTAAGAGATTCATACTCAGGAGAGGGTGCTCTAGGGAAAAAGCCAAGGGTGTGGCTGTACGTCTTGCTAATTCAGCAGGAAGGTAAAATTTTCAGGTTTGGAAAATTCAGTTTAAAAAGGCTCTTTGAAGAGACTTAGAGTGTGACTCCTAGGCCCCTTAAGCCATCTCAGCAGTAGCGAAAATTAAAGATTATCTCAGAAATATCCATGAACAAGCCTCTTGTCTAATGCAGTGAATCCTGGTGACAAACATGAGAGTTCCACAAAGTTCTTAAGAAACTTGTATCAGCAGAGACACTGCCAGCTTGGACTGAAAGGAGAGTACAAAATGAAAGAAGACTGTCAGTCCCCCAAATTCTATAGTCAAGAAACACACTGATAAAACTATTCAATTGCAAAATACTTGCTACCTTTCATGAAAAAGGAAGGATGACTCACAGAGCAGAGCCATGAGCCTAGAAGGCAGAGCTATGAATCTGAAGGGTGGAGCTACAAATCAGAGGATTATTCCTGGGGCTCAAAACCTTATGGAATTTTCTTGGCTGGTTTTATATATTGCCTAGGACTGGTGATTCCTTTTGACCTTCCATTTTTCTCCCCTTTTGAACGAGAATGCCTATAGTTATTATCCCATGCCTGCCCCACAATTGTGCTTTGGGAACAGATAACTTCTTTCTATAGTTTCACAGATCCACAGATGGAAAGGAATCGTCCTCCAGGATGGATCATACTCATAGCCTCCCCATACTGAATTTGGATAATTTAGATGAACTGATGAGATTTTGAACTCTGAGTTTATGAGCTGTCCAATACAGTAGCCACTAGCCACATAGGATATTGACCACTTAAAATGTGTCTAGCATGACTGAGGAACTGGATGTTTAATTTAATTTAAATCAATTGTCTACATTTAAGTAGCTGCACATGGCTAGTGACTACCATATTGGTCAACACAGCTCCATAACTTATTTCTCTTCTGTCTCTCCCCAATAGAACATAAGCCCTGTGAGAATAGCTATTTTCTTCTGTTTTTCTCACTGTGATTTCCCAAGCACACGGAACTGGCTCATAGTAAGCCCTCAATGAATATTTTGAGTGAATGAATGAATGTTTATTCCACTATACTGAACATTTGTCATTTTCTGGGGTCACAGAGCATCTGCAGCCTTCTTCTTATGTTTAAGAAAACCCCTCCTGGTGTGACTAGTTTAATGGCGTGACTTTAGGCAATGACCCTGGCTATGTGGCCTCTGACTGTGTGGGCTCCTCGTCACCATCTCAGGAATTCCTATTCTCCAAAATCAACCAGTGTCCCTTTCTGTCTCTTGCATCTAAGAACTCTAATGAGAACCCCTACCCAGCTCACCTTGGGAGAAGGTAACTCAGCTCCATTTTGAACCCACACTGTAAACCAAATCAAACACACCAACAGCACAGACCACATCACACTCAGTGAGCTAATCACTCTGATGGGTTCAGAATTTCCCCAGTAACCTTGAAACACATTCTGCACGGTCATTTTACAACGCCGATTAATCTAATTGATTTCCAGAATTAGGATCTTCGAGAACCCAGTTATTTTAAAATCAATCTTCATCAGGAGTTGATAATACCTCATCCATGCTGAGATGGCTACTGGGGCCCAGGAGGGATTTCAGCCAAGCCTCTATTTGAAGTTGTCATGCAGTCTGCTCAGACTTTAAATGTTCTGTTCACACGCGCACACACGCCACCAACAGAAAAATGTGTTTTTGAGCAGGGAGACTCCCTCGGTCTACCTGCAGCAGCCCATCATCTCCTCCTCAGCAAGATTATACACACTGAAGGATAATTCTCATCACCGCCATCAAGAGTATTTATTAAGGCACATTTCCTCTTGGAATTGGCTCAGCAGCTATCACAAGCCCTATTAAAACATAACTCTTGTTTCTCAAAGCATTAGTGTTCAGTCTCCACAATTCTGCTTGACATTTCAGAACTGAGGCTTGCAAAAGGGGCTCAGTGAATTGCCTTCATGCACCGGTTCAAAGTCACCAGCCCCTGCGCTGGGATAGAGTGTTTACCTCCTTTCTAAATGCGTCCACCTTCCTCTTTGCCTCCTTCTCCTGCCTGCCATGAGAAATGCTGCTTCTCCTGCTCCATTCACATTTGCTGCACTTTTAGGGGCAAAACAAGAAAAAATCCTGAAGCTACTACATCTGAAGCTACTTCCAATGTGTTCTCTTATAAGCTCACTGCAACACAAACTTAAAAAAAAATAGGAGGATATAATTTATTTATATGCTTTAGCTCCTCAGCCATCACTATGATGATCTTGGAAGCATTGAAAAACATTGATTTAGGGCTTCCCTGGTGGCGCAGTGGTTGCGCGTCCGCCTGCCGATGCAGGGGAACCGGGTTCGCGCCCCGGTCTGGGAGGATCCCACATGCCGCGGAGCGGCTGGGCCCGTGAGCCATGGCCGCTGAGCCTGCGCGTCCAGGGCCTGTGCTCCACAGCGGGAGAGGCCACAACAGGGGGAGGCCCGCGTACTGCAAAAAAAAACAAAAAACAAACAAAAAAAAAAAACCAAAAAAAACATTGATTCCAGGTCTCCACCCCAGATCGTTCATATCAAGGTCTCCAGATGGAAAAGAAAGGGGCATAACCCACTCAGGGGCTGGGAATACACTGCATTGACTTCACAACTCTGTCCACAGCTACCTCTACCTGCTCTACCACCCATCACCCCAATTCACCCTGATCTAGGAGGGCCTGGATGAATTAGGATTCCTGGGTAAAGCCATTGATAAAGCATTGACCTCAGGCCTGTGTCTGAGCCCACAAACTCAGAGCATGGTAGTGGAAAATGCAGGTGACTGTTAGAATTTTAAGGGAAGAATTTTTATCTTGGTCACAATTCACTATTTATTCATTCAACGAACCCGGTGCCTACTCTGAGCTGTGCCCTTTGGATCTGCTCCTGAAAGCCCTGCTCCTCAAGCCTCAAGATGCATCTGACTTGCCTGGGGATCTTGTTGAAATGCAGGTTCTGATCAGTAAGGCTGGGACAGCGTTTGCAACTCTGCATTTCTAACAAGCTCCAAGGTGATGTTGCTGCTGAGTAGGAAGGCCTCAAGGAACTTATTTTAACACAGTCTAGAACAGTGGTTCTCAACTAAGGGTAATTTTGTCCCCCAAGAACACTCGGCACTATCCAGAGACACCTTTGGTTTTCACGACTAGAGGAAGAGCGTGCTACTGGTATGTAGTGGGTAGAGGCCAGGGATGCTGCTCAACATCCCACAAGGCACAGGACAGCCTCCCACCACAAAGAATTGTCTAGGCCCACATGTCAATAGCACCAAGGTTGAGAAACCCTGCTCAAGAAGAGCTTGCTGTGTCCCTATAACCTAGCTCCACCACTGGAAATGAGACCTCATAAAAGCTACATATTTGATGAGCTCTTACACTGCACCAGGCAAGATTTAAGCACCTTAAGTAAATACATTGATTCGTTTAATCCTCACGACAACCCCTTAAGGTAGTGGTGTGATTAGTCCTATTGCACAGGTGAGAAAATTGAGATGTTAAGACACATGCCCAAGGTCACCAGTTAGGATGCAGCAGAGCCAACACTCAAACACAGTTCTTAAAGAAAGTCCTTCATCATTGTCCCATGCGGAAAAGGTACTTAAGAAATGAATTAAATAATGAGCTAAAGAAATAAACTAATTCTATTTCCCCCATTCCTGGGTCTATGGGAGTTCCCAATTCTCTTCCTCCACACTTTAAAGACCTATGACCACATGGACAAAGGGTAACCAAGATTGGCCACAGAACCCCAGCCTTTCCTTTCTCTGCCTCTTTGCTAGAGCTACAGCTCACCCCAAAAAGCCTGCAGTATGTGAACTAATAGGGTCCCGCCCTCCAGGCTGGACAGCGTTTCTTATGCACAGTGGAGAAGCCCTACTCTGAACATGTTCTAAAATGTCCTACTGCCTGATAACCTTTCTCCTGGACCAAATGGACAGTAATTTTAAAAGATACATCCCTTGCAGCAGGGGTCCTCAATTGAAGCAGTGCTGCCCACCAAGGGACACTTGGCAATGTCTGGAGACATTTTTGGTGTCACAACTAGGGACAGGAGGATGTGCTATTAGCACCTCGTGGATAGAGGCCATGCAAGCTGCTAAACATTCTACAATGCACAGGATAGCCTCCACAGCAAAGAATTCCTTGAACTGAAATGGCAATACTGTCGATGTTAAGAAACCCTGCCGGAGAGAGAAATTCCTACTGAACACCAATATACAGAGGAGAGCTGGGAGGCTTTACAGGGTAGTGGTTGAAGCTGCTATGCCTTAGAGTCAAGCGATCTGGGTTCACATCCTGATTCTCCCAATTAGTAGCTGCTTGTCCTTGGACAAGTCACTTCCATATCTCTGAACCTCAATTCTATATCCCTAAAATGGGCTTCTAGAGGTCACCTCACAGGATGGAGAAGAGCAGTAAATGAGACAAGCACCAGGCACAATAAAAGCAGTCAATGAACAGTAGGTGGGGATGTCATAACCATCTTCATCATCATATCAGGATGCTGTCTTGCTGCAGACCTCAGCATGGTGTGGGCACGTGGGCCCAGGCCCTTGGACGGCTAGGAATGAGGTCCTTACAACTGTGCTCAAGAATAAAAGATCTCAGGCTCAAAATGTATACTCATTCACCAGTGCTGCCATAACAAAGTGCCGCAAACCGTGTGCCTTAACAGAAATGCACTGTATCACAGTCCTGGAGGCCAGAAGTCTGAAATCAAGGTCTCATCAGGGTTGGTTCCATTTGAAGGCTAAGGGAAGGATCTGTTCCAGGCCTCTCTCCTAGATTCTGGCAGTTTTCTGACAATCACTGGTGTTCTTGACTTGTGATAGGATAACTCCAGTCCTCACATGGTATTCTCCTGTGTCTGTGTCCAAATTTCCCCTTTTGTAAGGACACTAGTCCACCAGTCATATTGGATTAGGGTCCCACCCTACTCTAGTATGACCTCATCTTAACTAATTACATCTGCAATGACCCTATTTCCAAATAAGGTCACCTCCTGAGGTGCTGGGACTTAAGACTTCAACATATGAATTTGGGGGTGGGGCACAATTCAAACCATAATAAAGGGGGTCTTAAGGTCATGCACCCTCAGGCAGGTAAATTATGATCATCTCCATTTTAGAGATGGGGCAAGTGAGGCCTTGAAAGGTGAGACACTTTGCACATAGTTGCACAGCCTAGGAGAGCCTTCTGTCCACCTGACTTGCTCTGAGGAGGAAATCCTACAGGGGTTGGAGGGAGGGAAAGGGGGGGTCTTTGGCCCAAGCACGAGACCCAAGGAGGGAGTGGGAGAGCCAGTGGTTACTCTGCTGCATGCAACTAGACAATCAAGTTTGGGGATAATATTTGGAAAATTCGAGAATTAGGGATCAGTCAGGGTGAAGCCAAAAAAGAAATAAAGAACTGCAGGGGAAATATGCAGGACCACAAGTTGCATTGCCTTACAATTCTGTCCCTTTTAGGCAGTAAATGCCACACAGAGAGCAGTCTGGTCTGCTCTGTTCTCAGATATAGCACAGAGCCTGACCCAAGGTAAGTATGCAATTCATATTCATGGATTGAAGGAAGTACTTGGATCTGCTTCTTAAAAGTGCAGGTTTCACACTGCAGACCTACTGAGTCAGACTCTAAGGTGGAGCCCAGGAGTCTGCATTTCCTACACTTTCCCAAGGAAAATGGACAATGTTGTTTCAAAACTCTGGCAAAGGAAAGTTTCTCTGGCCCCCATCAAGGAAGCTCATGGGAATGTCTGTAGCTAGAGAACCTTAGGACCCAAAAGGACAGCCCTGGGCACATACACTGTACTTAGACACTTTGAAATCATGTATTATTTAATTAGAAATAGGTCCTCTGGGATGACTAAATCCACGCAGTAAATAGGTGTTTGGAAAGCTCAGCACCCATTAGTGGTATGTAATGACTATGAGGGCACTACTGGATGCTCCGAGGGGCTGTTTAAACATCCTGACAGGCAATATGGAGTCATAAAATCTCTCATAAAGGTAGAAGTCGCTGTGCATGCTCTCAGGGGGGCCTCTATGTTTTACAATTAAGCTGACCTAATATTTTCTTGGATAAGCCCATTTTGTTACCTGGGGTATCAAAGACAAAACCCAAAGGCTCATGACAATGGATTGTCACGTACGGGGCCTCTTAAGGCTCTCTCAAACACAAAGTGTGAGGATTCCAGGAGAGATCAGGAGGTACTTGTAGGAACCAAGTCTCCTGCGGCTCTCTCACATGTCTGCTGCTCAGACTCAGGACCAAGAACTCCCTAACCCCTCCCCTGCCCGCCAGTGGGAGGCAAGGGAGAAGGGAGGGTGATGAGGCACTGTGTTAGTGGGAGGCAACACTGGGGGCTGTAACAAACAAGCCCCTGCACAGATAATGGCTCAAGCACAATAGAAAAATATTTCTTGCTCACATAAAGTCCAAAACAACTATTCTAGGTCAGAGACAAGCTCTCCTCCCCCATTGATGCAGGGATCTGGGCTCTTTCCATCTTGTTTCCATCTTTCCATCGCCGTCTCCAACACGTGGCTCCCACAATGGCCATTCTCATCTGCATCCAGCCAGCAGAAGAGGAGAGAGCATGGAGGATGCTGTGTGGGAGGGTGATGAACTCCATTTCCCAGCCAGCCTCCCTTGCAGTTGGGTGTGGTCATGTAACTGAGTCCTAGCCAATGAAACGTGAGCAGAAGTATTAGCCTCTAGTAAATGGATTTGAAATAATGACTTGTTCTCTTTCACACTCACACACCTATTTAACCCAACCAGATTATCATGGGGGACTGAGTAACAAAGGTGATGATGATGATGACAATAATAATGGTATCAAGTGGCCATTTCCCAGCTCCTCACCCAGTGTCCATTCACCCTGATTTGGGAATCACTCCTCCGCATTTCTCTGACAATTTGGTTCTGATGGGGTTGTCTCCTCTTGAACCCAGGAGATGGAGTCCTGTGCCACCTTGTGCTGGCCACGACAGAGAATTTCTCAAAAATGGGCACATGATCTGAAGTAGGATGGGCAGAAGTAACAGGCCCCGGCTTGGGGCCTCTGTCTGCGCCGTTAAGGAGGTAGATGTGGTCACACCTGATAACAGGGGCCTGGAATGCTCAGGACCCACCATGGCCAAAGTCAGCACTCAGAGAAGGAAAGAACCACTGAATCCAGCCAAACCTCAAGCTTCAATTTACCACCAGCCTTTCCAGTTAATGGGCCACCTAATTCCCTTTAAAAATGTGAGAGTCGAGTTTTTGTCGCAATTACTGAAAGAGCCCCCACTGACACTATGCTAGTTATTCACTAACCCCTTTAATCCTCCCAGAAATCCCATGAAGGACTATTGCTGTTATTACCCCACTGCCCAGATGAGGAAACCGAGGCTTGGAGATGCTAGCAAACATGCCTAAGGTCACACAACCCATCAGATTTGGATTCCCATCCATGCAGTCTTATTTCAAAGCCCACAGTCTTACGCACAATGACACATATGTTGCCACAAATGTTTTATGGATGGTTACTGCACATCAGGCACTTGGCCATGGGCTTTGTAAAATGTAGGTTTATCCTGAAGGAGACAGAGGGGTACAGCAGGGGTGAGCTGTTCAGACTGCAATCGAACAGACCTGGGTTTGGATGACAGCTCTGCTCCTTTGGCTGTATGGCCTTGGGAAAATTACCTAGCCTCTCTGAGCCTCATAAAAGGGAGAGGAAATGGTTCCTGTTGCTTAGGGTTGCAGCCAGGACATAGAAGACTCTGGAAACTAGGGGAAACTAAAGCTTCCTTCTAAAAGTTTAATTATAAAATAAACATACAAATATCAAGACAGAGAGACAGGCAGAGTCAACCCAGAGGCAGAGTAGCTCCCAAACCGTGTGGCTTAGTTGGATCCAGGCTGTGGCCTCAGCCTCCCTGAAAGCAGGCAGGGGCCTGAGCAGCTAAGGGGACTGAGAAAAGGGAAACAGAGTGACTGGCAGCGTCCACCACGCACTGCCCAGGGGTCAGTGTCCTCCACCTGTGACCGCTCATCCACTCCCAGGACTGGGTCCACCCACACTGTGGATCAGACTGTCACAGTCATATGGTCCCCAAGCATCAGTCTTGACACCCTTTCCCCTCTCTCTGTGGTCATGCTTCCCAAGCAGATTTCACATGACAATTTGGTTTACAGGAGGCCTGCCTTCAAGGAAAGAGGCAAGCCTTGGACCTTTTATGTCATATTGAACATTAATTAAAAAGTCAGCACTTGGTGTATGCACCAACCAGGGAGCTCTGTTAGAGTAAATCACTGTGTTAAAACTGCGGGCTCTAGATCTGACCTGTCTGGGTGTGAACCTGAGCTCCACCCTTCCTGTGTGACTTTGTGTAAGCCACTCACCCTCTCTGTGCCTGTTTCTTCCACTGTAAAATCAGAGTAATAGTACCCACCTCATAGGGCTGTTGGGTGAAACAACTGAGATAGCTCGTGTAAAACTCTTAGAAGCACTTCATAAATGTCAGGGTTGATTATTAATCCCCACATCTGCTCAACTGAGGGACAGTGATCAGACCAAGTCCCTGACCCTGGAAGGAGGAAGGCAAGGCTCTGGGCCACCTGACAAGACATTCTTCCCTAGGAACATTCCAACCCTCTTTCCATTCATCTAGTCAACATATTTATTGAGCACCTATATGTTAGGCACCAGGAAAGCAGTGCTGAGAAAGAACAAACAAATTCCTTGCCCTGATAAATGTTAAGCTTTCTTGGGGAAGACAGACATTAATAACACAATCACACAAATTTAAAATTACAACAAAGATACTGTGTCTGAAAGAAATGCAGCTGGTGGGGTGGGAGGATAAGGGAGAGTGGGGGACTCATCAGGAAGGTCTTCCCGAGGAAATGATGAAGGGGCTGAAAGCAGAATGAGAAATAGGAATTAATGAAGTGAGAAGGAGGAGGGATGATCAAGCCAGGCAGCTGGAACCTTGTGTTCAAAGGTCCTGGGGAATGAGGAAGGATGTCAAGCCTGAGGGAACAAAAGAAGAGCAGCCAGAAGCAAGCAAACTTCTACAGAAGAAGGAGAACCTTTGCTGAAGTTAAACAATCCCTCTGTTCCCTTAAGTTCCACTTCAGGACTCCTGAAGCCCCAGAGGACCCAAGAAATCCTGGCAGGCCAACTCTCCAATTAATCAGGAAATTCACACATTTTTAAGTGACTTACTGGGTTGGCCCTCCAGGAGAATTTTAAAAGAAGAGCTTATTGAGGGCAATGCTTGACCCAAAGGAATAATGGCTTAACAGTGGGGAGGGAGTTAGGAGTTTCAGAGTGGGTTCTCCTCCAATAACACCAGCCGACAGAGGTCTACACTCTGCTCAGGTAATCGTGGTCTGGACACGAAGCACAGATGCTCAGGAAGCTGAAAAGCTTGGCTTGGTTTCAGCTTTTAATGACCGCCTATCTCACATTTAGTTTTCTTTAATAGGTTCTCCCAGAGTGTGTCTTTGCTGCATCCTGTGGGGCTGGTGGAAGAAATCTGGCACTTTCTCAACCACAAACCCTTTAAATTACTAACAGCACAGTTTATGTGGCGTCAGTGGATTGTCTACCTTTAAACAGGCAGCACACTTAAAGACCATTTTCTTGTCCTGGGCCAGCAGGAGGGGAGGGGTTGCTGACGTCTCTTAACCCTCTGGTCGGCTGTTTAGTAGAACCAGGATAATGCAATAGCCCCTCAGTGCTGCCTCTAAGGGACCCTCTACTTTGTCTTCCAGGGGGCTCTGCAGCTTGTTCCCTCCCCACTTCCAAATCCTCTGCCCACCTTGGAGGCAGTGAGAAGGGAAAGCACTATTTCTTGAGAGCTAGCCACACTCTAGATACGTAAAGAGCTTTACACACATTATGACATTGAGATAAGACCTATTATTAGCCCCATTTTACAGATGAACAAACAGAGGCTCAAAGAGACATAATGACTTGCTCAAGGTCACACAACAAAAAAGAGTCAAAACTTAAACCCAGATCTTAACTCCTTTGTGGACTTTACTTCAAAAGTGGAGAGAGCTCCTTAAAGCTGAATGAAGCAGGATAATTATCCCGGAGGATTTGGCTGCCTCCAGCATGTATACAAACATTCACTCAACAAACATTTCCTGAACACCCCACCCACTAAATCCTGGGCACTGAGAATACAGAGGTGAGAAGTCACTGCCTTCGTGTATCTTACCACCTAGCCAGTCTTTTCCCCACCCAGCCCCTTCATAGTCTGACAGCTCCAATGGGTCACCTTCTCTACCCATCCATCTCAACATTTAGCGGGCACCTGTTATCTGCCAGGCTCTGGACAAATGCTGGTGTACCGAGAGGGATAAGATATGAACTTCCTGGGGTGACAGACATGTTAGTAAATAATAGCATTGCAGCCCAGTATAAAAAAAGATGAGTACCTGGGGTATTTGAGAACAGAGGATAGAAGCCCCTAACCCTGTCCTGGAGTCAGAAATGGCTTCCAGAGGAGATCCTAGCAGATACTATTGCTTGCTCATCCAGTGGCAAGTTTCCCTTCCATGGTGGGGTCCACCTGTCCCCGTGTGATTCTGTGAAATTCTAATCTACCTAGACAAATCATGGTGTTCTCACTTACCAACCTAAGTAATAGGTTTAGGGATGGGCATGTTAACTAGTTCAGTTCAATGAGATACTGGGGTGGGGGAGGTGTGGGGAGGGAGCGAGATGTCTGCTGGAGACTTCTAAGACATGATTTTTAGATGCTAAAATTGGATGTGCATGGCTGGGACAGTCTTTTATTTTCCCCAGCATAAGTTTTTGAGTCTGCATGGATTGTTGGACCCAAGGCAGTAACTGTACAGGTTTCTAGACTTGAGTGGGCTTCGCTTGAGAATACACAAGGCATAGTAAATGGAAAGACGAAAGGAGCTTGGGGTCCTGGTGATTCCACTAGCCTCTGAGTCAACCAACCTTGTAACTCCTCATCTCAGTTGGGAATGCTTTTGGCTGCAAGGGTCAGAAAACTCGACTACAACAACTTAGAAAGGGGATTTTCTCACAAAATAAGAATTTCAGAAACAAGGAGTGGGTCAGGGTATCCTCTTGGCCTCTATTAACCCACGTTGCTAAAGTGACAGATGACCCCAAAATCTAAGGGGTCTTCAACAACAATATGCATGGCTCACTCAAGGGACATATAGGCTACAGTTGGCTGTGTCTCTGCCCCATGTGACTTCATTCCAGGCTGCAGACTGAAGGAGCAGACCCTACATGGGCAATGACCATTCTACTGACAGAGGGAATTCCGATCAAAAAATCTAGCCACACAACTGCATTTAAGGCATCTGCTCAGACAATCAAACTTCACATCTGCTCACATCCTATTGGCCAAAGTTATATGTCCATTCCTAGCAACGGAGAACAGAAGCATGCTTCTCCTACAGGGAGGCTTGGTAAGCCAGATACGAAGAAGAGGGCATATAGTATCCTTATAGGAGAAGAGCAAGTAGATGTGATCAAGAATAAAATCTACCACACGGCCTTTTTCCCTCAAGGTTGCAAGGTGACTGCTGTAGCTCTAACCATCTTGTCCCAGTCCAGGCAGAAAGAAATAGGAAGGGAGAGAGTAGTATAAAAATTTTCCCAGAAACTCCAGAGCAGCTCATTGGCCAAAACTAGATGACATGAACACTCATGTCTGAAAGGTGGCTAAGACGATGGAGGTTTAGTTAGTCATTCAAAGGAGTTGGCCCTACTCCCCTGCCTCCAGACTGCTTGTTATGAGAAAGTATTCATCTTCTTAGTGTTTAAGCCATTTCAAGTGGACATTTCTGCTACTTTCAGCTGAAAAAAATTCTAATGGGTAAGAATTCCAAAACCTTTAATTCAACCTACAAGATCCTAGGTCAATCAGCCCCACTCTCTGCCTTTGCAATCTTCTCCCCTTCACTCACCACTTCAGACACACTGACCTCCTCTCCTTCCTTGTACACAGGCAGTTCCCGCCACCTGGAATGCTGCTCCCCACGTTCTTTGAATGTCTTTATCCCATCCTATTACCTCTGCTTTACCACACAACACACACTGTGTAACTATAAGATTATTAGTTTACCCCTTTAATATCTTCTTCCAATAGACGGCAAGTTCCATGAAGATAGGAGCTATATCAACCACTATCACTATAGTATTTATTCATTACAGTACCTGGCACAGAGCGGGGGCTTAATAAAGAGTTGTTGAATGAATGAATGGGATGAGATGAGACTCAAGAGAGGTCTTAAAGAATTAGTAGTTTATTTGAATGGGAAGGAAGTCCAAAAGGGAGGGGATATATGTGTATGTATGGCTGATTCATTTTGCTGTAGAAAGTAACACAACATTGTAAAGCAACTATACTCCAATAAAAATTAATTTTAAAAATAAATAAAAGAGGGCTTCCCTGGTGGCGCAGTGGTTGCGCGTCCGCCTGCCGATGCAGGGGAACCGGGTTCGCGCCCCGGTCTGGGAGGATCCCACGTGCCGCGGAGTGGCTGGGCCCGTGAGCCATGGCCACTGAGCCTGCGCGTCCGGAGCCTGTGCTCCACAATGGGAGAGGCCGCAACAGAGGGAGGCCCGCATACCACAAAAAAAAAAAAAAAAAAAACAAAAAAAAAATAAATAAATAAATAAATAAATAAAAGAACACAGAAAAGAAAAAAAAAAACAGTTGGTGCCTGGGAAGGCTTAGGCAGGTCATTTTGGGTAAGGTTATAAAACCACGCAAAATGGAGAGAAAATGTCTTAAGGAAAAAAAAAAAACTAATGGTAGAATGCATGCACCTCCTTTGTCAAGGCCTATAATCTTCTGGGCACCAAGAGATGGGAATAATCTGTGAGTTTTTTGTGCAGGGGAAGTAGAAGAGAAAAAGTAGAAATAGCAACAATGTGAAGTCGGTACTAAGGATTCATATTTGGAAACCAATTGGGACACGCTGCCCTGAAACAGACAATTTCTGTAAAGAAATCTGATAGCTGGCAGTCCTGTAAAAGAAAATTCTGGAATCATCCAATAAACTTTATTTCAAAGGGGGAAAAAAAATTAGGGAGATTGGTTCAAGAGGGCAGAGTAGAAGGACGTGCTCTCACTCCCTCTTCCGAGAACACCAGAATCATAACTAACTGCTGAACAATCATCGAAAGGAAGACACTGGAACTCACCAAAAAAGATACCCCACATCGAAAGACAAAGGAGAAGCCACAATGAGACAGGAGGAGGGGTGCAATCACAATAAAATCAAATCCCTTAACTGCTGGGGGGGTGACTCACAAACTGGAGAACACTTACACCACAGAACTCCACCCACTGGAGTGAAGGTTCTGAGCCCCACATCAGTCTTCCCAACCTGGGGGTCCAGCAACGGGAGGAGGAATTTCTAGAGAATCAGACTTTGAAGGCTAGCGGGATTTGATTGCAGGACTTCAACACGACTGGGGGAAACAGAGACTCCACTCTTGGAGGGCACACACAAAGTAGTGTGCGCATCAGGACACAGGGGAAGGAGCAGTGACCCCACAGAGACTGAACCAGACATAACCTGCTAGTGTTGGAGGGTCTCCTGCAGAGGCAGGGTGTGGTTCTGACTCATCATGAGGACAAGGACACTGGCAGCAGAACTTCTGGGAAGTATTCCTTGGCGGGAGCCCTCCCAGAGTCTGCCATTAGCCCCAACAAAGAGCCCGGGTAGGCTCCACTGTTGGGTCACCTCAGGCCAAACAACCAACAGGGAGGGAACCCAGCCCCACCCATCAGCACACAAGTGGATTACAGTTTTACTGAGCTCTGCCCACCAGAGCAACAGTCAGCTCTACCCACCATCAATCCCTCCCATCAGGAAACTTACACAAGCCTCTTAGATAGCTTCATCCACCAGAGGGCAGACAGCAGAAGCAAGAAGAACTACAACACTGTAGCCAGTGGAACAAAAACCATATTCACAGAAAGACAGACAAGATGAAAAGGCAGAGGGCTATGTACCAGATGAAGGAACAAGATAAAACCCCAGAAAATCAACTAAATGAAGTGGAGATAGTCAACCTGCCAGAAAAAGAATTCAGAAAAATGATACTGAAGATGATCCAGGACCTCAGAAAAAGAATGGAGGCAAAGATTGAGAACATGCAAGAAATGTTTAACAAAGATCAAGAAGAATTAAAGAACAAACAAAGATGAACAATACAATAACTGAAATGAAAAATACACTAGAAGGAATCAATAGCAGAATAACTGAGGCAGAAGGACAGATAAGTGACCTGGAAGACAGAATGGTGGAATTCACTGCTGCAGAACAGAATAAAGAAAAAAGAATGAAAAGAAATGAAGACAGCCTAAGAGACCTCTGGGACAACATTAAACACAACAACATTTGCATTATAGGGGTCCCAGAAGGAAAAGAGAGAGAGAAAAACCCGAGAAAATATTTGAAGAGATCATAGTCAAAAACTTCCCTAACATGGGAAAGGAAATTTTACAAGAGACCCACATCAAACCTAGGACACATATAGACTGAAAGTGAGTGGATGGAAAAAGATATTCCATGCAAATGGAAATCAGTCAACCTGCCAGAAAAAGAATTCAGAAAAATGATACTGAAGATGATCCAGGACCTCAGAAAAAGAATGGAGGCAAAGATTGAGAACATGCAAGAAATGTTTAACAAAGATCAAGAAGAATTAAAGAACAAACAAACAGAGATGAACAATACAATAACTGAAATGAAAAAATACTCATATCAGACAAAACAGACTTTAAAATAAGGAAGGTTACAAGAGACAAGGAAGGACTCTACATAATGATCAAGGGATCAATCCAAGAGGACGATATAACAATTATAAATATATATGCACCCAACATAGGAGCACCTCAATACATAAGGTGCTCTTTTATAACAGCTATAAAAGAGGAAAACGACAGTAACACAATAATAGTGGGGGAATTTAACACCTCACTTACACCAATGGACAGATCATCCAAACAGAAAATTAATAAGGAAACACAGCTTTAAATGACACAATAGACTAGACAGATTTAATTGATATTTATAGGAAATTCCATCCCAAAACAGCAGATTATACTTTTTTCTCAAGTGCGCACGGAACATTCTCCAGGATAGATCACATCCTGTGTCACAAATCAAGCCTTCGTAAATTTAAGAATATTGAAATCATATCAAGCATCTTTTCTGACCACAATGCAATGAGATTAGAAATAAATTACAGGGAAAACAACGTAAAAAAAACAAACACATGGAGGCTAAACAATCCGTTACTAAATAACCAAGAGATCATCTAGAGACAAATAACAATGAAAACACGATGATCCAAAACCTATGGGATGCGACAAAAGCAGTTCTAAGAGGGAAGTTTATAGCTATACAAGCCTACCTCAAGAAACAAAAAAAAATCTCAAACAATCTAACCTTACACCTAAAGGAGCTAGAGAAAGAAGAACAAACAAAACCCCAAGTTAGCAGAAGGAAAGAAATCATAAAGATCAGAGCAGAAATAAAC
>NC_041227.1:50642200-50643249 GCF_002837175.3 Physeter macrocephalus | reverse complement strand
AGAGGACTCAAATCAATAAACTTAGAAATGAAAAAGGAGAAGTTACAACAGACACTGCAGAAATACAAAGCATCCTAAGAGACTACTACAAGAACTCTATGCCAATAAAATGGACAACCTGGAAGAAATGGACAAATTCTTAGAAAGATATAACCTTCCAAGACTGAACCAGGAAGAAATAGAAAATATGAACAGGCCAATCACAAGTAATGAAATTGAAACTGTGATCAAAATTCTTCCAACAAACAAAAGTCCAGGACCAGATGGCTTCACAAGTGAATTCTATCAAATATTTAGAAAAGAGATAACACCCACCCTTCTCAAACTCTTCCAAAAAACTGCCAAGGAAGGAACACTCAAAAACTCATTCTATGAAGCCACCATCACCCTTATACCCAAACCAGGCAAAGATAATACAAAAAAAGAAAATTACAGAACAATAACACTGATGAATATAGATGCAAAAATCCTCAACAAAATACTAGCAAACAGAATCCAACAACACATTAAAAGGATCATACACCATGATCAAGTGGGATTTATCTCAGGGATGCAAAGATTCTTCAATATATGCAACTCAATCAATGTGAAAAACCATAATAACAAATTGAAGAATAAAAACTATATGATCATCTCAATTGATGCAGAAAAAGCTTTTGACAAAATTCAACACGAATTTATGATAAAAACTCTCCAGAAAGTGGGCATAGAGGGAACCTACCTCAACATAATAAAGGCCATATACAACAAACCCACAGCAAACATCACTCTCAATGGTGAAAAACTGAAAGCATTTCCTCTAATTTCAGGAAGAAGACAAGGATGTCCACTTTCACCTAGGGAGACAAAAGACCTGTATGCAGAAAACTATAAGACACTGATGAAAGAAATTAAAGGTGATACTAACAGATTGAGAGATATACCATGTTCTTGGCTTGGAAGAATCAATATTGTGAAAATGAGTATACTACCCAAAGCAGTCTACAGATTCACTGCAATCCCTATCAAATTACCAATGGCATTTTTTACAGAACTAGAACAAAAAATCT
>NC_041227.1:50585043-50640043 GCF_002837175.3 Physeter macrocephalus | reverse complement strand
TCCTTACACTAGGCTTGTGCCTAAGGCAGGGCAGGAATCCCCACTTCACAAGTGAGGAAATCAAGACATAAAGGAATCCCCTATGATTGCACCTCTGGAGAATAATGGAGTTAAAACCAGAACACACTAGTCCAAGTCTCATCCTCAAGTTCTGGCATGGACACATCCATGTAGATTTACAAGTTTCCTCTGCAATTTTTTTAAATTAATTTATTTATTTTTGGCTGTGTTGGGTCTTCGTTTCTGTGCGAGGGCTCTCTCTAGTTGCGGCAAGCGGGGGCCACTCTTCATCGCAGTGCGTGGGCCTCTCACTATCGCAGTCTCTCTTGTTGCGGAGCACAGGCTCCAGACGTGCAGGCTCAGTAGTTGTGGCTCACGGGCCCAGTTGCTCCGCGGCATGTGGGATCTTCCCAGACCAGGGCTCGAACCCGTGTCCCCTGCATCGGCAGAGATTCTCAAGCACTGTGCCACCGGGGACGCCCTGACATTTTTTTATTTTAATAATTCTAAATTTTAATTTCAAGGGTAACATATGCATTTTATGTATCACCTGGTTGACTCCCTTAATTGGTTCATCCTGCTGCATTCTTGGGCACTTATGGTGGTGTTTACAATGTCTTTGGTGCCAAGCAGTACAACTTGAACTGTCTTGAGCTGATAGGAAAGAAGAGAAGCAATCCTGACACCTCCACAATGAAGGTCAACAGTCAAGGTCAAAAACTGTCATTTTGGAGACAGAAAGTGGTGGATGAATGGCATTTTCATGTGACAAACAAAAGTCCAGACACTTCTAATTCAAAAGAAACCACACTCCAGCAGTCAGTACCCAAAGCACTTTATATGAAGTGATTTAGTTTCAGCCAAGGAACATCATCCATCACATTAAATTAATGTTGCTAATTTGGATTTTATTGGTTTTATAGGTTTGTTTGTATTTAACTTATAAATCTGTTTTAGCTTTACAGCTGTATAAGAGTAATATGCATAAGGCATTTAAAGGTAGTTTTATGTTTGTACCGCTTAAATAATATTAATTTAAGTTTAAGTGGTGGTGGTGGTGGTGTGATGAATTGGGAGATTGGGATTGACATGTATACACTGATGTGTATAAAATGGATGACTAATAAGAACCTGCTGTATACAAAAATAAATTAAATTTAATTTAAAAAAAAAGAATTAGTAGGTTACCAAGTAGTTAGGAAGCAAATCACCCAGCCTGCTTTATGAATAGATAATAGTTTTGGGGTACTTTATAGCTTTTTTTGTCAAAATTAAATTTAATTTAAAAAAAAAGAATTAGTAGGTTACCAAGTAGTTAGGAAGCAAATCACCCAGCCTGCTTTATGAATAGATAATAGTTTTGGGGTACTTTATAGCTTTTTTTGTCAATGAAGCATGGATGAGCACACCCCTTCCACCTGTACATACCACATAACGATGAAAGAAAGAAGCTATAGATCTTCCCATCTCGTAAAGACAGTAAAACCAGAAGAAGAAAATAAGTGCCCCCAGGCATGGAAAACCACCATGCTAGCACCATAACTCAGAATCTGCTCACCAACTTGCCAATACTTCATACTTGCCAATTTTTCCTCTGTATTAGTTTTCTAGGGCTTCCATAACAAAGTACCTCACAGTGGGTGGCTTAAACAACAGCAACTTATTTGCTCACAATTCTGGAGGCTAGAAGTCTGAGATCAAGGTGTCAGCAGTGATTTCCTTTGAAGTCTCCCTCCTTGGCTTGCAGATGGCTGTCTCCTCCCTGTGTCCTCACATGGTCGTCCCTCTGTGTATGTCCATATCCTAAACTCCTCTTCTTATAGAGACACCAATCCTATTGGATTAGGGCCCACCCATATGACCTCATTTTATCTTAATCACCTCTTTAAAGGCCCTATCTTTAAAATCTTCAAATGCAGTCACATTCTGAGGCACTGGGGGTTAGGCTCTCAGTATATGAATTTCGGGGTGGGGAATGGGGACATAGTTCAGCTCATAATCACCACCTCTTGAATTTGTGATTTTCAATGCAATTTCAGATACTCCATCTTATGTATGTGTTCCTTACACTAGGCTTGTGCCTAAGGCAGGGCAGGAATCCCCACTTCACAAGTGAGGAAATCAAGACATAAAGGAATCCCCTATGATTGCACCTCTGGAGAATAATGGAGTTAAAACCAGAACACACTAGTCCAAGTCTCATCCTCAAGTTCTGGCATGGACACATCCATGTAGATTTACAAGTTTCCTCTGCAATTTTTTTAAATTAATTTATTTATTTTTGGCTGTGTTGGGTCTTCGTTTCTGTGCGAGGGCTCTCTCTAGTTGCGGCAAGCGGGGGCCACTCTTCATCGCAGTGCGTGGGCCTCTCACTATCGCAGTCTCTCTTGTTGCGGAGCACAGGCTCCAGACGTGCAGGCTCAGTAGTTGTGGCTCACGGGCCCAGTTGCTCCGCGGCATGTGGGATCTTCCCAGACCAGGGCTCGAACCCGTGTCCCCTGCATCGGCAGAGATTCTCAAGCACTGTGCCACCGGGGACGCCCTGACATTTTTTTATTTTAATAATTCTAAATTTTAATTTCAAGGGTAACATATGCATTTTATGTATCACCTGGTTGACTCCCTTAATTGGTTCATCCTGCTGCATTCTTGGGCACTTATGGTGGTGTTTACAATGTCTTTGGTGCCAAGCAGTACAACTTGAACTGTCTTGAGCTGATAGGAAAGAAGAGAAGCAATCCTGACACCTCCACAATGAAGGTCAACAGTCAAGGTCAAAAACTGTCATTTTGGAGACAGAAAGTGGTGGATGAATGGCATTTTCATGTGACAAACAAAAGTCCAGACACTTCTAATTCAAAAGAAACCACACTCCAGCAGTCAGTACCCAAAGCACTTTATATGAAGTGATTTAGTTTCAGCCAAGGAACATCATCCATCACATTAAATTAATGTTGCTAATTTGGATTTTATTGGTTTTATAGGTTTGTTTGTATTTAACTTATAAATCTGTTTTAGCTTTACAGCTGTATAAGAGTAATATGCATAAGGCATTTAAAGGTAGTTTTATGTTTGTACCGCTTAAATAATATTAATTTAAGTTTAACATTAATATAAAATAATTTAAGTCAACACTGGGGCTCCATGAGAAAAATTTTTTCCCATTAAAGGCCACCATTTATATAATGCTTGAGCTTGAGAAATGCTGCACTATACAGCATTGTTCTGTAGTTCATGAGCCCTTGGATAAGAATTACTACATGAACTAAAAGGACATGAGCAAAGAGAAGATAGTCCTCAATTTATTTCTGATCTGGTTTGTTCCTTATCCCCTTAATGAATTTGCATAAAGTTCAACATATTGGAGATGCCAGACATTAACTCCTCAATCACACTTCTTAGAGAATTAGCCCTGTCCAACCCCTGGTAGAGGCAGAACCATCATTCACAGTTGATTGGACTAGGGTAAGACAACTGTTCAAATACAGACAAATCAGATTCTCCCTTCTGGGATTCTGGAATCAATATATTGAGAAATTGAGCCAGTAAGCTGTTGGAAGCCAAGCTGACAGGTCCTGCAGACTCAGAGTGGGGGCCACCGTTCAGGAGAAGCCATCAAGGGCTGTGTAAGGATGGACAAGTAGAGGAAACCAGTCTGTACTGAGATGAGAATGAAGTGGCTGGGCAGAGAGAAGCAGGGATGGCAGCCTCTGAGAAGGGCCTGAGACTGTCTATGCAATCCTGCTGACTTCCCAGATCCCAGCTCCAGGCCCAGGAGACCTGCTGGAGATGCCACACTTGTCTCCTTTCAGCAAACCCCTTTGACTTGAGCTAGCCTGAGTGAGTTTCTGTCCCCGGTGTCCATGGCCTTCAGCTTGTTTCATGTATCTTCACATCCATTTCATCACTTTCATGCCTCTGTATGCACCAACTTGCCCAGGAGACTTTTGAGAACAAGAACCAGAAAGAAACAAGTTGGGAGAGGAATCAAGATCTATTGGGTGCTTACTATGAGAAATGAAATAAAGAACATCACCATCCTGAGTAGGCAGTTCACATACATGAACATATTTAATCCTCGTTGTTACTTTGAAACATGGGTATTATTATATTTTTTAAACAACCCAAGAACTAGGACTCAGAGAGGCCAAGTAACTTATCTAAGGCCAACAGCAAGGAAGGAATGGAAGATAAGAAATGATGGAAGATAGGAAGAGATGGGAGACAGGAAGTGATGGGAAATAGGAAGTGAGTGGGAGACAGGAAAGCACAGGAGACAGGACGTAATGGATGACTGGAAATGATGGAAGATAGGTTGATCTGATTTCATAGCTTATTCATTTCCTATCAAGTTTAACTTCCTTTGGAGGGAAAGCATTTCTATTCTGGGACCAGATAACAAAACTCAGGGTTTTTGTAACTTAATCAGCATTCTTTGCCGACCATCTCCAGACAGAGGTGGGAACATGCACTCAACTAGCACCAGCTACCTTGGGAAATAGTTAAGAGGGAAGCAATATAGTGGTTAAGATCCTGGGCTCAAATCCTGGCTGTCACTCACTGTTTCAGTGACATTATCTTGGGCCTCAGTTTCTTTATGTACAAATTGGAAATAATAATAGAATACCTCACTGGGCTGCTGTGAGGACTGAGTAAGACAATGCATGCAAAGTGCCCAGCATTGAGCCTGAGAAGCCACTTGAGGGGTGATAAGAGTCATTTACTGACTTCTTAGAAGGTAAATGGAATGGTACTTTTCATGAACCAGCAAGTCCCACCAGTCTTGATACTTTCCAAAGCTTCTCGACAGCAGAACTTGCCACATTTCCCCAAGCTATTGGGTATTGATTTTTAACACGAATAACCTTAGATGAACTTCATTTACAGCAGCAACTGCTTCAAACTGACCTGAATTAATCAGGCATAAGGATTTTCCATTAGGCAGAAATTAAGTAAATACATCTTCCAATATCTCAATTAAAACAGGCTCCATTTTGCAAAGGTAGAAGCAGCTAATTTGATTCTAGTGAACAAGCAGATCAATAGGACAGAAGGCCCCTGCAAGGACAACATGCCTCTCCACACACCTCCTGAAGGCTGGATTCCTTCCCTGCACTGCATGCCCCCACCCATAGCTGACAGTGAAGCAGGCCCCCGCAAAGTGCCAAATGCTGCAGAGACGGTGCCAATAACCGCTCCACACGTCCACGTGGAGCTGACAGTAGCCACAGGCCTCCTGAGAGACTGAACAAAGTTATCCCTTCTTCTTCCTCTTCATCATCATCATAATGAGCTCCCCAAGGGCAGAAATTTGAGTCTGCTTTGTTCACTGATGTCCTGCCAACACCTAGAACAGTGCCTGGGCATGGTAGACAAATGGCATGAAGGGCCCCGATTCTTTGCCTCTCCTTGTATCCACACCATGCCCTTTGCCACGTGACTTGAGTTCCTCTCACTAAAGAGATAGATCTTACTGCCCCTTCCCCTTGAATCTGGGTTGTCCTTGTGACTTGCTTTGTCCAGCAGAAGATAAGCAGAAATGATGATGCACCATTTTGAGCCTTGACTTCAAAAGGCTTTACATGTTCCCTCTTACTCTCTGTCATCACCAGGAGAAGGACGTAACCCAGACGAGCCTGCTGGTCCTAGAATAAGGATAAGGGTCATGGAGGCAAAGCCAGGCGGCCCTGGTCATTCCAGCTGAGGCCATCCAAGATCAGCCAACAGACAGACAGTTGACCAACAGCCACATAAGTGAACCTGGGCAGGCGGCAGGACCCTCCAGCTGACCCACGGAACTGTGGGCTAAACTAAAGCTTGTTATTTTAGGTCACCAAGTTTTGGGGTAGTTTGTTACACATTATTGGGAAAGAAATCACTGATATACTAGCACATCCAAATGAACTGACAGAATTAATCTATTAAATGCTAGTAAATATGTACTAAATACTAGGCACCTGGTTAAACCATTAACATACATTATGGATCCTGTCCTGATTTTAAATGTTAATATTTTATTCATCATGAAATCTGTTTCATTAATTTTTATCTGTTTTAAATCTTGCATTAATATATTATTTACCTTGATTACTGATTTTTTTGGTGCCTCCTTAAACTGTGTACCACTCACTCACCTCACCATATTCTCAGCTTTGATTATCCCCATTTATTCCTTATAAAAATAAGTATCAAGAAAGTATGGTCCAGATGAAGCTGGAATAATTTGAGCAACAAAATAAATAACTCAAAGCATAAAATATATATCCATGAATCCACACTGATGTAAATAAATGATTGAATAAATAAGTAAATATGGAAGAATGGATAAGTATCCCATACAGAAGAATTCCAAACAATTTATGTAGACACCCACCCCCATCAAGGAATGGAATCATCAATCGCAACTACTTAAGTGTGAGCTGACACAATGACTTCCTTTCAAGGATGACAGCCAAGGAAGGGCCAAAAGGAGGAACTGGACAGTGGACACACCTGACAAACACACTTCAGCCAGGTGATCAAGATCAACATCAGCAGAGATAAGTCGTGCTGAGAGCTGGTACCCTTGATGGGATGTGATGACAACAGCACTTTACCTCTGTGGTCTTCCTCCCCCAAATGCATACCTCAGTCTAATCATGAGAAACACATCTGACAAATCCCAGCTGAGGGACAGTCTGTAAGATACCTGATTAGACCTCCTCAAAACTGTCAAGGTCATTAAAAACAAGAACAGTCTGAGGACCTCTGGTGACTGACACAGTGCCCTGGATAGGATCCTGGAACAGTAAAAAGGCATGACTAAAAGCTAAGGAAAGCTTAATAAAGTATGGGTGTTAGTTAATAACCATAATTCAAAATGACACATGTACCCCAATATTCATTGCAGCACTATTTACAATAGTCAGGACATGGAAACAACCTAAATGTCCAAAGACAGATGAATGGATAAAGAAGATGCAGTACATATATACAATGGGATATTACTCAGCCATAAAAAGGAACAAAACTGGGTCATTTGTAGAGATGTGGATGGACCTAGAGTCTGTCATACAGAGTGAAGTAAGTCAGAAAGAGAAAAACAAATATCATATATTAACGCATATATGTGGAATCTAGAAAAATAGTACAGATGAACCTATTTCCAGGGCAGGAATAGAGATGCAGAAGTAGAGAACGGGCATGTGGACAGTGGGGGGAAGGGGAGGGTGGGATGAACTGGGAGATTAGGATTGACAATATATACACTACCATGTGTAAAATAGGTAGCTAGTGGGAAGCTGCAGTATAGCACAGGGAGCTCAGCTCGGTGCTCTGTGACGACCTAGAGGGGTGGGATGGGAGGTGGGGTGGGAGGTCCAAGAGGGAGGGGATATATGTATACATATAGCTGATTCACTTCGTTGTACAGTAGAAACTAATACAACATTGTAAAGAAATTATACTCCAATTAAAAAAATGCATCAATACTGGTACATCAATTGTGACAAATGTACCATCGTGATGTAAGATGTTGACAATAGGAGAATCTAGGTATGGGATATACAGGAGCTTACTGAACTATCTTTGCAACTTCTCTGTAAATCTAAAACTATTCTAAAACAAATGGCTTATTTTATTTTATTTTGTGGTATGCGGGCCTCTCACTGCTGTGGCCTCTCCCGCTGCGGAGCACAGGCTCCGGACGCGCAGGCTCAGCGGCCATGGCTCACGGGCCCAGCCGCTCCGCGGCATGCGGGATCCTCCCGGACCGGGGCACGAACTCGTGTCCCCTGCATCAGCAGGTGGACTCTCAACCACTGCGCCACCAGGGAAGCCCGGTTTATTTTTTAAAACAAATAAATAAACCAAGACCCAGAGAGATTAAGTAAATTGCCCAAAGTCACAGAGCTAATACATGACAAAGCTAGGATTCTAATCCAGGACTGTGTTTGAGCCAACACTGTATACCCTACAGCTCAACTACTCCCACTGAGACACTTTCCATGTGACAAAAATAAGAAAGGATGGGAGGGAGGGAAGAAGGAAAGATGGAAGGAAGGTAGGAAGGAAGGAAGGAAGGGAGGGAGGGAGAGAGGGAGGGAGGGAGGAAGGGAGAAAAGAAAGAGAGAAAAAAAGAGGGACGGAGGGAGATGATTGCCACATATTTGCCAGCTTTTCGCTTTTTGATGAAATTGGCCACTTGAAATGCCTTTTGTCTCCTCTCCTCCTAAATGCATATTCAGCAGCTTTCAGCTGCACCAGGGGCTTCATATCCGGCTGTGCTCACCCTCGCACAAACTCCCATGAAATCAATAGCACACATCCACCATTTTATCTCCACCACTTAGCGGAAGCAAAAACCACTTTGCCAAAGTACCCTCCACTGGACAAGACATATCACCCCATTGCCATCGTACCCATCCATTTTACATACAATTGTTTAAGTGGTTTGGGGTCCTTTGAAATCAGAGATTTATTCCTGCTTCCCTTATGTTTTATTAGGGAAGGTTTATCATCAATATGAAACTTTAATTCCTCCAAAGCCGTGGATTAATAGACTCATAAACTTTAATACCTGGTGCTTTACACACTTCATTCAGGATGTACTCCACACAGTTGGGGAGTAACGATTTGGTTCAATCTTCTGGCCTCCCCCACCGTGCAATTCTGAGACCTTTGGGGACATAGTTAGATTCACCCTGGTAAAGTACTGTATTGTGGTTAGGACGCTGAACACTGGAATCAGACCAACATGGGTCCAAATCCTGGCTGTATCACCTCGTAGCTGTGCAACTCCAGGCTAGTTGCTTTACCTCTCTGGGTCTCAGCCTCTTCATCTATAAAACAGGGATACAATTAGAACCTATCTCACAAGGTTATTAATTATTCATGGTAGTGTGTGTGTGTGTGTGTGTGTGTGTGTGTGTGTGTGTGACAGAGAGAGAGAGACACACAGAGGGCAGAGAGGGAGAGGGAGGGAGGGAGGGGGAGAGAGAGAAAGAGAACAAAATGGAAACCTTTTATATGACAAGAAAAATAAAGGCACCTCTTTATTTTTATGATCTCTGCAGAGTAAATAGAGCAAAGAGACCAGAATCCTCACTCCTCTTCACTTTGCACGTGTCCTCAAACCAGAGCTCCGAAACTATGTTTGTGTTCAGCTCGTGCCATTGTTTAAAATGCAGCTGCTGCTGCTTCTAGTGACAAGAATTGCTCCACTGTTCTTCCAAAACCTTTGGGAGCCAGGGCTTAGGCTGAGCTCTTTGTAACTTTCTAATTCCTTTGAAGACAAATTGGGAAAACAAACTGCACTGTTTTTTCAGAGCTGACTGTGTCATGCTGTGCTTCTTCTTCCTCCCAAAAGGCCTCCCCTTTTACAGCAATGACTTAAGTAAAACAGCAAAAGAAAAATAATAGTCATATGGATCATATAATATGCACTGATTCAGATAATACTAAGGATAACTAACCTTTATACCAGTGGTTCTCAACCAGAGGGCATCTGGCAACGTCTGGTGACATTTTTGATTTTGGTTGTCATGACAGGGCGGTGTTACTGGCATCTAGTGGGTGGAGGCAAGGGATGCGGCTAAACTTCCTACAATATGCAGGATGGGCCACCACAGTAAAGAATTATTTGGCCCAAGGTGTCAATAGAGTTGAGGGCTGAGACACTCCAGTTTACATGGATCATTTATGATGTGCCAGGCTGGGTTCTAAGAGCTTTGCATGTAGTAGCTCATTGCTCACTACATTCATCAGAGAAACAGAACCAATGGAATAGGTAGAGAGACAGACACAGACAAACAGACATAGTCAGGGAGACAGAGAGACTTATTAAAAGGAATTGGTTCATGCAATAAGGAGATGGGTAAATGCAAAATCTGTAGGTGAGCCAGGAGTACAGGAGACCCAAGCAGAGCTGATGTTCCAGTTCAAAGCCCATCAGGTAGAAAGAGCCAATGTTGCAGAGGAATTCCAAAAGCCATCAGCTAGAGATTCCCTCTTGCTCAGGGGAGGCTGGTCTTTTGTTCTATTCAGGTGTTCAACTGATTTTATAAGGCCCACCCACATAGGGAAGGCAATTTGCTTTACTCAAGTCCACCAATTTAAATGTCAATCTCATCCCAAAACACCCTAACAGAAACAAACAGAATGTTTGACCAAACATAGGCACACAGTGACCCAGCCAAGTTGACACATAAAATTAACCGTCATACCCACCTATGAGGACGGCACCCCTATTTATTAATGACCTTGGAAGACTGAACTGACAGCCCAATTCTTCACCTCCCCCTACATTCTCGCCTTCACCCTTGCTTCACTCTGGGCAGAGTGTTCTTCCCTGTTTTGAGTCTGGACTCAACCATGTCACTAGCTTTGGCCAGGTGCAGAGTTGACAACGTGTTGGTTCTGAGGCTAGGCCTTCAGAGGCTCCACGTGTTTTTGCTTCCCTCTTGCACCCCTGCCAACTCCACAAGATCAGCTGGCCCTGCCTGTCCCGCTGACCCCAAAGGATGAGAAACACAAGGAGCAGACCCACCCCGCTGACTCACATGCCTGCGGTAAGAGGCAGTCGCCCCAGCCAAACTCAGCCAAGATCATATGAGCCCCAGGTAACCCACAGCTATGTGAGCAATAGTGGTTGTCATTTAAAGCCACAGAGTTCTGGGATGGTCTGTTCTGTTGCAATAGCAGAACAGTGGGCTCCATTTTAGCAACAAGGGAACTGAGGTGCAGAGAGCTTAAATAACCTGCCCAGGTCACACAGCTGGTAGGTTCTGTGCCAGGCCACATACTGGTGCCTTCACTCATTGGATCATCATGGATCTTCACAACGGTCCGGTGAAGCTGGTGAAGCTGGAATTTCAGGCCCATTCTGTAGGGAAGGTGATGAAACATCAGAAGTTTTAGCGGCATGCCCTGGGAAGGGCGGAGCTGAGCTTTGAACACCAGTGTACTTTTGCCCTGACACCACGTGGCCACCCGCTAAAAGCAAAGGAATTAAATAACAGACAAACTTCCACTTCAGGGGACACTCAGCCAGGCCATGACACAGGCACCATCTGGGACACCCCTCAGGCTCTCGCTTACATATCCACTGCCGAGCCATCAATTTTACCTCCAATAATATCTCTTGGATCTATCCACTCCTCTCTGTGTATGTATCCACCTGGCCCTGAACTTCCACCAGCCTGTATCTGCCCTCCTGGCATCCCTTTTTGCCCCTCCAATCCATCATCCACATGACAGCCACAGGGACTGTTGAAAATGCATTCTTATGGTGGGCCTCCCTTGGAGAGTGGGGGGAACGTCGGAGGGCCCCCACTTCTCTCTGGATAAAGAACAGAGTTTAACAAGGCCTGTACTCTGGGCCCCTGACCACCTCCTCTCATCGCACTCTCCCCCTCACTCTGTTTTCTCACTTAATCAACAGATATTCCTTGAGTGCTAAGAGCCCAGCAAAGTGTTTAGTGCCAGAGACACAATCATGAAGATGACCAAGTCCCCTGCCCTGATGAAGCTTACAGTCTGCAGGGGAGACAGCAGATGGGACCCCGCCAGCCTTTCTGCCATTCCCAGAAATCACCACCATCCATCCAGCTGCAGAACCTTCACGCCTGCAGTTTCACCTCCCTGGAGTCGCCCCTCATCACCCAGGGCCAAGTCTGATCCCAAGGCTTCCTGCTCTCACACTGTACTTGGATGTCAAAGCACAAACCCTGGTGTGTTATCACACACTCAGATGCGTGCGGCTGTTTACTGTCTAAATTTCACATTGGAGGGTGGAAACTCGGCCCTGCTTCATGCCACAACCCCGGTGCTTCAGACACAGCTATGTTCAATATGACTGAGTAGAGTGTAGCTGAGAGAGAAATCAGCCTAGTTTACAATAAGACCCCCGGCTTTATGTGCATCTCTGGCTTGAGAGGAACAGGCAAAGATGCAGAGTCCCCATGGCCTGAGGGACATGGCAGAACCCCAGACTGCCAGTTGCCATAGGAACTGCCTCCAAGTTGGCTTGTCCACAAGGAACACAATCCTACCAGATGTCAGAGGTCTGGCTGGCTCCCAACTTCTGCCATCCTCACTCTGTGGGACACGCTCTGTGGTGACTCCTGGGAGTCACACTGTGTAATACCCTCCCCTTGAGTGTGGGCAGGACCTGTGATTTGCTCTGAATGAATAGAATATGGCAAAGGTGATTACACTACATGAAAACTGCAATGTCCACCTTGCTGGAAACCCTCTCACCCTTGCTGGCTTTGACGAAGCAAGTGGCCACGTTGGGGTGGGGAGACCCACAAGGCAAAGAATGGAGAGTGGCCTCTGACCAACAACCTGCACAGAACTGAGGCTCCCGGACTTACAGCCACAAAGGATGGAACTCTGCCCAGTTGAGCCTCAGATGAGACCTCAGCCCTGGCGACAGCTTGATTGCAGCCTATATGGTTCAGAAGCAGAGGATCCAGCTAAGACCTACTCAGATTCCTGACTCACAGAAACCGTGAGATAATGAATGTGTTGTATCAAGTTGCTCAGTTTGTATAATGTTATTATGTACCAATAAAAAATGAACACACTGACCTTGGCTGACACACCCACTTCTTTTCCCATCCCGATGGGACATGTGCTCATAGAAAATGCTGTGCTAGTTCACTAGGGCTGCCATGACAAATCACCACAAACGAGATGGCCTAAAACAACAGAAACCCATTCTCTTACAGTTCTGAATGGCAAAAGCCTAGAATCAAGGTGTCAGCTAGGCTTGAGGAAGACTCCTTCCTCGCCTCTTCCTATCTTCTGGTGGCTCCTAGTAATCCTTGGCATTCCCTGACTTGTGGATGCATTTCTCAAATCCCTGACTCCATCTTCACATGGCCTTCTTCCCTACGTGTGAGTCTATGTCCAAATTCCCTCATCCTATAAGGACTCCAGTCACTGGATTAGGGCCGACCCTAATCCAGTGTGACCTCATCTTAACTTGATCACATCTACAAAGACCTTATTTCCAGATAAGGTCACATTCACAGGTACTGGGGGTTAGGACTTCAATATACCATTTGTGGGGCGACACAATTCAACCCCCAGGAGATGCTGTCTTCATACCCAGAAAACAGAGCATGTGGGTCTCTGCCAACTCCAGCTCCCTGGGAAACTGCCCACTCACCCCAATTTCCACCAACGCCTGGTCATTCACCCCATGCTTACTGAACACCCACACGTGTTGCCCACAGTGGAGAAACTGGGGGGAACAGGAGCGAGAAAACCTCTGCTCTCATGGAGCTCACATTCTGCTGTGGGGAGCAAGACAGACAATTAACACCAACACATAAGGAGATGGTTTCTGATGATGGCAAATGGTACGAATATTAACAGCAGCAGTAGTAGCTGGGGCTATGGTGGCAACAGCAGCTAACGTTGCTGACTCCGTGCAAGGCATTGTTCTAAATACGTCATGTGAATTTGCACTCTTCGTTTCACCACAACCCCATGAAGTAGCTACTGCTCAATTCCATTTTAAAGGTGGGGAAACTGAGGCACAGAGAGGTTGCACACAACTAATGGCAGAGCCAGGATTCGAACCCAGGCCGCTGAGCTCCAGGGACCCACTATGAAGAAAATAAGGAGCTGGAGGAGGAAGGAATAGGACTTTAGATGTGGTGGTCTCCGGGAGAAGACTTTTTTGTTGTTTTTTGGCCACACCACGTGGCATGTAGGATCTTAGATCCCTGACCAGGGATCAAACCCGCACCAACTGCATTCAAAGCGCAGAGTCTTAACTGGTGAACTGCCAGGGAAGTCCCTGGGAGAGGACTTTTGAGTCAAGGCTTGAACGAACAGTAGGGCAGATGCCAGATTGCAGCAAGTGAAAGAGGGAACGTAAATGGAGGGTGTGAAGATGGCAAAATGATCTTTAGTTGTGGAAGGGTTCAGGCCCCCCTCCCAAGGTGGACATATCCAATGGCCACATCAAACAGAATGGAGATTGGGTGGAACCTACAGCACTTTAAGCAAGGGCTTCTTAGAAAGCAAGGTGCTGTGTCCCCCCAAGGAATGCTGTGATGCACCCCTGGTCCCCTTCTTGATGCCCCATCTGCATGCTGTAGCCTGCCCTCCCAGTGTGGGCTCAGGCCGGCCCCACTGCCTGGGGTGAGTAATAGGTTTAATTTATCATTAAGTTCCACAGAGCTGAGCTAGGCCAGCGACGCCTCTGGAACGGTGTGTGAGTAATCAGTGGGTGAGCAAAAAAGCCTCTGCATCCTTATTTATATTCATTTTACACTGGGGACATTTCTAATTTGTTTGTTCTTCTCTGATCTGGCTTCACCTACCTGGACTTGGATGACTGGGAAGAGACTGAGAAGGGATGGTCCAGGAGACCAGGGGAGGAAGGAGGAGAGACTGAGTCCGTGGGGTCAGAGAAGGATAGAGGCAGGAAGAGACTGGATAAGGGTCTGTCCACCCTAAATCTCTGCGCCCATCAGCTGCCAACATCTTTTTCATCCGAACATGATCCGAGCTTGTTGTTAGTGCAGGTGCCGAGCTGAACACTGGGAGGGGTAGACAAGAGGGCTTTGGGGCTCCTGCCTTCAGAGGGTTCCCAGCGCTGGGAGAGATGCTCATGTTAATGATTTTAAAGCCCAGGCTCCGATCCATGTGTATAAGGTGGTACAGGCTCAAAGGCAAGGGCAGGGATCCTCATTCTGATTCTTCGTGGGGTTTCAGGATCCAGGATCCCAGAGCCAGCCTGAAATTGAGGCAACATTGTCCCTCCTCCCTGAACGGGAATGCACACAGGTCAGGGAAACACGATCAGGCCAGAGTGGGTAGGGAGGGTAAGAAAAGGTCTCCAGCACAGGGAAGGTGAGGCTGCGCCTAGGTTTACCAGCAGATGTGTCCTGGCAGAGTGAGTCTTCAGCCCCTCCAAATACACCCCGACAGGGAATCCCCAACTAGCCCCGCAAAAGCCACGGGCTTCAAAATTGTACTGGAATGGGGTTTTCTTCCCTCTCACCCCTCCTTTAAGAAGGTCACCTGTCATGCAATCAGGACCGACAAGGAGACAGAAACCCTCTCTGCAAATTAAGAGGCAGGAGCCCAGGCAGGAGAGGTGGTCCTCAGCACAGGGCCCGGGTCTGGTTGTGTTCCGACTTCTCCCAAAAGCTAAGTCACTGTGAGGGCAAGAGATGCAGCAGGAGAGAGGCCCCGGGATAGGGGGGCTCTCTGCCCACCGCACAGATCACACCTGGAATCTCAGACTGCAAATGTTGCTCAGAGACCAGCCAGGTGGATTAAAACTATCTCAGACTCTCCCGACTCTGTGGAAATAGGTAGCTGTGATCTGAAATAAAAGATGGCACATTCCTGGGATTCTGTGAGCAGCGATATAAGTGGAACAAGATAGCAGCCACCGGGCAGAACAACTCAAGGCTTTGGACAACATTCAAGGTTATCCCAATGACCCTTTGGTTAAATGTGAAGATGAGAAATTCCAGGTTTTAACTAGGGGATGGTGGAGAATTTGTGGGACAAGAGGTTTATGCAGCCTGCAACATCAATTCCTCATTTCTTCTTTTTTTGTAACGGCTTTACTGAGATATAATTCACATACCATACAGTTCACCCATTTAAGCGTACGATGCAATGGTTTTTAATATATTCACGAGTTATGCAACCACCACTACAATCAATTTTAGAACACTGCGTCACCCCCAAAAGAACCCCCCCCCAAAAAAAAACCCTACCTTTAGCTAATGCCCCAGCATTCCCAGCCCCTGGGAACCACTAATTTACTTGCTGTCTCTATGGATTTGCCCAGTCTGGATGTCTCATAGAAATGGCCTCCTTCTTTCTTTGCTGGGGGTCAGCTTGTGCTCTGCAGCCAGAATGTCTGGCTTCAGCCCATCTCCAACCTTGCCACTCATGGCCTGGTGGTGATTCTGTCCTCCTAAGCTTCAGCATCCTCATCCAAAGTGGAGCCAAGCCCTGTTCTTCACCCATCAAGTTGCAGGGAGGATTACATAAGTTAACACCCGACATGGTGTCTGCACCCAGTAGGTGCTCAGCAAATGGGAGATGTGAGTCTGCTCTTGTGTGTTTGCCTGGCTTGCTCAATGGGGATAGCACAGGGTCCTCCCTCTTGGAGATAACAGATACAGTGCCAGGTTCCATGAAAATAAAAAGGGTCCACGCACATGGAGGTTAACCCAGAGCCTGCTCAATGAATGGGGCCTTTTTAGGATCGTGCCGATGTGGACGGTGAGTCTGGCCAAGTTTGTGGTTCTAATGGTCAGGACCATTAGCCTCACTGCAGGAAACTGTCTCTTAGTGGCCTGAAGACAAAAGCCAAGCACGGCCTTGTTATCCAGGAGCCAGGGCCAGGCTGGGCAGGCACCACCGAGCAGAGACAGAGGTCCAGTGGGCTCCTGGCAAGCCCAGCCTCGCTGGGCAGCTGTCGGTCCTGGGAGGCTGCCTGCTGTGTGCTCCAGGCTCCCAGGGCCTGGGGCAGGCGTGGGAATAATCGGGTTACATGCTCAGGGGATGCTGCTGCTCTTGGCAGAGCCACAAATTGAATATGAAATGAGTAATCGGGAGCCAAGCTGTTTGTGCTGTGAGCAACAAGGCCTGGCTGGCAGGTTTCCTCCATGCCGCCCCCTCTGGACCAGAGGAGCGGGCTGGGGAGATAGCCCCAAACCAGCTCCAGGGGTAACAGGTAAGCCAGCTCCCCTCGCTGTGATGGGGGGCAGGGCAGGGATGGCTGACACCCAGCAAAGAAGGAAGGACATCATTTCTATGAAACATCTAGAAGAGGCAAATCCATAGAGACAGAAAGTAGATCAGTGGCTGCCTGGGGCTGGGGAGGGTGAGGGGATTGGGGTTTGATAGCTAAAAGGTATGGTTTTCTTTTGGGGGTGATGAAAATGCTCTAAAAATGATTGAGGTGATGATGGCACAACTGTGAATTACACTTGAAACCACAGACTTCCACACTTTAAGTGGATGAAGTCTATAGTATGTGAATTATATCTTAAAGTTGTTATAAAAACAAGAGAGAGAGTTTGGGGGAAGGGGGTTGAAGAATGACTTCCCATAGGCATGACTCTTCGTCCACAAAACCAAAGGTCTTCTCAGACTCTGCCATAAGCACGAAAATAAGAGCTAAGATGTATGAGGTACTTCACAGAGGAGAAAACTAAGGCACAGAGAGGTTAATTCTCTTGCTCAAAGTCACACAGCAACAAATGGCAGTCAAGGTTCCTCCCCAGCCTATCCAGTAACAGGCTTGTGCTCTTAACCACTGGGCTGTATTGCCTCTGACTGATAAGCACCTTAGCACTTGCTTGGGGCACCAGGGAAGGAGGAGACAATATTGTAGGAGAGACGTATGTGTTTGACACATCTGAATAGAATAATCAAAGCACCCATCGTGGGCAAGAACAGAACTTTGCTGCATTTCAGTACACACTGTAGTGGGGAGTCTGTCTTTTCTGGGACTAGGTCTCTCGAGGCCTTGATCCAACTCAGCATCTGTGCCCTGGTGTCCCTGCTCTGGCAAGGGGAGCCTGGAGCCAACAGAAGTCAATCTGATAAAGATCCGACTCATGAGGCAGGCTCCGGCACTGCAGACGCCGTAGATGTCTGCAGAAAGGCTGTAACTCAATAGAGAATTCTGTTAATATGGTTGCCGCCTGCCCTCACCCCTTCAGCTCCCAGTCTAACCTCTGTGGCTGGAGACTACAGGGTCCTGATTACATTTTCTCCCCTCTCACTGTCCTAAAAAGATGACTTTGTCGGGCTTCTGCTGCCACCTACAGCAGCTGCAACAAAAGGCAGTTCTGCAGCCAGACCTGGAGAAACAGAGCAGGGCGATTCAGGGGAGGAATGGGGCACTATGGGCCAAAGCCTGAGATCTGATATCCAAATCCTCCCCAGGCCCTCAGGCCAGGCTGGGGAAGAACACTCCGCAGGCTTCTCCCCACCCTCCTCTGGAGAGGCCCCACCCCCTGGGACACACCAAATGGAAAGGAGGACCAGCCCCTCTTCTTGTCCTGGGGATGCTCTGATCCCTCTGCCCCATCTCGTTCACCCCCTCCTCCAAGAAGCCCCTCTGGACTCCCTCCCCTGCTTTAGCTAAGCCCAAGCTAGCTCCCTTCTGCCTGCTCCACTGACCACTCTGCACTGTAGCTGCTTACCTGCCTGCCCTTTCCCCCAATAATGATAATAGTCAGGTTGACCTTCACTAAGCACTGTGTTTAGAGATTTGCACGCACCATCTCATTGAATATTTCAGCACCTTAGGAGGGAGATGCCATTGTTGCCTTCATTTCGCAGGTGACAAAACTGACGCTCTGAAGCGTTAAGTAACTTAGCCAAAGCCAGCCTGGGGTCTGACTACAGCCCCATCTGCTTCCATAGACAACCCTCTTAATGCAGGAGTCGCCCTGTCTCCCCTGCTACCCTCCACCAACCCTTTCACATGATGGACAGGGTGACCATATAGTTCACTGCTATTAACTGATTTAGAAACTTGGGAGCCTACTTGGCTGGTAAGTAGATAATCATGTTTTCTTTTATAGGGCTCATGTAATGTTGAAAGCAGTTGTTGTAAAAAAAAAATATTAAAAATTATGATGTCTGGTCATTGTGAGACACCACTGGGGCATAACTTCTCTTAGTCACACATTCCTTGTCCTTACCGTCTATTTCACTGGGATTTGGGGATGATGAGAGATAAAATGCAGCCAGAATTGCAATCCCAGAGGCAACTCAGAACTATGGATGGAAGCTGGCTTTGGGAGACCAGCAAGCTGGTGAATCAACTGTGCGGTGAAGAAGTTACCACCCCAGCAGCTTATGGAATTAGATGCTGACAGGACCACTCTGCCCTGATGGAACCAGAGCTGAAGCCTCCAAAGGTGGCTCCACACTCTGAGGGGCACTGGCTGAGGAGGGTGTGCCTGGGGAGGTGTCCAGCATGGGAGTGAACTCTGAATCATGAGGTATCGTGAGTCAAGAGTCAAAGAACTTGGGGGAAACCTAAGAGCCACCTACAAACATTTGAAGGGTTGACACTTGCAAGATTGTAGACCTGATGTATTTTCCTTGAGGGCAGACCCAGGAGAAATTAAAAATAGGAAGAGGGAGAAGAGAGACAGCAGAAGATTGGTGCCTGGCACGCGGCTGGCACATAATATTTGCTGCATGAGGAAATGAAATGATGAATGGCCATTTTGGAGTCAGAGAATCCTGGGTTCAAATCTTCATCTTACCCTTTCTCACTGTGGGGTCTTGGTCAAGTGATGTAGTCTCTCTAAACCTGTTTGTCCTTCCGTAAAGTGGGAGTGAAAGAATCAATGAAGACCACTTTCAAATCAGAATTGAATGATCTCTGGGTTTTAGAGAGTAGAAGGAAGGGTGGAAATCTGGGACCTGAGCAGGGAGAGCCCAGCAAAGGGGGCAGAGGGCAATGCCATCTGTGCCAGGACAGGCTGACCAGCCACGGGACAGATATGTGAGCACCTCTTCCATGCACAGCATTGGACCCAGGCACAGGGGGATGACAAACATGAAATAATGCATGGTTCTACTCTCCAAGGGCTTATGATCTAGAACAGAAGATACAATATAAACCGGCTGAAATGGCTGAAGACAGAACAGAGCCAGATACGGCCGCCAGCATCAGCACCTGAGATGCCTGTGAGAAATCAGACCTCTGGGACCCATGAAGACCCAGTGAATCAGACTCCTTTCAGGGTGAGGTTCTGGAAACTGCATTTCATCCAGCTGCATGGGAACAACTTACACACTCCAACTCTGACAACCAGTGACTTAGTGCTTCTGAGAAGGAGGTAGCGGGGCGGTGGGGGGCAGTCAGCAGACCTTGCGGCGGCCAGAGGATTCACGAAGGAGAGATTGTGGATCCAAGCCTAAGAACACGGGGTGACAACAGGTGGGGAGGGAGTGATGAGCAATTCGGAGGGTGGGGAACATGAGACCCAGACTCAAAACCACAATCCCACGTTGGGATAATGTGCATCGCATGTTGGGACCATTGTCAGAAGGTTTCTGTTGGGAAATAAGAGAACATCAGGTTGGATGTGTGACTGTCCATCCCTCAAATGCACCCACCCCTCTCCATCCCCACTGCCAGCAGCCTGGTCCAAGGTAGCTCATTCCATCTCTTGCCTGAACAAAGGCCACAGCCTCCACAATGGTCTCCCTGGTGCCAAGACTGCCCTCCACCCTTTATCATCCTCACAGAAGCCAGTGTGACCGTCTAAAAATACAAAGTAAACCAACTGAACAATGACTAGCACTCATACACCACTACCACCAATTAAATTTCCCCAACCCGCACTCTCAGAATAAAATTCAGTCCCCTTAATGAGACCTCCAGCCCTCCAGGGCCAGGCCTCTGCGTGCTCCTCCCCACCCTCACTCACTCCGGCTACTCTGCACTCCTCTTTATTCCTCAAAAGTGCCAGCTTGCCCCCACCTTCCAGCCTTTGCACTAGCTTTTTCCTCTTCCAGGAATATTCCTTCCTCCTCTCTCTCTCTGACAGGCTCCTCCTCATCTTTCAGGTGTCATTTCAAACGCCACCTCCTCAGAGATGCTTTCCTCAAAGCCAAGCTACCTAAAGCATCCTCCCCCTAAACTTCTATTTACTCAATCACCCTGTTTCTCTTGGGCAACAATCAGAATCTGTAAACTCTCTTGCCCAAGTTTGCTTCTTTATTGTGTGTCTCCCCACCCATATTGCAAGTTCCAGGAGGAGAGCAGAAATCTGTCTCAGTCACCATTGAATTTCTAGCACCTGGAACACACAGGGTGTGGATGAGGCTTAACAAGCATTTTCTGAATCCATGAAAAAATGCATCAGCTGGAGGAGGCCTTGAATGCCAAGCTAAGGAGTGGGGCAATGTGCCAAGAACTTCATAGAAGGAGCAATACCCAGCACAATGAAAGAAGAGCTTGTGTTATCTGAGAAAAGCTCTCCAGAGGATTTCTAAGATAATAATAGCAAAGTAAATTTCAAGAGGGGATCTAAATTCACCAACCCCGGTGAAAGCTGAAAATTACCACCCCAGCTGGTGGAAATGTCAATTCAAACTTCATTTATAAAACCATTTCAGGCTTGATTGCTAAATTATTATTTCATATGAGAATAAGCATTGTCTGGATAAAAAGCAATGGCAAAAGTAAAAAATTCAATTTACTCCACATCCCCCTCCCCCCCCAAAATATATTTTAACATTAAAAGTTACTCCAGATAATTGCAGATATAAATATCACTTAGTGCAGATGTTGTGTACAAAATATAATTATTACTCATGGAAAATCAATGGTGGCAAATGATAAAATCCATGATCTAGGCCTTTCTTTCTCTTGTTTTTAATCAACTTTATTGTGAAATGTAATGCAATTATAGAAAAATCCATAAAACACAAATGCATAGTTTAATAGAAAATTGAAAAGTGAATACTTGTATAACCGTCCCATTTCCCTACCAATCACAACCACCAGTGTAAAGCTTATTCTGTGTAGTGTAAGCACCTGACAATGAGCTTTCTTTTTTTTTCTTTTTTTAACATCTTTATTGGAGTATAATTGCTTTACAACGGTGTGTTAGTTTCTGCTTTATAACAAAGTAAATCAGCTATACATATATCCCCATATCTCCTCCCTCTTGCACATGATCTAGGCCTTTCTACTGAGCAGAAACGTATTAGTGCTTTGGCTGTGGTTTATGTGCATTTTAATTGAAAATGACCTCTAACTAGAAAGGAATCGCAACACAGGGATGGAACAGCCGATTGCAAATAAAGATGTAATGACCACCAAACTCTCTGGCAATGTAGGGAGTTCAAAGAAGGAATCATTTCCCCTCAAAGCATTCCTTGCTCCCTCTCACTCATTTACTGAGTGCTCTGTGCCCGCCCTGTGGTCACCAGCTGTAAATCAGATAAAAAAGTTTGCTCCTGATAGACATGTGTGAACAAATGAGTAGATGAGATAATGACAGATTGAGGTATGTGAATGAAGGTAATAAACAGGGGGCTGAAATGCAGTGTGATTGGAGAGGCCACTGTACATGGGGAGGCCACTCAGAGACCAGTGGTGAGAAGGAGCCAGACGTGGGAAGGCGGGGAAAAGAGAATAAGCAAAGGCAATAATAAGAGGAGCTAGGAGACGATCAGTATGTTTGGAGCATAATGAACAAGGGGTGGAGAGGGGGCCATCTAGGATATTTGCTACTGGGGCTTTCAATCACCTTGATCCACCATCTCTGAGGTCCCTCAACTGGTCCACCCTAGATACTCAGCAAGCAAAAGCTATTGGGTATCTGCAATGAACCGAATGTTTGTCGTCTCCTCCAAAACTCATACGTTGGAACCCTAACCCCAAAGGTGCTGGTATTAGGAGGTGGGGCCTTTGGGAAGTGATTAGGTCATGAAAGTGGAGCCATCATGAATGGAATTAATGCCCTTATACAAGAGACCCCAGAGAGCTTCCTCACCCCTTCCAACATGTGAGGACACAGCGAAAAGACGGCCATCTATGAACCAGGGAGCAGACCCTCATCAGACACCAAAGCTATCAAGCACCACGATCTCAGACTTCCAGCCTCCAGAAGGGTGAGAAATAAATGTCTGTTGTTTATAAGCCAGCCGGTCTATGGTATTTTTGTTAGAGCAGCCTGAACAGACTAAGAGAGTATCTGAATCCAAATTTCATCTTGATCCCTCTGCACCCATTTCTACTATAGAGTAACCCCATAACCCCAATTCACACATGCCCGACAGCTGCCAGGTGGATGTGGCTCTTCTGCCATTGGCCCCCAGGCTACAGGAACACACTGTCTCCAAGAGACCTTAGGGGAGTGGGGGGAGGGGTGCATGGCAAAGGTCTCTTTGTCCATTCCTTCCGTCAGCCCACTGACACAGCACTTGCTTTCAGCTCCCCCATGCCCTCCAGAGCAAGGACTCTCACCAGAGTCAGGTTTTGGGCACCTACCCAAGATCCACTGATGCCCTTGGAGTGATTCATCATTGCCAGATTCCATGCATGTGGAGAGAAAGCAATGATACATTTAGCCCTCCATCCTCTTGAGCATTCCCTGACATGAGAGAGGCCAGGGTCTGACAACTCTCCTTTGACACAAAAGTCAAGTGTCTGCTCCAGGTCACGTAGTCTGCAGATTCTAGTGCAAGACTGGAATCCAAATGTCTGGATTTGGGGAACGAGGTATTCAATGAGGACAAGGTCCCCCAATGAGATGGCACAGAATTGTTTGGGAAGAAAACATATTAAGAGTTCAGTGGGAAGCAGCCGCACAGCACAGGGAGATCAGCTAGGCGGTTTGTGACCACCTAGAGGGGTGGGATAGGGAGGGTGGGAGGGAGGGAGACGCAAGAGGGAAGAGATATGGGAACATATGTATATGTATAACTGATTCAGTTTGTTATAAAGCAGAAACTAACACACCATTATAAAGCAATTATACTCCAATAAAGATGTTAAAAAAAAAAAAAGAGTTCAGACTCAGCTTCCTTAGGACGCCAAGGCACATAACCAAGGATAAAGGAGAACAGAATATACTGTCATTGCATTGGGGTCCCACCTTCTGCTCCATCATGAAGTAAATCACCACATTCAAAAGTCTTTTCAAAGCCCCACAAGAAGGCTGTTTAGCTCTGCCTTTCTGAAATCCCTTTTTTTTTTCTTACTTTCCTCCTCTGCTGTCTCTTTCAAAACAGCCACAAATGAGACAGGGTGATTAATTTCTTATTTTGGCTACCGTTGCAGAAATACCTTTCTTCAAACCCTGGTGCAAAAAGGAAAGATTTAATCAGTCTCTAGTGTGGCTACCTATTGCATTTGAGACCATCTTGGATGGGAGGCAAAGAAGAGGTTTTCAAACATTAAACTTTAATGAGCAGAGCAGGCAAACATATTGCTGTGTCAACACCCAGCTTGGCCTCACTGGGGAGAAACCTGGGCTAGTTCATCAATCTCCCCAGATTGGTATTGTCATCACTCTCAGCTCTCATTACATTTGCCCAACCTGGGTGTGCATGGAAAATATTCTGTTAAATCAATCAGCACTTAGGGAAAGCCAATGGGAGTGGGGACTTTGCAAAGTTTTGCTAGGTTGATGGAGACACGGAGCTTTTTTGTGCTTCAAGGTTGAAGTTAATTCTTTCTAGTTCTAAGTCACACCTTAGATTTCAAATGGTGCTTATTGCAGGAGGAGAAAAAGCAAGGAGAGAGGAGACGGTTTGTCTTGAGGAAAAAGATCAGGACAACAGTGAAAGCTAGGTCTTGGGTATCTGAGTTTCCAAAATTATCTAGGCTAGTAGTCAGCACACTTTTTCTGTAAAGGGCTAGACAGTCTCTGTCACAGCTTTCAACTCTGCTATTATACCACGAAAGCAGCCATAGGCAACATATAAACGAACGGGCATGGCTGTATTCTGATAAAACTTTATTTACAAAAACAGACAGTTGACCAGATTTGGCCCATGGACCATAGTTTGCCAATCCCTTATCTAGGCTCTAAGGTCGAAAGAAGTGAATAGGATCCCATAGTGAATATGGAGAAAATCAAGATCAGCTTTCTCCTCCCATAAAGATCACTGCTTGAAGGTCAGAAGAAAAGAGTCAAGTCCTATCTCACTTTGATGGCTGATGGTTTAGTGGGAGAAGGTAAATATTATTTCATCCAAATAACTCCCCCGTTAGACCTCTGGCCATAGGACCTTTGCACACATTGTACTCCCTCTGCTTAAAATGTTCTTTGTTCCACTTTTACTCAATTAAATCCTCTTCATCTTCAGGTCTCAGCTAAGGTTACATCCTTCATCCTTCAGAGAAGACCTGCCTGGTGCTTCCCACTCCTGCCAAGCACTCAGCATTCTGCACTTTGGTTTTATTGCAATTGTGTCTTGATAGTTCCTCTTCCCTCATTGGACTGCAAACTCCATGAGGTCAGCATGTGGGAAGAACTGAGTGAATAGGCATTACATAAATGGGCATGAAAGGCTTTCATCTGAATTGGAAAACATGATTACCTGTGATCTTTGAGTTCCCCTCATCCAACAAATCCTCACTGAAACCCTCCGTCTCTGCAGAGAGAGAGAAGGGGGTCGTGCAGGGGCTCCTCCACCTGACTGTACAGTAGCACCCCCATGGAGGGCTCACTGAAACAGATCCCCAGGCCCCACACTCAGAGTCTCTGAGCCAGTAAGTCTGGGATGGAGCCCGGGAATTTGCAGTTCCAACCAGCTCCCAGGTGATGCTGCTGCTGCTGGTCCAAGGATCACACTTTCAATTCCCAACTCCAGCCACACATGAGAATCACCGGGGAAGCTTTAAAAACATACCAACATCAGGTCCCTCCCCAGACTAGTTATTGCTATATCGGAATCGCTGATGTTTTTTGTTTTGTGTTCTCCTTTTGTTTTTTAAAGCTCCATGGGAGATTCTAATTTGCAGCAAGGCTTGAGAACAACTAAGCTACAGGATGTTTATAATGCAAGAGCTGTCCTCAGGGCCTGGGCTCCTGCACTGGCTTTAGCAATGGCAGTCTGAGAAGGACCTGGGGCATCCCCCCTGAGGGCAAGCTCAGGGCTACCTGATGGGACAGCTCCCAGGGCACATCTGAGAGGCATATGGCCACCAAGCAAAGCTCAGGGAGGATTCATTAAAGTAGTTGGGCATAGCAGTTGTTGATTTGTTTTCATTGCCGTAAAAATTCCACTGTATAAATATACTACAGTGTTTTTACCCACTCGCTGTCGATGATTTGGGGCTCCTATGAATAGTGCTGCTATAAACATTCTAGTACACATCATCTGGTGAACATATGCATTTCTTGGGGCAAAAGAAGCCAGATATAAAAGAAAGCACACTATGTGACTCCATTTATATGAAGTTGAAACACGTAAAATTAACCTATAGAAGTCAGTGCTGGGGAGGGTAAGTGCTGGGGGGGAGGGTAGCTCTGGGTAATGATGTCCCAGATGTAACCTCTCTGTGATAACCTATCAAGCTACTGGAGACTGGTTGCCTTTCTGTAGGTATATTATACTTCAATTTTTTTTAAATTTTCATTGGAGTATAGTTGCTTTATAATGTGTTAGTTTCTGCTGTACAGCAAAGTGAATCAGCTATACATATACATATATTCCCTCTTTTTTGGATTTCCTTCCCATTTAAAGTTTTTGTTAAAAATAAAACACTCGCAGTGCAGAGGCAGATGCACTGCCAGCCTATGGCCTGCAGGGGGCGCAGCCACCTCATGAACTCTGCTCTCCCAGCTCCCGTCCGGAAACTTGCAGGCCGGGCCTCCTTGAAGTTTCAGGGCCGCCCGAAGAGCAGCAGATGCTCTGAGCTCACAAGCAGGAGTTCCCAGAGAAGCTGGGGCAGGGCCTGGCCACACTCACCTCTCCTAGCCCTCAGCTGAGCACCATAGCAGGCTGGAAATTCTGTTCTCAAAAGCTCTCAGCATCCCAAAGCAATACTACCCGAAAGAGAGCTCAGGATAGCAATGCTGGGTTCCCAGGGCCCTTCTCTCCACCTCCCCGAGGCTTGTACACACAGAAAGGGGCATTGTGGTCAAGAGTCAGGGCGATCTGGGTTCAAGTCCTGGCACTGTCATTGCTGGCTGGGTGACCTTGAAAAAGCACTTTACCTCCATTTCCAGTTCTGTAAAAGGAGGAGGTGATACCACCCACCTCGCGGGGTTGCGGCGTCTGACTCAGAATGTTATCAGTAGCTGTTATTCCTACCGAACGGAACTAGACAACACCAGCAGAGAGAGTGATCACAGAAGGGCAGCAGGAATTCATCTCCTTAGACCACCCAGCCTTGCCTCCTGGAGAAGGTGAGGACAAAATTCATGCCAGGCCAGTGGCTGCAGCTCATGGACTTCTGGTCTGAGAGATGGTGGCCGAGGTCAGCCTTGCCTTGATCAGCATGAAGATTGACAGCAGTTGGAAACAATAGCCCAGGCCTGGGGCTGACCTCTTTCCAGATGCTCTGGGCTTTGAGATGTCCTAGGATTCAGCACTTACGGTGCCAAGAAGGTTGGCAGCTACCTGGAACACCCAGGTCTGGTGGAGGGAAGATGTCATCTTGGGAGCCCTCTGAGTTCCACATCCCAGCTCTGGCACCTAATTAGCTGCATGGCCCTGAAATAGCTACTTGACCCCTCAGAGAGCCATCTATTTCCCAGGGAAATCACCCATCTTACAGGATTTAAATGAGAGCCAAAGGCAGGCATTGTCAGGCATCTGGCATATAATAGAGCTCAGGGGGTGCTGGCTCCCCTCCTCTGGGTGACTCTGACTTAATGAGATGATAATGATAGAAACAATATTAATACCAGCTCATAGGTGAGGACTACTCCATGCCATGACAGCCCTACGGGCAGGTACCATTGTCCCCGTTTTAGAGACAAGGAAACTGAGTCCTAGGACAAGGAAAGACAAGGATATCATCTTGCCCAAGGTCACACAGCCAGTTAGGGCTAAAAGTTGGATTTGAACTCAAGGCTGTCTAGTTTCAAAACTGTGCTTTTTACCCACCTGACTGTATTAAAACTTAAGCCACTGTCTCATCCCAGCCGTCGGGGGCAAGCCCTAGACATTGAGGATGTTTATGCCCAATTCCTTGTCCTTTATCCTCTTTCCAAGAAAGCTAACAACTCTCAACTCACCACATGGTCCCTGACTCTTCACCTTAAGTGCAGAGTTGAGCACAGCCAAGGGAGAGAACAGGGGAGGTCAGAAAAGAAAGCTGTATGAGGCTGTCAGTGACCTGGGCTCCCATTATGCAGAAATGCTCCAACCTTGTCCCTACTCTGCCCACAGAGCTTCAGTGTCGGCCAGAGCTGGAGATCAGGCCTGGCTCTGCCACGTACTAGTAGTGTGACTTCAGGGAAGTTAGGTGACCCCTCTGTACTGTGGTGTCCTCATTTATGGAAATGCAAATAACAAGGGAAAGGGAAACTACCAGAAAATATCCTTGCAAGGATTAAATGAGATAATGTGTTTGAAGTGCTTGGCGGAGTACTGACACATAAATCAGCACTTGAGTTTTAGCTATTATATCATCATCAACACCACCACCATCACCATCATCACCTTCTTTTTCATCACATCATCCTCTGCTACCTTATCACCAATATCATCCATTATCATCATCATCACCCTCCATCATCACCACCATTAACCTCCATCATCACCACCATCCTCCATCACCATCATCACAAATATCATCTGTTATCATCACCGTCACCATCATCACCATCACCATCATCATCCTCCATTATCATCACCAACATCTTCCATTATCATCACCAACATTATCAGCATTCCAAGGAGATAATGCATGTCAAAGGCATAGCACACCGAGGACAAGGAGAGGTGTGGTAAAGCTTCCCTTCTGTGTAGAGCAGACATGAGTTCTAGCATCTTGGAAGCATAACTGTTTTCTCTATCTTGCTCCTTAGACTCCATATGCCATTGTCTCAAGCACACAAGAGAATCCCAGGCATAGTACTATAGTCTCTAGTGCCTCCATTTCCCCAGAATATAGCCTCTGATCCCAGTATAGGGACCAGGCCCAGCCCCTCCAGACCTGAATTCCTAGGAGAGAGAAAAGGGCCCAAGTCCACCTCATCCTTAGGTTGCCCCCCAAAATGCAGAGTGGCAGATCCATGCTGCCAGGTCCTGCAAGAAGTATGAGTCTCATACCATCATTGGCTCCCTCCTCTCTGTTTAGTCAAATCATTCATTTAAAATAAATAAATAAATAAATTTCCATCTTCTCCTTCTCAGGCCTTATGCTAGGAACTCAAGAAACAGTACAGAACAAGATGGTCCTTATCCCCACCCTCAGGGAGCCTTCAATCCAGTGGGAGCAGCTGGACACTAGACAGATAATTATAGCTGTAGTTATAGCTGCAATGGGTTCTGGGAGGAAAAACACAGGGAGCCTTGATAGTGCGTGAGGTGGATCCTGACCTAATCGAGGAACTCCAGGAAAGCTTCCCTGAGGAAATGACACCAAAGCTGAACCCTGAATGATCAGTAGGAATTCTCACAGTGAAGGTACAGGAAGAAGCTGGGGGAAAGCATTCTTGGAAAAAGAATAAGCTTGTGCAAAGGCTTGGAGGCATTTTGCGGGGGAAACAATCTCCACTGAGGCAAGAGTATTTGAGGATAAAGAGAAAGAGGTAAGAGATGAGGTTGACAAGATCAAGGGGGTTCTGACTTTGCCTGGTCTGTTAAGCCAAGTAAAGGAGTCTTGGATTTTATTCTTAAATTCCTGGAAGCCATTAAAGAAAAACTTAAAAGAAAAAAATACCTGAGTCTTACCAATGCCTGCTTCATACACAGAAATAAGAAGGGCATTGAGCCTTCGCCAATGTCTTCTCTATCTCCTGAGAGTTATTCAAGTAAAACCATAAGTGGACTCACACTCTCAGAGAGAGAGAGAGAGAGAGAGAAAACAAACCACTGACAGGATGGTCAAGTTGACCAGGGAAGAAAGACACGCCAGGCACTTCTCTGAGCAGAGCATCGTTTCTTCCAAATCAAGAAGACCTGACAGCTAACTGGCAGTTGGGCATTCCACGCACCTGCTACCATCTGCCCAAACCTTCTTTCCTCCAGCTTCCCTGTCTGCCCATGCCAGGGAGTCCATACTTAAAACTGTTCACTCCAAACAGTGATGGAGTTGAATACTGATGTCTGCCAGGAACGCAGGCTCTCAGTGGTCCCCTTGGCTCCTCTCCCCTTGCTCAGAAGACGAGACATCCACGCTGGAGGTCAGATGGAGAATAAGAAGCTTCATGGAGCCCCCTTGTCCCTCCCTCCAAATGGTCTTTCCATCATGGGCAGTTTCAGGAATTAAGATGACCCTGGATGGAACTCAAGTTAGCCTCCATCACTTGGACGGCCCTGCAGTCAAGTATCTGTCACTGAGACTTCCTTGTCGGGAGGCATTTTGAGTTGCAGAGCATTTTTATACGGTTTTAAGTGTTGTTACTTTAAAGAATGACTGGAATAAAGCGGTTTGTAGAGGAAGTGCTTCAGGGGAGAGAAAAGAATTGTCAAAATTAGAATAACTTATTGGGAAGCAGGGAGAAGGGAAACTAGCTCATACTGAATTCCTACTAGGAGCAGGGTACTTTGCATGTGCTGCCTCTTTCAATTCTCACAATAATCCTCTAACAGAAGAACTATGATCATCTCCATTTTGCAGATGGAGAAAACAAGGTCCAAGAGGATAATAATAGCCCTCAGGGCACAGTGTTAAGTGACAGAGAAGGAACCTGAGCACACGTTCTATCTCGGTTCCCAACCCATGTCCATTCTTATGTTCCCACGCAGGGTGCACATTCACTTGTAAAGTTCTTGACAGTGTTTAAGGAAACTTCTTAAAGTTGCTCACGAGTAATGGAGCCTCATGGTTAAAAATCTGGGCTTCAGAGTTGGACAGCCTGGGCAAGTTACTGAACCTCTCTATGCCTCTATTTTCTCATCTGTGAAATGGAGACAATGGTACTTCCCTCCTTGAGTTATAATGAGGAATAAATTTTTAAATCCATATAAGTTCCCAATTATGGTACCTGGCATTTGGTGCATGGTTAATATTTGTAATATCATCATTATTACTAAGCACAATCATCATTTACTCTAAGTATCGTAGGCAACCTCCAAGATGGTCCCTAAAGATCCCCACCTCCTGGTATTCAGGTCCTTGTATAATCCCCTCCAGTTAGGTATGGGCTGAACTTACTGATTTGCTTCTAATGAAAGGAATAAAGCAGAAGCAATGAGATATCACTTCCAAGGTTAGGTTACAGAAAACTGCAGCTTCTGTCTTGGGTGCCGTCTCTCACTAACGGAAGCCGGTATTCATAAGCTTCCCTTTAGAGGGGCCCATGTGTCAAGGAACTAATGTCTCCAGCCAACAGCCAGTGAAGATCTGAGGCTCTTGTTCAGCCAGCCTCCTGTGTGAGTTTAGAAATGGCTCCTTCCCAGCAAAGCTTCAAGATGACTGCAGCCCTGGTTGACGTCTTGATTGCAGTCTGCAAGAGATCTTCAAACAGAGCCCCTGCGAAGCCACTGCACAACTCCTGACCCACAGAAACCGTGAGATGATAAATGTTTGTTGTTTTAAGCCACAAAGTTTTGGGGTAATTTGTTACACGGTGCTAGATAACTAATATGCTCATCCATATTCGTATTCACTCAACAGCCCTGTGCTTTATCAGCAGATCCAAAGGTGAATTTCAGCTCAGATCCTGTCTAGAGCATTATGAAAGACAAATTGGCATATCCAGAAGTAGTGAGGTACACTGTATTTCACACTCCAACACATGCAGCCTGACAGCCAAGACAGCCATACAGACAGGAAGCTGTCGCTCTACAGGATAAGATCTGAAGGGTGTGGGAACCGGAGACAATTAGATCTGAAAGAGCCTTAGAAATCTAAAGCAACTCCAGTGTGTTATAAACGGGGGTGGAGGGTAGGGGTGGGAGACATGCCTTATAGGATTAGCCGAGCAAGGCTTCCTCTAGGGGCACCTGGAGCCAGACTTGGGGAAGAGTGGTGATCACAGATCAGCAGAGACCAAGTGTGTCTTGATGGACTAAGGATATCTGCCAAGAGCGTCTGGTGGCTTGTACATCAAGTTTGCCACCCCTACTGTGGTGCTTCTAGAATGACTCCAGAACAAAAGGTGACTATACCCCACTGTAGAACCCCAAGTCATAAAGGACTCTGAACTCTGACAATGAGAATATTTGCATCAATCTCCCCTACCCAACATGATGCTTTGTAAAATATTTTAAGGGCTCCCCTACACAGGGGCACAGACATGAAGGCTCTTGCTGGGGTTAGAACTCTGGGACACTGATGTGTTACCAATTTCATTGACTGTGATAGATGATGGGTTGTATCTGCCCTATGGTCACTTCTCAGAGAAAATTCTAAAGCAAGGGATCGGAAAAGGGTCTTCTGACCCACAAGCTGCTTACAGTCTTCGAAGGACAATTGTTCTCACCTTTCATTTGCCCTTCAGGACCTTGAGACTATCCCTTGTCCAGGAGCCCACTCAGCCCAAAGATCGCTCCTTCTTGCTCCCAGAAACAGCTGTTTGCCAGAGGTCTCTGGAAGGTTACTCATGCCAGGATGGCCTGCTCTGTGCACAATAGTGGCACATTTAGAAGCAGGAATAGAACAAGTAGCCCCATACTCCACGCTGTGCCCTTGCAGGCATCCTTTATTGATCAAGACATTCTTTCTTAGGAACCTGGGTGTGGTCTCAAAGTCCACGTACACACAGCACTTGCAGCACTGCCTACAACCCATCGGCGTTAGCATGGAAATTAGATTTGAATCAAGTGCCTGCTTTGTCTTCCCTTCCTGGCTCACATGCTGAGTTTTGCAACGAGCCACCCTGGCTCTCTTTCCTCCACAGGCTTCACCTATGAAAAGTCACACCTCACCAGCCAATCCTGGCTGGGCTCCAAGAGGCAGGAGAAGCAGCCAAAGACACATCTGCCCATCTTCTCCTTGGCCTGGGAGGCAAACTCCTTGTTTCCAAGTGCAGCATGGATTGTAAGACTCCTTCAGCCTGCAGGACCACCAGGCACAGAAAAGTCATCCGTGTTCACAGTCTGAGAAATAATAAGGTCCAAGTTTCCCAGCCCCAGACACTTCACAGCCCACCTAGGCCAGGAGTCTTATAGGCACTGGGTCTCCGAAAGAGATTGGAAAAAGCATTGAGATGTCAAAAAGTGATGTCCCATGGGCTTGTCGTGTGACTCACCATAGTGAAAGTTGCAAGCGTAGGACCCTACCTGGGACAAGCACCCCTGTCATCACTACCTAAGAGAACGGGTTTTATGGGCTGAACTGTGCCTCCTCCAAAATTCATATGTTGAAGTCCTAACCTCCAGTACCTCAGAATGTGATTATACTTGGAGATACAATCTTAAAGAGGTAATTAAGATAAAATGAGGTCATATGCATGGATCCGAATCAATATGACTGGTGTCCTAATAAGAGGAGATTAGGACGAAGATATACACACAGGGGGACGACCATGTGAGGACACAGGGAGAAGACAGCCATCTACAAGCCTAGGGGAGGGGCCTCAGGAGAAAACAACCCTGCAACACTTTGATCTTGGACTTCCAGTCTCTAAAACTGTGAGAAAATGCGTTTCTGTTGTTTCAGCTGCCCGGTCTGTGGTTAATTCGTTACAGCAGCCAAGCACAGTAATACAAAAGCTGACCAAGAAATTTCAGCCTAAGGAAGTACACAGTATCTACCTTTTCCAGGACACAGCAACTGGCCATGATCAAGAAGAAAGACACACAGCTAGGTGATAATCTCATCCTTGAGAGCTGAGAACATGTTTCCATGGCACTTGTCATATGGAACAGTTGAGAGATTCAAGCCAGCATGTATGGTTGTCAGCCATAAGCTCGCTACTGAGTTGGGGGAAGATGCTTAATTTAAGACCCCAATCCAGCCTTAGATGACACTAGTGTAATGAAGGAGCCAAACAAGAAAAGAAAATTCAAGTCAACATGGAAAGTACCACCACAGAGGTTGTGTGGACCAATGCAAGTGTAAAGAGGAATAACAAACTAAGTCCTCCACTGCCAACAGTGAGCGTCTTTGGATATTTTTAGACTACTATACTTGTGTGGGAAGCCAGGCACTGATAATCAATGATAAGATTGTGCATGTGGCTACAACCATCACAAAGGGTACTTTTGCAATATCTATGGGAATTTAAAATGTTCTGACCTTTGCCCGAGCCATTCCACCTCCAGGGATATAGTGTACATGGATTTCCTTGCAAAATACAGCAAGATGTATGCACACTGATGTTCACTGAAATATCGTTTCTAAGATCAAATTCATGGAAACAGCCTAACTGTCGCGATCAAACAAATCATGGCACAGAGATAAGATGACATTTTATGCAGCCATCGAGAAGAAAGGAATAGAACTGATTGTGCCGGGGACTTCCCTGGTGGTCCAGTTGGTAAGACTCCACGCTTCCAATGCAGGGGACCTGGGTTCGATCCCTGGTCGGGGAACTAGATCCCGCCTGCATGCCACAACTAAAGAGTTCACATGCAGCAACTAAAGACCCAGTGCAGCCAAATAAATAAATATTTTTAAAAAGAACTGATTGTGCTGATATAGAAAGAGCTCCAAGATACAAGAAAAAAAATCAAGTCACAAAAGAGTGTAATCTGTGTGACCACTTTGGTATCAGCGTTGAATACCAAAGTGCTGCTATACACATTCACACACACACTAGCATAGCCTTAGATGATCTTTCTAGAAGGAATTCAGAAAGCCAGTGGGAAGTAGGACAGGCTGGGCTAGGGGGCCGGGGAATGAGGCATTTTGTACCTTTCTGTCCCCCGTGAATTGTCTAACCAAGTGCATTTATAATGTCAGCAGGAGTTATCTAGGTGATGGGATCACAGAATATTTTTTGTTTTCTTCCTGTATACTTGTATTTTGGAGAAACAAAGCTATAGGTGTTGTTTCTTTTAATCTATGTATGATGTATAGATGGGTGAGGTGTTTCTAGATGTGTAAACAGGTATGCATGTGTTTTTGTCTCACCTCCTTGGAACCTCTGAGGGAGATTAGGAGAAAATCCCTCATGGGCTTCAACCTGTGGTCAAATGCTTCAATACACACCATTAGCAATTCTGCAGAGCACAGCGGGGATTTCTTTTGCGTTTCTCCCTTGAAAGGAAACCAGATCACAAGTCACTCTGTGAATCTGAGACAGCTCCCATCTCTGGGGAGGACCCTGCCACTTGAGCATCTGAGCGGCCCCAACATGCAACAGACCCGTGCATGGAAACCACCTCTTGACTGGAGAAGGAAGGGCTTGTGGACAAGGGTCAAGTTCCTGGTGACTGAGCTGGAGGACAGGGAGAGAGAAAAAAAGGAAGGGAAGGGACCAGGATGTTGAGGACCAGTCTCTGCCTCTGCTTCTGGGCAAAATGCCTAGAGGGCAAGAGGAGGCAACTTCAGGCTCATAGACTGTTTCCGGAAACCCAACCTTCTCTGTCCGTGAGTACAGGTAACAGGGGTGGAGTGGTTCTAAAGAAATGGAACTACCCCACCTGCAGCTCGGCCTCTGGGCGTGGCTCTGGAAGTGGGGTCTTTGGAATCAGAGTCCTGAGTTCACATTGCATCTCTACCCTCTCCTAGCTGTGTGGCCTTGGACAAGTCACTTAACTTCTCTGTTCTTAAAGTCCTTGTTTTAGGGAAGGAGATGAGCAACAAACACACCAACAAACCAATCTAATGACAGCACCAAGATGTGACAAGTGCCATAAAGGAAATCAAACAGATGCTGTAACAGAGAAGAATGGGGGTCAGGGAGGGCTCTCTGAAGAAGATGGCATTTAAACTGTGACTCCATTTATACGTAGTGGAATAAGCCACATCTTGCCCATTGTATGAGCCCAGGTTCCAGGAGGGAACAGATGGTACACTCGAATTAGGATAATTTGAGAGGAATTTAATAAAGGGACTATTTGTAAAGGTGGGGATGGCGTTAGGGCAACCACAAGAGATAATGCAGTGTTCTGGGGCTAGTAACAGTGGGATTTCAGGCTCTGCCACCATCTCTGAGCCTGATTACAGACAGAGAAGGTTGCCTGCTGTCTTGTTTAGGAATGCAGCAGCCCATGGGAGGGAGCAGGGTCTGTAAATGCCCTGCCCTCTCCTCTTCCTCCCATAACCTGCATGGCTCCCTATTGCCCAAACCCAACCAGAAGCCAGTGGGCAAGGGAGCCTGGTACTGTGATCTATATAGGGAAGGCTCCCGGGTCACAAAGAGGGTAGAGAAGAGCAGTGGGTGGATCTGGAGAGAGAAACTGATAGTATCCATCCACCCATCCTTTTGCACCTCTGAGTCTTGGGCTGGCACCTCAGAGTTCACCAGCACTTCTAATCCTGCACTCGTAAGGCCAATGAGGATTACCTTGTGTATGTTTTATGCATGTCTGTTTAACTTTAATTCTCAGTGATTTTCTACAGATACACTTCTTCATGCAAGGGGCTTTCGCTGTCTAGAGCTTGAGATGTTCCAGGTAATCAATAATGCTGCAGCTCTGATTCCAGGTTAAATACCTGAACATTTATTACCCATTACTGGAAGGCACAGTGGAAACACTACTGCCAGCAGCACGCAGCCCCGTAAGTGCTCACAGCCTTCCCTCTCTCTGTTGGTCCACTCAGATTGGACAGGGTGAAGACTGCCCCACTTTTAGAAATCAAACCCCCTTTGCTAGTCTAGCCTAAATTGGGAGGAAAAACACCAAGGCTCTGGAATTTGCTCACCAAGCTGAGCCTCCAGGGAGGAAGTAACATTTGGCTGTGGAATCAGGAATGTTTGGCTGCCTCTTCCGTCACCTGCGCCTCCAAGGGAGACAGGGATGCAGAGCTGCAGTTCTGTGGGTTGTGGATTCCTTACTCCCTCCCTACTGAGCTGCTGAAGCAAAAAGAAATGGTCGCCTAAAAGTGGGGAAGCCAGGCTGGCCAACAGGATGTGCAGTGAGAAGCAAGAGGACCTACATTTGGGTTGGGTGAGCTGATCTTTCCATCACATCCCTTCTGCCTGAGCTGCCAGAAAGCTTCATACTAATGGCTGGGGAAGGACAATAGGGCCTGTGCCAGAAATTCCCTTCAGGGACAAGACACATTGTTTTGCAACTCTGCATCTCTAGGGAGACCTTTCTGCAATCAGAAAGTTGTGAAGCACCCACACGAGAAGTAGCCATAAGGAATCCATCCTGAAGTACAAGCCCATCATAAGAGGGGAGAGTTAGGTACCATATGTACCCCAGCTCCTCGATATGGAGCTTGCGATTAGAGAGAGCAATAAGGCAGTGACTGGGAATCAAAAACAATCTAGTGAAAATCAGAACCAACTCCTTTAGGTGTCCCATCCCTACTCAGCATCTTGTAGATTAAGAAACAGCCAGTGCAATTACTTCAATCACTTATGCAAAGTAAGACCAGTTCCCAAATTGGAAGTGACCGTCCAGGCCACCTGGTAGGGAAGGCAGCCTGTCTCCAGGAGGGGGGTTGAGCATCTCCCTCTTCATTCTTTGGCTCTTTACTTGGTGGTGAGATGGTCATAATCAAAATCACTACCTCCTTCACCAGCACCATCATCATCATAAAATCCACCAAAGTAAACGCATCCAGGGGAATTTTTCAGTTCTCCTTAAACAGGCTCTGGGGACCACAGATAAGCAGGCATCAAATACCCACATGCTAAAAGATATTCCCCAAAAAGGTTGTACGGTCACAGAATATTATAAGCATAGTAAAGGTGCTGATAAGCCCTGAAGTGAAGAAACAAAATTAGCTTTGTTCCCCAAACTTAGACAACCACAGTAACATGACTACCACCTTTTTAGAAAACTGCTCTGGGCACTTAACACTACGAATGCCCTACACAACGAATGCGGGGTACATTGCTTGAAGTTAGTGGTCCCCAACCATGGCTGTACATTGGAAGGTTTCAAAGATACTAACACCTGAGTCCCACCTCAGTGTAGATGAGCTACCAATGCAGATGGCGGCCAGCTTGTCAACTTGACCCCTGTCATGTCTGCTTGAGACCATACCTAGCACTTCATCACCATCCCCCAAACAAAGCCAATGCCACAAAACACTAACCGGAAATGGACATGTTGCTGAACATTCATGAGGTGGTGGGAAGGCGAAAATGCTGCACATTAACAGTGCAGAGCTTCCCGACAATTCCCTTCAAAAATCTCTGATTTTTCCCCATAGTTTTCCTCCAAACGGCAGTTGCTTTGTTCTCTTTTCACTTCTTCTTCCATTGCTCTTCCCGCCCAGCAGTCTCTAAGCCTCTATTATCCTAACCAATTCCCTTTTGAAGCTAAGCTTATACAGCTCACTCAGGAAGAATAGTAGTGCTCTGTTCTTACTCAGATCGCCCCCAGGCGTCTTGCCCCCCAATCCAAAATAGCTTGTCAAAGTGCATTTTCCAAATCTATATCCATGAAAACATCCGTTACAAAGAGTTCAATATGAATTCTTGCAGCTAGATGGAGAGGAAGACATTTTCATAAGACTAACTGGGAGGACTAGACTGAGAAAGATTAACCAGGAGGGCTGCATGGAAGAGGTGAGACTCCAGCCATCTTGAAATGATTCATGTAGAGAAAACAGGAAGAATCTGGAGGTTATGGACAGGGTCTGCACAAATCCCATAGTCTGGGAAAGGAGCTGTGGGAGGGGGGAGGAGGAAGAGAAGAGGGAGGTAGCGAAAGGCTTGTATTGTAATAGATTGAAGGCCTTCGATGGAGCAAATAATAATACCAAGCATGTACCTTGCCCTCAACATGTGCCAGACACCGTTCCAAACACTTCATTTATCTTGCTTTGCTTATACCCCACAACAACCCAGTGATGTGGGCACTGTTATCCCAGTGAGTCAGCAGCTGGGCTGGGATTTGAGTCAAGGCAGTTGTCTTCAGGGGCCATTTGCTTAACCACTGCATTAAAGAGTAATGAGCTAGAGCACCAATAAAAACAAAGCCAATTAAGCAGGCAGAATGACGAGATTCTGGATTAACCCAGAATCTTGCTGTCACAGGCAGGCGCTTGGCCAGCAGCAGCAGCATCGCCTTGGAGCTTATAAGAAATGCAGGATCTCAGGCCTCACTCCAGACTTACTGAATCAGGTTCTGCATCTTAACCAGATCCCCCAGGGGCTTCCTCAACACATGAAAATGTGGGTGTTGCTGGTCTGGAAGTTGGGGGTCGATATCGTAAGTCTAGTTCGAGAAGGGGCACTGTGGGTGGAAACAGAGCAGGTAAGAGCCCCGAGGAGCTGCTGGGTATAAATACATTGCCAAAGCCACATACAGCCGGCAGCAGTCATCCCCGACAGGGAGCAAGACAGGCATGGTTAAGAGGCAGAGCCAGAGCCAGGTACTAATGGCTCTGCCACCCACTCAAATGTGTGACCTCCGGCGAGTTATGAAACACCGAAGACTCACTTTCACTGTCTAAAAGTGGAGGCAAAGGACAGTTCCTCACTAGGTTGTTGAGAAGATTAGGTGAGAAATTCTATATCTGGTGCTTAGTACAGTGCCTCTTATGTATTAACCCCTCCACCAGCATTATCTACTACTACGACAATGTCAAAACTACAACTTATGGGCATTAAGCTGGCTCTGAAGTCTCAATTATAGTGACAATTCCTGGGAACACAGAAGAGGGTGCAGAGAAATGCAAAGTGCAGGTGAGCTACATGTCCTCATCTTGCCTGGATGGAGTTCAAAGATGCCATTTCATTCTTGACTGACTATTAGAGAAACAAGGGTTACAGCATCCTTTTCAAAGAAGTGAAAGGCAAACCACATGTAGAATGCCTACCTTCCAAATCAGCAGGTAAGATAAAAGCAAATCAAACTGAATCTGCAACACCAAGAAGAGAGAAAATAAATGAAACGGCAAGAAAAGTTCTTTTAAGGAATAACTTTTTAAATGACAGGTGATCAGACATATATAATGGCAAATATACTGATGCTGAACTCCTCAATTAAAAGGCTACAGACAGGGTGAATAAACAAGATCCATCTATAGGCTACTTCCAAGAGACATCTGCATTTCCAAGAGGAAATTTAAAAAGAGTAACAATGAAAGGATGTGCCCTGGCCCATGGGAACCAAAGACAGATGGAAAGCCACACTGATTTTAGAAAAACCCAAGCTCAAGATAGTCATTGCATATTAATAAAAGCTTCATAACCAGTACTAAATAGTAAATCCCCCTTGTGAGTCAAAGAACATGGACTCAAAATATATAAAACACAAACTGTGGCCAGTACCAAGAGAAACCAACAGAAATATAGTGGCTCTGGGAGACCCTAACCAATCCATCTCAGATTAAAAAAGGACCCAAGGCCCTTATTGTAAAATTAATGAGGTTTGTCAGATAGAGAGCACAACTTTACAAGTGTCCAAAGGGTATTTCAGGAAAATTTAGCCAGACTTGCCCATTTATCAATCCATTCACCCACCCACCTAGCCACCCAACCATCTACCCACCCATCCATCCATCCACCTACCCACCCATCCATCCACTGATCCATCCACCCACCCATCCACCTAACCAACCACCCATCCATCCACCTAACTGCCCACCCATCCATCCACTGACCCACCCATCCAATGTGCATTGAGAATCTACTCCCTACCAGGTACTACACAAGGTGCTGGAGATCCAATGAAATAAAAAGATAAGGTGCTTGTTATTAGGAATTTTACAGACCTCCTCCAAGCACAAAGAAAAACGGTAAGTAGACAAAGTTATTAAAAACAGAGGCATGATCATAAACAATGGGGTGTGACAGAGTGTAACAGGAGTAATAATGTGTCAGCAAAGGTCTCAGGTTTTCATTCAACAAGATATGTGAAGACAAGTGAGCAAGATGTGGTTCTTGAAGCTTATATTTTAGTAAGAGAGAGTCAAGTAAATAAACATGAGCACAAGAAAAGAATATGATTCCAGATAGTGCTAAGTGCCATGAAGAAGGTAAAACAGAGCAATAGAAAAGAACCTGTGTGGGGCAGGAGAGACGCTGATTCTTTGGCCAGTCATCAGAGGCTCCTAAAAGGAGACGGCACTGGATCTGAAAGCCTCCAAGTTCAGAAAGGTGCCTGGGAGCCAGCTCACGTCAGGGTGTCTGGGCATTATTCTTAGAACCACGGGAAGCCTCTGGATCTGCCTGGGTACTTTGAGCGGGTAATTCCATATGGTTCTGCCGGGCCCAGAAGACACCTTGGGTTCCCTGGGGAACCAGACACCCTGCTAAGCCAGAGCTACCTATGCCGGCAGGCTTGCAGCATCCACAGAGGCTCAGATGGTAAATCCTGCTCTAATTACACTGGTAATTATGAACCGACACTTGCTGAGCTGGAAAGAGCATTCCTTCTGTTAGGAAATGATAGCTGGGAAGCCAGTCCCAGCCTCTCAAACAGGGAGGGTGCCGTGAATTTACAAACAGCGGATGGAAGGAGGTGAGATGGGAGCATAGGCACCACCCTGAGAATTAAGTGAGGAGCCTGGACGTTGGGAAAGAGACTTGCTGGAACGTCCACACCACCTCTTCCTGTCCTCAAGGCAGCATCAGAAAGAACAAATACCATAGTCAGTCGGACCCAAATTTTAATCCTTGTCCTCCTCCAGGGAGCTGGGTGACCTGGAACGGTTGTTTGCCTCTCTGGTGTGAGGCTCCCCACCTGCAAATGGGTTTACTAATGACCTTTCTTGTGGGAGTCCACCTGGCACACAGCAGATCTGAGAAACGCCAGACCCTTCTCTCCGGGTTCTCCCACACCTCTTGGTCAGAAGCTCTGGAGGGAGGAGGAAGGAAAAGAGGATAAAAGGAAGGGAACTGCCAACCATAGAGGTTATTATGCTCCCTGGTGATGCTGCAAGGGAGTTAAAGAACCCGTGATAATAAGATTCTCGCCCGGTGTTCCCTGTGATGGAGAACAACAGAGACACTAGAGCAGAGCATCCACCAGAACGCACAGAGGAGGCAAACGAAGGCAGGTGATCAAAGGAATAAATCCAATGCGATCTGAAAAACAGCCTGCCTGCTTTCATCCATCTGGGAGGTGATGCAAGGACTCACACTCTGGTCAAAAACACACTTTTTTCTACCCAAACCACCCTGAGTGCAGCCATGGGTGTGGCAGGTTTCCAGAACAGAACCTCTTGGGGCTAATCAATCTCCTTGGCCTGGCCATGTCTCCCAATTCCTCGGCCCCCACTCTGAGCTAAGCTTGAGAAATATGCCACTGCCAAGGAGATTTATCCATTTTAAAAGGTCAGAGAATTACTGCCATTGAAACCTGTGCAAGAAGCAAGTGTAAATATGCCCCAGCTCCCCTTTGTGCTTTATCATGCTCAGGAGAGGAAACCTGGGGGAAGTTACTTTCCAGGCAGAGCATTTAACCGCTTGGTGCCTGAGGAGCCAGGGATTCCCTGGGGACAGGACCTACCTGCCCATGTCACCTGTATCACCCTCTTCTCTCTCTCACCTGAGAAGCATCCCATCTCCAGCTTCCTGGGCTGCCAGCAATGCTAGGAACCTAGAGCCTCCCTGTGCAGTTTTGTGCAGCATCCTACTGGGAGTAGAAAGATGAACAACTCCACACAACAAATTCAGACTTCACCCCAGTTACTGCCAAAGTATTGAGAACGCAGGATACAAAGTCAGGTAAAAAACAATCACCTTGACCGTAGATGCCAGATCATCTGTTTTGCAATATGCTTCCTAGTGGTTTTACTAGGAAGAGAGAAGAGTGGAATGTCATTCCCCCAAAAGGAATTCTCATTTTCTCACAACCGACTTAGAAGTTCCCAGCATCTCAAGATGTTCTAGGGACTGTGTAGGTCCAGGAAAGCCCAAACTGTAATGGGTTTTTAAAAAAATCACCACACTACTGTGGAAAATGTTGACGGCTGGGGGAGTCTGGAGAAGCCTGCTGACACAGCAGGGAGAATCCAGGCTGCAGAGATGCATAGACCCGGGTTCAAATTTCAGCTCTGCTTCTTACAAGCTGTGTGACTATGGGCAAGTTACTTCACCTCTCTGGGCTTCCACCCACAAACCCTGGTAGGAGAAGAAGAATGATGAGACCTAGTCTGCCTATGTGCTGTGGAGATTGAGACTAATTCAAGTATTATCACACAGCTTACAGCTGATACCCAATGAATTGTTATTACTTTGTCAAGTTGACTTTGTCAGCCCTGAGAGAAAGAGAAATAGATTGAGTAACCAGTTCAAACAACCTATCAGCAAATTAAGTGACTACTCAACCAACTGGCCCAGCAACTGCACAGACTCTTCAGCGTTTAAAGGTCAAGATGCCACATGGAATGAGGGAGACTGGGCAGGAGTGATACATTTGGTCCCTCGAGGTGAGAGGAGCCTACCTGCCCTCCACTTTCCCTGCACTGCTGCTTTCCCCAGGGCAGTGCACAGAATAGGACATGCTAAATGGGGCTGACACCCTCAAATGCAGGAAAGCATGGTGGTTGGAAACACAGGCCCTGGAGCCAGCCTGCCAGGCTTCAAATTCCAGCAGACACCAGAGACCTTGCCGAGACTCCTTTTCCTCTTGTTATAGATGGGAAAGTTTTGCAGTTCTTCAAAAAGTTAAACACAGAATTACTATATGACCCTGCAAATCCACTGCTAGGTATATACCCAAAAGAAGTGAAAACAGATGTTCAAACAAATACTTGTACACACATATTCAGAGCAGCACTATTCACCATAGCCAAAAGGTAGAAACAACCCAAATATCCACCAACACACAAATGGATAGACAAATAGGGTCCATCCATACAATGGAATATTATTCATCCATAAAAGGAGTGAAGGGACTTGTGGTCCAGTGGTAAAGAATCCTCCTTATAATGCAGGTGACGCGGGTTCTATCGCTGGTCAGGGAACGAAGATCCCACATGCCGCGGGGCAACTAAGCCCGCCTGCCACAACTACTGAGCTCACGAGCCTCAACTAGAGAGCCCACGTGCTGCAAACTACAGAGCCCACATGCCCTGGAGGCTTCAAGCCACAACTAGAGAGAAGCCCACATGCCTCAACGAAAGATCTTGCATGCCACAACTAAGACCCAATGCAGCCAAAAATAAATAAAATAAATAATAAATTTTTTTGAAAAAGGAGTGAAGTACTGACACAGCTATCACGTAGAAAAAACTCATAAACATTATGCTCAGTGAAAGAAACCAGTCACAAGTGGCCACACATTGTTGGTTCCATTTATATGAAGTGTCCAGAATAGGCAAATCCAGAGAGAGAGAAAGCACATTAGTGGTTGCTTAAGGCTGGGAGGAGGGGGAATGGGAAGTGAGTGCTAATGGGGTTACCTTTTGGGGTGATGAACATGTTTAGAGGCAGTGGGTGCACAACACTGTGAATATTCCAAATGCCACTAAATTGTTCACTTTAAAACGGCTCCTATTATGTTATATGAATTTCACATCAATAAATTACTTCCCCAAAAACCCCACAGTTCCTCAAATTATTCTACCAATAACCAGCAGCCAACAGCAGGAGCCTGGGGAGTGCAGCTCCAGGGGACAGAACGCTGGGAGGAGGGGAGGGGGCCGTGGAGCACAGAGCCCACTCTAATCACCCCTCAAATGACAGAGACCACAGATTCAGACTCTCCGTGAAGCCTCCTTTGCCACTTAAACCATCTCCAGTCCACTCAAGGGCCAGCCACACGTCTCTCCAATCCCATCACACAGGAAATTTACATGTTTAATAAAAAGCTGCCGTCTTGACACTAATCTTAGAAAAAAAAAATTCTTACATTTGTATTAATTTTCCTTCCCAGTTTTAATTGAAGAGAGCATACAGAATCACAAGGGAAATAAAACCTTACTTTGTCTATCTGAGGGCCATGTGGCTTCATTAGAAATTACATTAGTTCCTCATTAAGCAACAATAATAATGTAGAGTTGGAATCAATAAAAAAAAAATGTTTTCCCCCAAGGTATAGATCCATTTGGTTCAATTATATTCTTACATGGCCAAACTCTGGTGGCTCCAATGCTAATAAAAATGTGGCGTGATGCCGGAAGATGTGGGCTTCCTTTATTTGCCTCCAGATGAATGATGAAATAGAGGGAAGGGCTTGATTCCCATCCTCACAACCACTCTCATCACTCCTAATGAGAAGCCACCTAACCACCCATCTAGAGCTCATACATCAAAGGTGTGAATAAGTTTCATCTCACCAGCTTTCCCTGATCAATCAGTAATAACTTCTCTGTAAGGGTTGAATTGTGCTATGGGTGATTACAGATGTCTGCCTTGAGCATGGGATTGGACGGCCATGCCGGGTAACAGGTTTGTGCCAGTTATGTCCAGGAGCCCCTCCAACTGGGAGGGGAGGTTAAGAAAACTATAGGCTATGAGCACTGGCAATTTCCACCCTTCTCCTTAGCATGCCCACTGCATGGCTGGGCTGGGTTTGCACAGTAATAGGGAGCATGAGACTTTTTTACCTCCTTCATTTCCATCAGACTTAACAAAAATCCTTAATCAGGACAAAATGAGTACTTACCTCACCCTCGACCAGGCTGTATGGCAGGGACAGTAGATCCTGCATAAAAAAATACAAAGACAAGAAATGTTGAGTTTCGCATTGAAACAATTGTTTTTCCTTTGTTTTTCTCTTAGACAAAATAACTATGCTCCTTGGAAAGAAATATTTGATTCATTTATTCCGAAAATGTTGATGGGGTGCCTAACACAAGCCAGGTGCTATTGTAGGCTCTGTGTTTTTAGCAATAAACAGACGGCAAGTCCCTGCCACTGGGTGGAAGAGGAGGAAGGACGTGGCAAATAAGGTAATAAATAACCGTAAATGAAGATAATGTCAGATAGTAATAAGTCCAATGATGATAACAAAATGGGTTGTGGGATGGAGAATGACAGGTGCTACTTTATGTTGGGGAGGGTTGAGAGTTGAAAGGAGCCAGACATATCTGGAGTAGGTATTTTCAGTGTAGAAACAGCAGTTACAAAGGCCCTGGGGCAGGCACGAGTGGACAAGGGCCAGGAAGCAGGAAGTTTGGAGTATCGGGATAGTCAGACATCAGGGAGGCAAGCAGGGGCCAGATCATGTCTAGCCTTGAAGGTCAACATATGGAATTTGGGTTTTCTCTAAGCAAGTTCGGAAGCCACCAGAAGATTTTAAGCACACTTTCACAGAACCAAAAGCCACACCCTACTCAGTAGGCCCAAAGAGCCCCCACGCTGTGGACTGACCCACACACATGTTCCACTTGTTCTCAGAATGCCGAGCCAGCTCCCAGCATGGGAAGGGCCCCGGCTGAGACGAAAGGGAAAAGGTGAGTTGCACACTTTGTGAAATGCAAATCCCAGGGCCAGGTGGCCCCCGGGCCTGGAACATCACTATCCAAGCCAAGTAAACCTTTTCTTCCTTCCTCTCTCTCTCTGCCCTCTGCTCGCACTTCCACCATACTTCCTATTGGTCAAGACGGTTTCCCACCCAAAGGGAGAGTAGACACCACAAGCTCCCCTTTTCCTTGCCCAAAGCTCAGATTGAGCCCCTTCATCACATGCCTGTGGCCTCCCCCAGCACCTCGGACTCCAAGGCAGAGAAACAAGAGACCCCCTTTCATGGACTCTGCTGAACCAAAGAAAATGCCCTGGCACTGGCTAGTCCCAGCCAGGGCTCCAGGCCCAACAAGCTGCGGGGAGCTTAACCAAGCCAGTACCTTAAAGACAAAGAGATGGGACATTGCTCTGCTTTGCTGCCCAAAGTCTTGGGCACAGGAGACCAGGCCACCTGAGAAGACAACGTTCCACCGTTACCACCCATCCATCCCAGGCTGAGCTCCAGGCTCCCCACCTACTTCACAGGGTGGTTGTGGGGATTAAATGAGATACCACACACCTGGTTCATGGCCACCACTCAGCAAAGGCCCCAGTGTCAAGAGCTGTTATTAGCCTAGACCAGCATCTTTGCTGCAAGCCTTTTTGCCATAAACATTTTCGCCACAAATATTTTTGCTGCAAAACTAATTGGCTGTAGGGTAATTTTACTGTAAAAGATAAAATAACAAAAAAGTAAAGAGGGAGGGCTTCCCTGGTGGCGCAGTGGTTGCGCGTCCGTCTGCCGATGCAGGGGAACCGGGTTCGCGCCCCGGTCTGGGAGGATCCCACATGCCGCGGAGCGGCTGGGCCCGTGAGCCATGGCCGCTGAGCCTGCGCTCCGCAACGGGAGAGGCCACAACAGAGGGAGGCCCACATACCACAAAAAAAAAAAAAAAAAAAAAAATCTACTTTTTACCACATGGGTTCGTGCCCCGGTCCAGGAAGATCCCACATGCTGCGGAGCAGCTGGGCCCGTGAGCCATGGCCGCTGAGCCTGCACGTCCGGAGCCCGTGCTCCGCAACGGGAGAGGCCACAACAGTGAGAGGCCTGCATACCGAAAAAAAAAAAAAAATTTTTTTTTAATAAATAAATAAAATAAAAAGGACATAGTGAAACATGAAAAATGAATAACAAAATTTAAGACTTTATTGTGAAATACAAAATATTTGCACACATTTAAAATGCATGCAAATATTATACAATGGAATATTACTCAGCCATAAAAAAAGAATGAAATAATGCCATTTGCAGCAACATGGATGGACCTAGAGATTCTCATACTGAGTGAAGTAAGTCAGAGAAAGACATATATCACATGATATCACTTATATGTGGAATCTAAAAAAACTGGTACAAATGAACTTATTTACAAAACAGAAATAGAGTCACAGATGTAGAAAACAAACTTATGGTTACCGAGGGGGAAAGGGGAGGGGAGGAATAAAATGGGAGATTGGGATTGAGATATACACACTACTGTATATAAAATAGATAACTAATAAGAACCTGCTGTATAGCACAGGGAACTCTACTCAATACTCTGTAATGACCTATATGGGAAAAGAATCTTAAAAAGAATGGATATATGTATATGTGTAACTGATTCACTTTGCTGTACAGCAGAAACTAACACAACATCGTAAACCAACTATACTCCAAAAAATTAATCCAAAAAATAAAAATGAAATAAAATGCATGTAGATTCACAGCAATACTGCACAAATAACTGACAAGCATCCATCTCAAACACCAGGATGCGTGTTTGCAGCTGAGCTCTGTATCACTGCTGCTTCTTCTTGGCAGATTGTCACATGGCCATTGGTGAATGTCCCAAAGTTCTGTTGGAAACATGGGTTCAACTTTGCGCCTTCAAATCACCTAAGGATTTGCAAACTGATGCTATCGTTTTCTAATATAATATGTGATTTGGCTTTGCACTCTCAATTTCACACTTCCAGTAAGTTTTATCACCGTGTTTTCTATCAACTACATCGATAGAATAGTTGTTACCATCCACTGTTTTAAGACGACCACACCTACTTAACTGATTCACTTTGCTGTACAGCAGAAACTAACACAACATCGTAAACCAACTATACTCCAAAAAATTAATCCAAAAAATAAAAATGAAATAAAATGCATGTAGATTCACAGCAATACTGCACAAATAACTGACAAGCATCCATCTCAAACACCAGGATGCGTGTTTGCAGCTGAGCTCTGTATCACTGCTGCTTCTTCTTGGCAGATTGTCACATGGCCATTGGTGAATGTCCCAAAGTTCTGTTGGAAACATGGGTTCAACTTTGCGCCTTCAAATCACCTAAGGATTTGCAAACTGATGCTATCGTTTTCTAATATAATATGTGATTTGGCTTTGCACTCTCAATTTCACACTTCCAGTAAGTTTTATCACCGTGTTTTCTATCAACTACATCGATAGAATAGTTGTTACCATCCACTGTTTTAAGACGACCACACCTACTCATCACTGTTTAGACCATCATGAGGGCGAAGATGGATGGAATATAAAAATGGGAGTCCTGCGTCAGTGAACAAACGAAACCAACTGTTCTCCAGTTTTTTTATCTCTTACAGCAAAATTGCCTTAGGGCCAATTAGTTATGGGGTGAAAATGTTTGCAGCAAAGATGTTTATAGCACAGAAGCTTTGGGGCGAAAATACCTAGAACCATTATTAGTATGTTTATTACCACTGTTGGTCAAGTCCACGCTGCACAGATTAACAGTGAACGTGGGCTAGGACCAGCCAGCACAGACCATCCACATAAAGAGAAATCTTCGGGAACATGACAGAGCTAGAGCCACAATTTGGAAACAGGTAACTCGTGGAATAAATGTTGAGCTGCTTCTCCTACCACATCCCAAAGGCTGTTAGACCAGGCACGCCTGTGGCGTTTCTCTCCTGTTTGCAAAGTGTAAACAAGAGGGCTTGTCCTGCCTGCCTGTGTTGAAAGGCACGGGCAGGGTAGAGCACCCGTCTTCTCCCCCATCAGTGCCTGGTCCACCGGGCAGGCTCAGGTGGGTCTCTGACCTCAGCTTACAAGGGAGGCACAGGCTGAAAAGTAGGGGGGCAAGGTGGAGCCCGGGGTCTGCATACAAGGGGGTGGACCAACATAGATCTTTCTCCTGGGGTCTCAGAACCAAGCCCTGTGCCTCCCCCAGTCTTTCCTCTGCCCAGCATCCCTCCTCTTATCTCCAAACCCTCCTTCTACGCCAGCTCCTTCTCTGAGCCCCTCTCTTCCTTGCTCCCTCACCTCCTTTAGTAACTGTAAAAGCTCAGTTCTCTTTGCTTCTTTCTGTCCACCCTCCAGAACTGTGCTCAACATTGGAGACACAGTGAGAAGAACAAATGGACATGGTCCCCAAGGGCACTTACAGTCTGGAGGAGAAGCAGACAGGAATTAGGGAATCACAAATCCAAGTAAGGCTACAGATCCAAGAAAGAGCATATGAGGGCCCTCCGCCTTCTCATTTACTCCTCAACACCCACTCCCCCTTATCCGGACAGCTTTATTGCACAGCCCAGGACCCTTGTCCCTTCTCACCTTGCCGGGAACCCTCTGCAGTGAGTCTGTCTGTTCCCTCTCTGACATCTTTTCCCAAAGCCCTTCGTCCTTTGGCGTCCGTTTCCTATGCCTACTCTGGGAACGCCAGCATCCTTTAGGAATCAGCCTCTGCATGCACGTTACTCCCCCTCCCTTGGAACCATTTCCTGTCCCATCCAGACCTCAATCCCTACCTCCTCTAGGACCCCCCGTATGTGTGTGTCTGGTCCTGGCTGCCATCCTGAGCTCCAGACCCAACAAACTTACTGTCCTCTCGCTCTCTCCACATGCGTGTCCCACTGACATTTCAACATCACACGGTCCAAGCCATGCCCTCCTCTTTCCACCAGTTGTGCCTCCTCATCTCCTGGGTTGGAGAAGCGCATCCCAGTTCTGCCAGCGCCCTGAGCCTGAAGCCTGGGTGCCTCGTCTCACTCATCCCCATGCTCCAACCCTCTTGATCCACGGCAGCTGTGCCTCTTGCACTGCACTCTCCCCCCTGGTCTGGTTACTGCATAATAACTGTATAATAATAGATGCTTCAAAGGCTTCTGGACAAGTCTCTTTGTGATACTGAAAACAATTTGGCTGAAAGCAAAGGGACCAGAAGGACAATTTGGTCAAAACGAATATTCCATGGCTGTTGTTTTTCTGAGTGTTGGTCATCTTAGTGTGCCATGATGTGGTTTTAAAGAACTTTTATGCACTAGGATCTGTTTATTCCCCCATATTCAGAGTTTCATTTTATTTTGTTTGTTTAAGAAATCGAGACCTAGTATTGCCAGGCTCAGCTGTAACTAATGGCAGACACTGGGCAATGAAAAGAGTCTCCTATAAAAATCTCATTCATAGCATTCATCTAGAGAGCCTCATATAACAGTCCCTTGAAAAGCAATGTATGTGCTGCCCTGTGAAAATTCACTTTGCAGTATGTGTGATCCGGGAAAGGTAGGGTCTCCATTGAATCCATACAAATCAAAATCAATACTATTTTCCTCACCACTCTTTTCTGAATTATAAATGAAGAAAGCCCCTACTATTCACCAAACTCACCCCTCAAAAAACAATACAAATTAGACATGTATTCTCCTGGGTTTTTTCCTAAACATGTTCAAACATATCTGCCTATATATACATATGCAGATACACATAATATATACTTCTTAATTTTTAAAAATGGATTGGAGCTGTAGATATTGATCTGAACACTTGCTTTTTATAAACTTAACAATAGAGTATGAAAATCTTTTCCAGATAATTCATGTAGAATTGAGTTTCTCAATTCCAGCACTGTTGAAAATTTGGCGTGGATAATTCTTTGTTGTAAGGGGCTGTCATGTGCATTGTGGGATGTTTAGCAACATCCCTGGCCTCTATCCACTAAATGCCAGGACCATATCCTCTCCCCCAATCGTGACAACAAAAAATGTCTACAGACACGGCCAAGGGTCCCCCAAGGGGACCACCAGTTGAGAACCCCTGGTGTGCAGCCATCACTTCCTTTTTTAACAGCTGCATAGAATTCCATACTACGGATGAACCATATTTTATTTAATTATTCCCCTATTCATCAACATTCAGAATCTATTTTAAATGCATCAGAGGGACCTGATGGTTAAAAAAATATCGTGGCAGTGTATAAAGAGTCATTTTACTTTATCCTTCTCATAAAATTTGAATGATTGTGCATCTGGCTTGTTTAAAACAGATAGGTACTCTGTGTGCATTAGGCAGCTCTATGAGTTTCTTTTATGTTTGTTCTATGATGTGGGCGTTGACAAAATTCCACCTTATGTCAGAAAGAGATGGGTGATCTTCCGTGCCGTGACGGCATGTGGGGAGGTGGCACTCTCATCCACCACTGGTGGGGGCAGCAACCAGTACCACTTTTCTGGTGGCCGGGCAATCAGGCAAAACAGATCAAGAGCCATCACTCTGTCTAACTATCTATTTCTTGTTCAGTAAAATTAGGTGGACATCTACAGGCTGCCCCTCCCCTTCTCCTTAGCCTGGATGAACTCAGTAAAGCTAGATGGCTCTCAAAGATAAATGCTTGGCCCTACTCAGAAAGACAATTAATGAGCTCAGAGACTGCTTAAATGGAGATGAAATGTGAGATTAACAGACGCAGGGCCATCTATCCATCCACCAACAGGCTATCTCCTCCTCGCTGCGCTGTTTCATTAGACACCGCCAAGGAAACCCACCGAATGCACCATGGCTATCAGGTCTATTTTTGAGATAATTACAAGGCTTGGGCTTGGATCCACTTAAAGGCAGAAATATGGGACAGAGAAGGATTAAGGTGAACTCTGCCCCTTTCTCCTCTGCTGAAAATGTCCCAAAAGGCTTTAAAGGGAAGAGAAAACCGCCTGAAACTTTCACCAGAGCCTGGTTGGTTGCCGCAGGAGCTGTGGGGCCCAAAGCTCTAATTCTGAACAGTGTCCAGTACAATAATGAGGTACAATCCCTCCCTGCAGGCTAGTCTCCTCGCCCACGCCCTCTGCTCGCTGCGTCTGGGAACACGAGTGCATTTAGGGGAAGGAAGGAGTAGGGAAGAAGGAGAGGAGGAAGGAGGGGCAGAGGACAGTGCAGAGCAGGATCCTGTGTCTCTTAGCATCACACCATTGCACTCTCTGGAAGCTCAGATGTTGCCACTCTACGCATCACTCTTAAAAATGGATCTGTCCTCTGCTCGCATGACCTTGCAAACAGGGAGACCGTGACGGGGTGAAGTCATCTCTGGGCCGGCTTTCTTGTTTCCTCTCAGGCTGCAATCTCCTAGAAGGCACAGCAAGAATGCAAAACTGCAGGAAAGAACCTGGTTTGCTTGCGGCATCTCCGTCCCTCTACCCAGTGGAGTATTTCTGCAGACACTCCTTCCCCGTCATCCGTTTCGTGAGCAGAATTCCCGCCTTGACATCTGAGCGTGTCCCTCACTCCCCACCCTGATGACAAGGACAATGACACTGGGATATCAAGCAACAATATTCATAATAGCTGCTGCACAATGGCCAAGCAGGTGACACACTTTGCTCCTGCAACAGGATTAGAACTTGGATTAATCTCTGCACTTTTCCTTGGTGCCCCTCCTTATATAAGACTTTCCATCAATCAGAGGCCTCCTCCTTGCCTCTTGGAGGGTTAGGATTACTTTAGCAGGAGTGAAAAGAGAAAGAAACAGTGTTCAGTCTTTTTCGATATCCAAAGGCAGCTGCCAATCCAATGCCTACAGAACAATCTTGCCCTTTGAGGGAGATCACATAACCCAGGATGAGGAGCTCCATCACCATGTGGAAATAGTCTTCCACAAACAGCCGCCCAAAGACTGTAGATGGTCCAGAAGGAGTCCTGCCCAAGCCTTTGCAGAGCCCCAGGGAAACCTCTCCATGTGCCCGCCCCCTTTTCACGGGTGCCCCTCCTTTTTCAAAGGAGACTTATAGGCCCCTTAAAAGATAGAGGGTGAGGAAGAGAAGTTGTAATGGTGTAGACAGAACAGTGGCGAACTCCCCTCATCATATGTGAATGAAAACATTTAATCCTCACAAAAAGACCACAAGAAAGGTGAATATTATTATCATGTCTGGTTCACAGATCATGAAAAGAGAGAAGTAAAGGTCCCAGGGTCCCCGTGGTTGGCGAGATAGGATTCAGACCTGCTTTGTCTAATTCTAATTCCAAGACCTCTCTTGTCCCCAGATTCTTTCACATAAATGAAAGGTCACACTTGGCATTGTCCAGAAGGACACACACTTGCCCTCAGGGAACTTCCAAGTGACTTGGGAAGGCAAAAAAATATTTAAGCAGAAGTGGAATATCATAACAGGCAAGGAGCAGAACACTCCAGATGAGGGAAGAAAGTCTGTCAACTGGGTCTCCTGGAAAGCAGATGTCAAGGTGGAGTTAGCCATGCAAAAGGTTTACTGAGGAGTAACACCTGAGTGGGAGTTAAATAGTATCCCCCCCTCAAAATATGTTCAAGTCCTAATTCCCCAGAACCTGTGCATGTGACCTTATTTGGGAAAAGGTCTTTGCAGATATAATCAAGGTAAGATGAGGTCACACTGGACTGGGGCGGGGTAGGGAGGGAATCCCTAAATCCAAAGACAGTGTTCTTAAGAGAGAAAAGGAAGATTTGAGACATAAGAGACACAGACACAGCGAAGAGGGCAATGTGAAGACAGAGGCAGAGACTGAAGTGATGCAGCCACAAGCCAAGGAACACCTGGAGCCACCAGAAACTGGAAGAGGCATGTGGGGTCCCCTCTTAGAGCCTTTGAAAGGAGCATAGCTCCCTTGATTTTGGACTTCTGGCCTCCAGAACTGTGATAGGATAAACTTCTGTTGTTTTACAGCACCAGTTTGTGATCATTTTCTGCAGCAGCCACAGGACACTGACACAAGCCGTGCAAGGAGAAGGGAGGAGGCAGGATGGGACAAGGGAAGCTGTCAGTGGGGATGCAGACCTGACAGTTCCTGGCCGCTCGCCAGGGACTCCAGAGCCAAGTGCCCATTAGAGGAGTCCTGCGTCCGGCAGAAAGTGTCAGGACCTAGGACCACAGTCTTGCAGTCATCGGCCGGCGCCAACCTGAGAAGAGCAGGGCAGCTCAAGGGCTGAGGCAGGCCCAAGGCATTAACAGCTGGAGGCTGTCATCTGTCCACACTGTTCACAGCTGGGCTATGCATCCCTTCTTGAAGGGAGAGTTCTGTGTCTGCCATAGCGTGGACACAGGAAGAACAGGATCAAGGTTCCACCCCACTTTGAAACCCCCCCAGTGTGCAAATAAGAGAACAAACAAGAGAACCACCAACTTGGAAGGAATCATTATGTCTTGCTATCTCATTCATTCATTCATTCACTCATTTATTCACCCCACCACTATTTCCTGGGGCCTGCTCTGTCCTGGCACTGTGCTTGGTGAACTGGCAATCCAGAGTGAGCCAGCAGCAGCTCCTGAACTCTGGGACTTGCATCCTAGTTAGGGGGACAGAGCACGCTAAAAGGTGCTATAAGGCAAGGCTGGAGGGACAGGTGGGCACAGTATCAAAGGAGCCTTGGGATCCAGCCCAAGTTGGGAGTCTGGAGTCTTCCCAAGGGCAATGGAAAGTCACTAAACGTGATGGCAGGAAGGGACAGGATCACTTTAATTCTCACATGGACAATAGTTTGGATGGAGCAAGAGTAGAGATAGCTTAATGTGTTGAGGCACCTGTGGTTTTTGCAAAAGGTGATAGAAGTGTGAATTAAGGTGGTGGTGGAGGGAATGGAGGAAAGGAGACAGACTTGAGAAATATTTTGGAGATAGAATCAAGAGGACTTGCTGGTGGGTCACCGTGTGTGTGTGTGTGTGTGTGTGTGTGTGTGTGTGTGTGTGTGTG
>NC_041227.1:50577318-50584849 GCF_002837175.3 Physeter macrocephalus | reverse complement strand
CAGGCCAGGGGGTGGGGATGGGAGAATACCACGACCTCTTGTTTTCTGAGCTGCATATCTGGTGCAAAGTGATGGGTGATGCTAATAATTGAGCAGGGAATATTTGGGGACAAGGAAAAATTGGGGGGAGAGTAAGAAAGTGTTTGATAGGCACGGGACAAGTGGACACATGACATTTGAGATGTCCTTTAGACATCCATTTAGAATGGTCCAGAAAGCAGCTGTACATGTCAATGTGGGATTCAGATGAGAAGTCTGAACTGAAGTATGAATTTAGGATCTGAGGGACCTTACCAGTTGGTCTAGCAAAGTGTTACGGTTGGTCTATGTCAGAATCTACTTGGTCCCACCAGCCGCATCACAGTGCATAGGGATGTGATGAAGCCTTGGGACCCACCTGAACAGGTACGCTGTATCAGTCATACAGGTGGGACAGGGAACAGCTTGTCAGCCATGTGGATGAGGCCCTTAACACAGGGGACAAGGGTCTTACCTGAAGACCCAGGGCCATATCTAACCTAGACTCCAATGCGTGTTCACACGTGGCCTCAGAGCACTGGGGCACGACAGATCGGATGACAATCCTGCCCAGCATGGGTGAATCCAGTCATCAGGAAGAGATGATGTTGACCAGGTACTCTCTGAGCAAGTCACCAAGAGGTAAGGGCATGGTGAGTACTGCAGGCCAGAGAGTTCCCTTCAGTACCATAGCCCATCCTGGCTCTTCAGAGACACAAGACACAGGATACACCACATGAGCCAAGAGTGTTTCAAACTATGGAAGCATCTTGGTGAAGGGGAAAGAGCCTGGGATATTAAAAGTCAAGTGGTCCTGGCTTCTGCCACTGAACTATGAGATCCATCAGTATAAGGATTATATCTGCCTCGTTCACTCCTATATTCCCAGACCTAGCCATTCCTGGTACCCATCAGGAGCTCAGTAAGAACCAATAAGATGGATGGATGGATGGATAATGGACAGGTGGATGAGTGGATGGTGGATGGATGGATGGATAGGTGGGTGGATAGGTGGGTCTAAATTCCATCATGTTCCCTTGTCATTAGGAATAAAGACAGCCAAAATTTAAAATTCTTTAAAACCCATGTGTCCATTTTGATTAGTAGCAACCTTTAAACTCCTCCCTCAAGCAACAGCAGAGGATCATAGTTAAGAGTGTGATCATACTGCCTATGATAGCCCCACCAAGGCTACGAGGCCTTGTGCACATGTCCCAACCTCTGTGAGACTCACCTGCGTGAGGGAGAATAATAATTGTACCTGTTTCATTGGTCTCTAATGAAATGAAATGAGATAACCCATGCAAATCCCTTAGGACAATGTATGGCAAATAATAGGTGCATGATAAATTGTATATTCCTCCTCCTCCTTTCCTTTCCTCTCTCCTCCTGCCATCAGACATCAACTCTCACTGTGCAGCGCTGCCCTCCTAGCCATACCACCCATCTGCAGGCCCCCGTAGCCTCTCGCCTTTTCTCTTGTTCCTGAGGACCCTAGTAAATCAACAATGACACAGAAAACAACCATACACAGTTAGCACATGCTGGGTTGATTGTGCTAAAGCCTTCATAATCCAACTCTGAGGAAGAGCATCTAGTACTCAATTTTTTAAATGTAATATATATTTAATGCAATATTAATATTTAACTCAATGCAATATTTAATCTGATATTTAATGCAAATAAAAATAGTAAACAGATTTATTAATGATTTACACAAGTACTTGCCTATTTTGTTTTTAAAGCATTTTTCTACCTAGAAGATAATTTTCTACCCCCCAGAAAGCAAATACAGGAGGGCTTTTGAGCTGGTTCTTGAATGTGGGACAGAGCTGTCATCTTGTGGGTGGGCGTGGCCAACAAGCAGCAGCCATGGCTTTCATTTATTCATATAGTTAATGAGGGCATACTATGTGCTGGACACTGGGCTAAGATCTGATGGGAAGAGAGAAGGGTCCTTATTCTCTCAGAGCTCACAATTCACTGGGAAGTAAGATAAAATTCTGTGACAAATAATATAAGTGCCAGGAAGGAAATCTACACAGATAGTCACACTGAGCACTAGAAGGGCACCCAACTCAGACTTGGGTGGGGGGATAGTCAGGGAAGGCTTCTTGGAGGAAGAAATATATGAACTGATATAATTGGGAGAAAGGGAGGAAGAGCATTCTAGGCAGGGGGAAGAGCTGACTCAAAGGCTGCTAGGGACTGAATGTTTGTGTGCCTCCAAAATTCACATGTGGAAGCTCCAATCCCCAGTGTGACAGTATTAGGAGGCAGAGCTTTGGGGAGGTTATTAAGTAATAGAAGTAGAGCCCTCATGAATGGGATTAGTGCCCTTATATAAACAAGAGACATGAGAAAGATGATATATCTCTTCGCCATGTGAGGGCACAGTGAGAAGGTAGCCGACTGCAAGCCAGGAAGAGAGGCCTCACCAGGAATCAAATCAGCTGGCACCTTGATCTTGGGCTTCCAGCCTTCAGAGCTGTGAGAGATAAATTTCTATTGTTTAAGCCACCCAGTTTATGGTAGTTTGTTATAGTAGCCCAAGCTGACTAGGACAAAGGCCTTCAGAGACAGGGTTGTGCCAGAGGCAAGAGAAGTTCAGAATGAATGAAGAAGAGAAGTAGGGGTGAGATTGGGTCTTGTGGGCCACGAGAAGAGGTTTGGATATTATTTCAAGGTGATGAGACTTACACATTGGAATGACCGGGGCTGAACTTTAGAAGTAACACACTGACTAGAAGACAGTTCTACAGCCCATATCTATTAAAGTAATCAAAAGAAGAGAGATGTCAATGGAAATGCAAAGAAAATAGATTCAAGAAATATTTAGGACGCTGAATTGACGGGTCTTGGTGACTGGGTGTGGCAGGTGAGAAAGAGGAACAAAGCAAAGACATCTGCATTTTTAACATGAACAACTGGGTGGATGCATTAAACGATGTTAGTTGTCAATATCATTGTCATCACCACTATCATCGTCATGATTGATGACGTCTTGGTGATGCTCTTGGGGACAACACAGAATAAGTCTATTTCTACCTCCACAACCTGTCAGATCTGTTCCCCCAAATAAATGTAACCCATGGAAGGTGCCAAGGGTGATGACAGACAAAGTGGGTTTCACTTGGGTTCATCCTACATGAGCCAAACAACCCAACACAACACTGAAAAAACCTAAACGTTCAACAAGAGGGGACTGGTTAAGTGAAGTATAGCACAGTCGTACAATTCAATATTATGTAACCTTTAGAAATCATGCTCTACTGGTATATTTAATGACACAAAGAAATGGGCTTATGCATTACATTTTTTAAAGTGTCAGGCTACATAGAGTAATCTGCTTATTTTAAGCACATGGTTGTGGGTTTTTTAGTTCTATATGCCACAATATTAACATTCATTTTCTGTTAATTTTTCTTTTATATTTTTCTACATTCTCAATTATTTTCCATAGTGCACATGGATTGCTTTGGTATTCATAACATTGTAAATGTAAACAAAACTCATGAGGCTCAATTTCATCCAAACAATACCTAATGAAAACACTAGAAGCCTTGGGTTAATGCTATGAACTGTCCTCCCTAACTTGAGGGGTGAAGTCAAAGGCTAATTCTGTTCCAAGACCAACAGGCTTTATTTAAAGGACTTATTTCTCAAGACCAGGGCTCTCTGGCCAAACACCCCTCACCCCCATCTCCCTCTTTGTGACCATTATCATGGCTATACCACCATCTTTCTATCTTCCCATTAAAAGAGTGAGCAAAGAGAATGTAAATACATACCAAAGCACTGACTTTCTGGGTTGCTGAAATCACATGTGTGGAGAATATACAGGGAAATAATGGGTCTTTCTCTGTGGAAGAAGAGGATCCAGTTGAATCAAACATTTATAGAAACCTAAAGAGGAGAAGAGAAATACTGGAAACTTACCCAGTCACTTTGGGTAAGGATGAAAGAAAGACTCCTAAGTATTCTCCAAAGTCTGCTTCTCGTGGTGGTTTTAAAACCTGGTCCTAAATCAGGTGATGCTCCTCCCATCAAGAGGGGAGGTCTATGTCCCATCCCTCAAACCTAGGTGGGCTCGTGACTGTTTCAACCAATAAGGAACAGCACAAGTGATGCTATGTGACTTCTGAAGCCAGATTATAAAAGGTCACATAGCCTCTGCCCTAGTATCTTGGAAAATTCACTCTCCGGGCATTCCCTCTTGTCATGGTTTCTTTTAAAACCCAGCCATCATGTGATGAAAAGCCCAAGCCACATGGGTGAGTCCCATGGAGGCACTCTGTCCCTGAATCCTAGCCAAAGAGAGGGTGTGGAGAAAAGGAAGCCCTCCTGCACTGTTGGTGGGAATGTAAATTGTTACAGCCACTATGGGAAAACATTATGGAGGTTCCTTTAAGAACTAAGAATAGAGCTACCATATAATCCAACAATCCCACTCCTGGGCATATATCTGGAAAAGAGGAAAACCCTAATTCAAAAAAATACATGCACCTCAATGTTCATAGCAGCACTATTCACAGCAGCCAAGACATGAAAGCAGGTCTTTTGCTCTAGTCAGACCTTCAACTGATTGGATGAGGCCCACCACTTTTATTACACTTATCCTACACCTGTCTCATCATTACATATTGTGTAGAGAGGGGGAGCAGATAATTCATGTCTTCAGTTTACAGGTCTTCAGATCTAGAGGAACTATATCCAAGGAACCAAACTCAAGGATCCTCATCCACATCTAGACCTTAAATAAGGTTTATGATATCCTTGGCCTCAAGCCAAGCTTGATGGTACAGTGGGAGATACTTTTAGGGGATCTTAGGAGAGTCAAGTATATTTTGCAGGTGAGATAAATGCAAATTATTTGTAGCCAGATAACATACTGTGTTGGTTTTAGAAACATGGCCCCAACTCCTTTAACACCCTATTGGGATGTGGGAGCCATCTCCCCTGAGTCTCTAGCCTGCTGGCCCACCTGGCAGGTGTTAGACTTGCCAAGCTGCATAATGTGTGTGCCAATTCCTTTAAATAAATGTCTTTCTATATATTACACACCCTATTGGCTGTGTGCAGTTCAAGTCCAAAGGCCTTCTGATGCAGAATTCCCTCTTGCTCAGGTGCACCTCAGGCTGGTGCAACATCATGACGGCCTCTGCGGCCGCAGGCTCACCCCACACTCCATACCCCTCCCTCCCCCGGCCTGAGTGAGCCAGACCCCAGATCAGCTGCTCCTTTAACCCCGTCCTGCCTGAGCGAAGAACAGACGCCCTCAGGCAACCTACACGTGGAGGCGGGGCCAAATCCAAAGCTGAACCCCAGGAGCTGTGCAAACAAAGAAAAGAAACGGAAATCTCTCCCAGCAGGCTCAGGAGCAGCGGATTAAAGCTCCGCAATCAACTTGATGTACCCTGCATCTGTGGAATACCTGAATATACAACAAATCATCCCAAATTGAGGAGGCAGACTTTGGGAGCAACGATTTTTTCCCTTTTCTCTTTTTGTGCATGTGTATGTGTATGCTTCTGTGTGTGATCTTGCCTGTATAGCTTTGCTTTTACCATTTGTCCTAGGATTCTGTCTGTCCGTTTTTTTTTTTCTCTTTTTTTAGTATAGTTTTTAGCACTTGTTATCATTGGGGGATTTGTTTTTTGGTTTGGTTGCTCTCTTCTTTCTTTCTTTCTTTTTTATTACTTTTTAAATGTATTTTTAATAATTGTTTTTTATTTTAATTATTTTATTTTATTTCATTTTCTTTTCTTTTCTTTTATCTTTTTCACTCTTTCTTTCTTTTTTTCTCCCTTTTATTCTGAGCTGTGTGGATGACAGGCTCTTGGTGCTCCACCCAGGCATCAGGGCTGTGCCTCTGAGGTGGGAGAGCCAAGTTCAGGACATTGGTCCACCAGAGACCTCCCAGCTCCACATAATATCAAACAGCAAAAATCTCTCAGAGATCTCCATCTCAACGCCAAGACCCAGCACCACTCAATGACCAGCAAGCCACAGTGCCGGACACCGTATGCCAAACAACTAGCAAGACAGGAACACAACCACACCCATTAGCAGACAGGCTGCCTAAAATAATAATAAGGTCACAGACACCCCAAAACACACCACCGGACGTGGACCTGCCCACCATAAAGACAAGATCTAGCCTCATCCACCAGAACACAGGCAGTAGACCCCTCCACCAGAAAGCTTACACAACCCACTGAACCAACCTTAGCCACTGGGGGCAGACACCAAAAACAACGGGAACTACGAACCTGAAGCCTGCGAAAAGGAGATATCAAACACAGTAATTAAGGGAAATGGGAAGACACAGAGTTCAGGACATTGGTCCACCAGAGACCTCCCAGCTCCACATAATATCAAACAGCAAAAATCTCTCAGAGATCTCCATCTCAACGCCAAGACCCAGCACCACTCAATGACCAGCAAGCCACAGTGCCGGACACCGTATGCCAAACAACTAGCAAGACAGGAACACAACCACACCCATTAGCAGACAGGCTGCCTAAAATAATAATAAGGTCACAGACACCCCAAAACACACCACCGGACGTGGACCTGCCCACCATAAAGACAAGATCTAGCCTCATCCACCAGAACACAGGCAGTAGACCCCTCCACCAGAAAGCTTACACAGCCCACTGAACCAACCTTAGCCACTGGGGGCAGACACCAAAAACAACGGGAACTACGAACCTGAAGCCTGCGAAAAGGAGATATCAAACACAGTAATTAAGGGAAATGGGAAGACACAGTAATATGCAGCAAATGAAGTAGCAAGGTAAAACCCACCAGACCAAACAAATGAAGAGGAAATAGGCAGTCTACCTGAAAAAGAATTCAGAATAATGATAGTAAAGATGATCCAAAATCTTGGAAATAGAATGGAGAAAATACAAGAAACGTTTAACAAGGACCTAGAAGAACTAAAGAGCAAACAAACAATGAGGAACAAAACAATAAATGAAATTAAAAGTTCTCTACAAGAGATCAATAGCAGAATAATGGAGGCAGAAGAAGGGATAAGTGACCTGGAAGATAAAATAGTGGAAATAACTACCGCAGAGCAGAATAAAGAAAAAAGAATGAAAAGAACTGAGGACAGTCTCAGAGCCCTCTGGGACAACATTAAACACACCAACATTCGAATTATAAGGGTCCCAGAAGAAGAAGGGAAAAAGAAAGGGTCGGAGAAAATATTTGAAGAGATTATAGTAGTCTGCAAGCCAGAAGGGAGTGGCAGGACATATTTAAAGTGATGAAATGTAAAACCTACAACCAAGATTACTCTACCCAGCAAGTATCTCGTTTAGATTTGACGGAGAAATTAAAACCTTTACAAACAAGCAATGGCTAAGAGAATTCAGCACCACCAAACCAGCTTTACAACAAATGCTAAAGGAACTTCTCTAGGCGGGAAATGCAAGAGAAGGAAAAGACCTACAATAACAAACCCAAAACAATTAAGAAAATGGTAATAGGAACATACATATCG
>NC_041227.1:50575621-50576480 GCF_002837175.3 Physeter macrocephalus | reverse complement strand
TCATATCAGATAAAATAGACTTTAAAATAAAGAATGTTACAAGAGACAAGGAAGGACACTACATAATAGTCAAGGGATCAATCCAAGAAGAAGATATAGCAATTGTAAATATTTATGCACTCAACACAGGAGCACCTCAATATATAAGGCAACTACTAACAGCCATAAAAGGGGAAATTGACATTAACACAATCATAGTAGGGGACTTTAACACCCCACTCTCAACAATGAACAGATCATCCAAAATGAAAATAAATAAGGAAAAACAAGCTTTAAAGGATATATTAAACAAGATGGACTTAACTGATATTTATAGGACATTCCATCCAAAACAACAGAATACAGTTTCTTCTCAAGTGCTCATGGAACATTCTCCAAGATAGATCATACCTTGGGTCACAAATCAAGCCTTGGCAAATTTAAGAAAACTGAAATCGTATCAAGTATCTTTTCTGACCACAATGCTATGAGACTAGATATCAATTACAGGAAAAAAATGAAATCAAAAAATACCTAGAGGGCTACCCTGGTGGCGCAGTGGTTGAGAGTACGCCTGCTGATGCAGGGGACACGGGTTCGTGCCCCGGTCCAGGAAGATCCCACATGCTGCAGAGTGGCTAGGCCCATGAGCCATGGCTGCTGAGACTGCGCGTCCAGAGCCTGTGCTCCGCAACAGGAGAGGCCACAACAGTGAGAGGCCCACGTACCGCAAAGAAAAAAGAAACACCAAGAAACAAATGACAATGAAAACACGATGCCCCAGAACCTATGGGATGCAGCAAAAGGAGTTCTAAGAGGGAAGTTTATAGCAATACAATACTACCTCAAGAAACAAGAAACATCTCAAATAAACAACCTA
>NC_041227.1:50572884-50573241 GCF_002837175.3 Physeter macrocephalus | reverse complement strand
GTGCTTTGTGACCACCTAGAGGGGTGGGATAGGGAGGGTGGGAGGGAGGGAGATGCAAGAGGGAAGAGATACGGAAACATATGTATATGTATAACTGATTCACTTTGTTGTAAAGCAGAAACTAACACAACATTGTAAAGCAATTATACGCCAATAAAGATGTTAAAAAAGAAAAACCGCAGACCTACTAGAGAATGGACCCGAGGACATGGGGAGAGGGAAGGGTAAGCTGGGACAAAGTGAGAGAGTGGTATGGACATATATACACTACCAAATGTAAAATAGCTAGCTAGTGGGAAGCAGCCACACATAGCACAGGGGTGCTTTGTGACCACCTAGAGGGGTGGGATAGGGAGG
>NC_041227.1:50540313-50572727 GCF_002837175.3 Physeter macrocephalus | reverse complement strand
AAGCAGAAACTAACACACCATTGTAAAGCAATTATACTCCAATAAAGATGTTAAAAAAAAAGAGAGATGTAGAAGAATTTCAGGTGTAAAAAAAAAAAGTATATGTGTATAAAATGGATGGCTAATGAAGACCTGCTGTATAGCACAGGGAGCCCTACTTGGTGCTCTGTGGTGACCTAAATGGGAAGGAAATCTAAAAAAAGAGTGGATGTGTGTATGTCTATGGCTGATTCACATTGCTGCACGGCAGAGGCTGGCACAACATTGTAAAACAACTATACTCCAATAAAAATTAATTTAAAAACAAAGTAAAAGTATATGGTTTACATTTCAGAAAGGTCATCCTGGCAGCAGTGGGGGTATGGGGAGAGGGGAAGGGGGCAGGAGAGATGAGGGACAGGGCAACAATTAGAGGACTATTATAGCTAACAGTCCTGGTGAGACGCAGTGGGATGGGGAGGACAAACAGTCTCAAGAGATGTTTAGGAAGCAAAATCTGGAGCACTCAGTGACCAATTTAAATGTGGGAGGTAGAAAAATGGAGGAATCCAGAGTGACCATGGAATGGACACTTGGGGGATAGGCCCATGTGGTGATATTAATCTAGAGAGGGACCCAGGAGGGGCGATGGGTCTGGGGGTAGGAGGGATGGTGAGTTTAATCTTGGACCTCCCAGCAGCGATGTCAGCCACACAGCTGGAGCCTGGAGACAGGGAAGCTGGGTGTCAGCACATATGGAGGTAGTCGGGGGCCACGTGCACGACTAAACCCATCCAGAAAGTATGCAAAGTGATATTTTAAAGGGCCAGAGATAAAACTCGGGTAGTCTGGTGTAGAAAGAAAAGCAGAACAGAGGAGCTAAGAGGGATCCTGCGTGGAGCTGGACCAGAATGAGAGAAGATGCATGTCTTTGAATCTTCATGACACTGTGCTCGTACATCTATCATGGAACTGATTTCTTTCTTAAATAACAGTCATTTCTGTTTGTATCTAATCTCTCTAAAGTAGAGTAGAATTCCTTACCATCTTTGAAGTCCTGCACATAGTAGGTCCTTAATAACCTCCCCGTATCTGAACTGTCTGAAGATGGGGGGGGTGGGGGATCACTAATTAGTTTCAATCAGACTAATTGCTTTTTTAAATTCTCATATAAATCTGACTTCTAATAGGTTCTGAGAATCGATGTTTCATTACTTTTTGCCACAGTGGAGTTTATCCCTGTTGATGGGTCATTACAAATCATCGCTCTCTGAGAAGTCCCCTTTCTATCTCTCATTTCCTGACTTTTCAGCAGGATATCTTTGTTCCTGAGAGTGAAGGAAAAAAAATTAAATGGGTCTTGGAAATTAACAACCGGGAGCAACCAGACCAGAGGAAGAGATGCTTTGGTTCTCTCAAGGAGCCCACTCCAGACAGAATCCTATTGCTCAAGAGGAATAAACAGAAGGTGCTATTTGGGGCCTCCATCAAACTGATATTTTCAGTATATATCTGCCATTTGTTGAGTGCCCACTGCATACTGGGTACTGGCTGAGCTGTTTACATGTGACCTCATTTAACCATCACAACAATGAGAGGCATGGACTATGGACCATGGACTATGATCAGCCCCATCTTCCAGATGGGGACACTGAGGCTCAGAAAGATGAAGGAGCCTGCCGAGGTCATGGAGCGATCATGCTTCATAGGCCTGCCTCCAAGTCTGTCCACACTCCCACAAATCAGGCTGCTGTGCATCTCTGGTGTATATGTTCAGCTCTGAGTCACTGGGGCCCCAGAGGAGCTCACCTAGAAGTCACAAGGGGTCTCAGAGCATCCCCTGCCCAACTGTCACCTGGGAGTAAGAATAGTGACAAGTTTCCTCCTTACTCTGACCTCAGACAACAATCCTTTCTCTTTTCCCTGGCACTGAGATTCCCCCGTAGAACCATTTGTGTACAGCCAAGCAAAATGGTGCACCCCAGGAGAGCAAAGAAAGATCTGATGCCAGAGAGCCCCGCCCCTCACAGTCCCGATTTTTACCGCAGCAGGGTCTGAGCATGAAAGGACCATCAGAAGGGGAGTTCCAAACTGGTTAGATTCTCTCAGATGTCTACGTGCCAAGGCAGAAGAAATCAACAAGCAATAAACCTGCAGGTGATCCATCATCACCCATCTCACTGAACCCTTCGTAAATCTCAGGGCCTGTGGATGTAACCAGGACCCAGGGCAGTGAGCTGGCCCCTCGTTACCCCACTTCCATTTTCCTTCCGTGGTGAGAGTGCCAGGAGGGAGACAGCACAGAAGTTGCAATGGCTGGGAATCCCACAGGACTGGGTTTGAACACTGCCTGTGAGACAGTAGGCATATCATCTCTCCTCCCCAAGCCTCACCTTTCTCATCTGTACAGTGGGGTTAATTATAGCTCCTGTCTGCTCAGATACAAGGAGCTAATGCCTGGAGGGCACTTATTTATCCCAGTGCCTAGTGAACAGTGAGACCTCAGCAAAGGTTAGCTGTTATTAATATCTTTACACAGACTGCAAGTAAAGAGCTCTGCAAAGCTATAGATAAATTAGGAGGGGAGACGTAAAAAGCCTCAGGGTGGCACACGTACTTCTACATTTCCAGTTCAATATTAGACTGTTGTAAGGAGCACAGAGCAGACTTGGCCCAGATCCTGACTCTGTCCCTCTGGATCTTGAGCAAGTTACTTAACGTCTTTGAGCCTCACAGAGTTTAGGGTCTAGTGTGAGAGAAAAGTAGACAAATAATTATGCAAATAAACATATAAGCAGAAAGTGAGATTTGTGCTACCGTGGGAAAGGGAAGGAAAGCAGCATGACTGTGAGAGTGTAAAAAAACAAAGCAACCTGCAGTGGACTGCCTGCTGGGATGAGGGGCAGCAGTTGGGGGAGACTACCCTGAGGAAGATGAGGCAAATAGGAGACAGACAGGTAAAGAGGACTGAGGGAGCATTTCAAGCAGAGGAACGGTACGTGCAAAGGCCCTGTGGTGGGATGTAAGATGGTCTGGATGCAAGTCCCAAGCTGAAATTGGAGAGGCAGGCAGCAGGCAGACCCTACCAACTTCAGGAATAAATGTCTTAGAGGGCAGAGATTTCTATCTCTTGATTTAGCCCAGATGCCTAGAGCAATGCCAGGCACATAGTTAGTGCTCAAAAAATATTTGCTGAACTTATAAAATGCAAGCTCATATAGCTTATTTTTACCAAGTCAGCCACTTACAGGTGGATGCACCTTGCAGCAAGCCCTGACCCATGGTGGGCAATGCCAGAGGGAGGTCCAGGGTTCTAGACCTTCAACAGTCATGGGAGGCCACTGCCCAGGATCTTTAATCCAGCCTCCAGTCTGGGCCAGAGGCACAGAAAACACAGGTGTGCCATGACAGGCCTTGGAAAGTAAGAGGCTTTCCTTGTGAAGTAATTTTCAGGGAAATTCTACGCTTAACAGCCCACATAGGAGAGATGTTTATTTCCCAGCTGTTCATTATATTTCAATGAATAGCCCCATTTTGTGGTAAAATGTCCCCAAAACATCTAATTCAGGTTCTTTGCCTCTGGAACACACAGAGCATTTCCCTTCTGTCTTTGACCCAGTTAGGAGTGTGGGGTTTGGGAATGACTTAGAGGAGGACTCAAGACCTTAAACTGGGGTCCAGTGAAGGTGCAGACATGGTGTCTGTGTCTAATATTATATCACTCAGAGTTGAACAAATAGAGGTTTCGTTCTCAGAATCTCAGAAGACTAGGCTGCTCCCTCCTGGCAACCTGAACACCTCCTAACTTAGGAACTTGAGGTCAAAGGGCATCTGCAGTCCACTGTCTAGGAACTGACCTCCATCACATATTCACTTCCCATGGCCACCATGTTGCCCCATATGACCTCACCACCAGCCTCAACTGATTAGATGGAGGCTGAGACCTGACCCAGAGGGAACAAATCCATTGGATGACGGGCAAGCTATCAGATTCACTCACACAGAATGAGCGGGAAGAGGCCATAGTCTGAGTCAAAGGCAGATGAACTGAAAAGTCATGCAGCAAAGGGTGGCGGCAGCCACTTTGGCCGTGTACAGCCATGTGCCAGACACAGAAGAGAGTGAGCAGTGAGCAAAGCCAGATCACCACCAGCTACAGAGAAAAAGCGGGGGGTGGGTATGTTCTGAGAGAAGCTGATGGCAGTCTGCACAAGCCAGAAAGAGAAAGGGACACAGAGAGGGTAAGTCACAGACCTAACGTCACTCAGCTGTGCCTGAGCCAGGATTTGAGCCCAAGCCTAACTCCAGGCTACTGAGTTCTTACAACCACACACACTGCTCTCTGCAGGAGGGTGGCAGGATAAAACTGCTTTGGCAGGAAGATTATTTGGGGAATGGAGAGGGGTCTGCAGAGTGAAAGGAGAAGCTGCTGAAAGCAGAGACCTGACAAGAGGCTTGTGCTGTACTTGCAGCATCATCTTCTTTGTTGCTCATGGTGGTGTGTTTTCTTTGGGGTTTCTTTGGGGTTTAGCCTTGACTCGAGTGCAAATATATGCCAGCAAATATGCCAAAGGCTCATTTCACTTACCCAGTGACCCCCCCCCCAACCATTAGAGGCCTATGCAGGAGTTGTTATTAATCTATATTACAGATGATAAAGCCACTTCCCGGTGGAGCCAAGGTATGCACCCAGGTCTGTTTGCTGCCCAAGACCACATAGCTGCCTGATGCATGACTTTTCTACCAGGCTGAGCCCAGCAGTGAGGCCAGAAAGGCCGCAGGGATGGAGAGGAGGGGCCCAAAGGACGTTTCAGAAGATGAAGTGTCAGCTCACCCAGGGGACCATTTGGGGAGACAACCAGGGATGCCCAACAGGCTAAAGAGGTAGAAACTTCCACAATTCTTAGACAGATGAGGACAAAGAAGGGAAGTAACATTTCCAGTGATGGCTTCTGAGTCTAAGCATTTCCTGGATTTTTCTATAACTGCTACCACTTTCCATCCTTCCGTCCACATCCCATTTTGGATTTTCTGAGTGTTTCAAGGCCAATGCACCCTCTCTGATGCTTTGCTAACAGAAAACAGCAACCAGATCATTGTCCCTTCTACCTGACAAATGTCTCCACTTGGGTATCAGTTACTTAACTTCTCATGTCCCCTTGATGCAAATCATCAGTTGGAATTGTTACTTTTGTGGCAAAATTTGTCTTCCTTCATTCACCATTAATGTCTTATAAGGGTGCAGTACAACCCTGGCATCTCCACGTGGGTCTTGCCCAGGGTAAGAACTCGTGTTCAAAACTCTTTACAATTCATCAGCAAGAACCAATGTGATTGTTAAAGGGTCTTTTACTTGTTTGGGCAATAAAGATTCTTCAAGCTAAATGTTTTTACTCCTCACATTTCCACTCAAAAAAGAAAGAAAGAAAGAAAAAAACTGGAGGAAAGATGTTTTATTTTGCAGATGACAGAACTTCCCTTGTTTAAAAGCAATTTAGCATATAGTACTGGTCAGAGTGTTCCTCATTAAATAGTCCAGAAACATTTCATGGAAATGGTCCAAACTAGCTGAGCTAAATGGATAAAGACATGTCACCCTGTAAATGTGAACAATGAATAACAGGCTGCTGAGTTCAAGACAGTCCCACCAGGGTTACTGAGACGATACTGCAGAAATTGAAGGATGAGTGCGGGGTGGGTCGTGGATATTATTTCTCCACTTCTGACTGTCTCCATGTCAGGAAATCCAGAATTTAAGGAAATGGAGATTCACTGCTGCAGGAAGGATTCGAGATAGTTGAAACTGACTGCTTGTTCTGAATTCTTTCATCTATCCAACAAATTCCGATTGCCTACTAAGTAGTAGACACTATGATGGTCCAAGGGACACCCTTAAATGAGAGACGTGACTCCCACCCTCAGGGAGCCTACAGTTATTGGAGACGTGTAGCAAAGAGAAAGGACTGGATGTTATGAGCATGCATAACATGGAGACACAGGAGCCAGGGGAGGAGAAGCCAGGGATGAAGTACTTCCATCAAATACCATGTCCCGTCAATTTTCATTCCTAAATATTTCCCAAGTGAGTCCACTTCTTGACAACTCCCCTGATGTCACTCTAGTTGAAGCCACCAAGTCACTCTACCTGGACTACTGTAACAGCTTCCTAAATAGTTTTCTGGAATCCACTCTGGTTCCCCCACATATACCTCCACATAGCTGTCAGAGTAACCCAGAAGGGTCTTCAAAGTGCACATCCGATCATCCACCCACCGATAAAGCCCACCAGAAGAAACAGGAGAGGAGGGGGAAAGAGGAGGAGGAGAGGGTAGAAGGTGGGGTGATTTCCCCAGAGCTAGCCCTGCATTGCTGGGACTTTCCTAGCATGTGGTTCTGGGCAAGTGTCTTCAGCTTGACTTTCCTCAGGTGCAAACTTAGGCTAATCATAGCACAGGTTGAGCTAAACAAAAATCGCTGATATTCAGCTCTTTTTGACCTACGGCAATGACAATTCCATGTGGTTCAACCCATCATGGAGCCACTGTGAGATGAAATGAGATTAGCACAGCGCCTGACACACAGGAAGGCTCCATGAACAGTGGCTGTCATTCACCTCCTGATTTCTCCCTCTGCTCAGTCCTACCTTCTTGCTTTGCAAAAACTCCCCTGGCCATTTGTGCAGCCAGGCTGCCAGGTCCATGCGCATCTGGGCCGGGGGAGCCCAATGGCCTCCTTCTCCCCTTGTTACAGCCCATCAGTGGAGTGATCTTTATTTCTGGCCAGTTCCGCAGAGCTGACATCTGCCTAGAACAGAAGAAAATTGCTTCTGCCACATCCTCCAATAAGAATGATTTTCTTCATGCTCCGTTTGTCTACAACTGTCTTTCCGATCACTCTCACTGTTAGCACACGGTCTACATGCTTGAAATTCAGCCAGAGGAACTGGGTGAAATTTATGATCCACTGACTACTGAAGCTCTGAGCCATCAGATTTGAATATAAATGTTCGAATGAGGTCATCAGAAGCAACAGGTAGCAAGACAGCCAATCTGCAGATTTGCCATGGTGCAAATCCATACTTTAATCTGCTACCAATTAATAACATTGATCGGATAACCTATGTTAATTAACAGAACACAGAAATTCTCCCAGCCTTTTATTTTGAGATTATAATTTTTGATGGAGTTTCAAACGCCTCAGTGTCACTATTAACGTCAGCATTTTCCCAATAACCCTCTGGTCAAACAGAACAATTCATTAGTGCTAAAACCAATTTACTGGAATGGGCTGAAAATTGTCTCGGTTTTCTCTATTAATGTATTACAAGATGAAATATTTCATGAGCCACTGGTTGACATGCTTGACACTTCCTCTCATACCGCTTAGCTCACTCAAGGTGGAAAGTCTCCATTCAGCAAATGAGATGCCAGGGACAAGCTTAAAAAAAAAAAGTCCAGGCCCTTAAAAATGGTTTACTGCCCTTCAAAATAGAGACAGTCCCCATCTATATTTTCTAAAGAATTTATCTCTTGCAAGATAATCCTTAAGATAAATGAAATCACCGAAGCAAAATGCTTAAGATGGTGCCTGACCCAGAGTCATTGCTAAACAAATATTAGCTATTAATTGGGGGAGGCATGAAGATTAGAGGGGTTAAGATTACAGATTGTAAGTCACATGATGAAGTCAAGGCGCACCTCTGACATTTCTTAGTTTGGGTGACCTGAGACTTAGAGCAAACCTCTCTAAGCATGAGTTTGGTTTTTTCCCAACTCTGAAATGTGCATTATTCTATTCTATTACTTTATTAGTTTTCTGAGGCTGCCGTTAACAGGTTATCACAGACTTGGTGGCTTACAACAATAGAAATTTACTCTTGAACAGTTCTGGAGGCCAGAGGTCCCTCTGAAAGCTCTAGGGGAGAATCCTTCCTAGCCTCTTCCAGCTTCTGGGGTGTCCTGGTGTTTCTTGGCTTGTGGCCACAACACTCCAATCTCTGCCTCTGTCTGTGTATCTCCTCTTCTTATAAGGACACCAGTCATTGGATTTAAGCTCCACTCTAAATCCAGGGTGATTTCATCTCTAAATCATTAACTAATTATATCTGCAAATACCCTATTTTAAATAAGGTTATATTCTAAGGTTCCAGGTAGATTTGAATGGCAGGGGAGGGGACACAATTCAACCCACTACAGAGGGTAATGATAGGACCTGCTTTGTAGAATGGCTAGGGGGATTAAATGAGAAAATTGCACTTAAGGTGCTTGGCCAGGAGCTGGCATATAGTAGGGCTCAGTAAAAGGAGTTAGACATAGAAACGACTACTCTAATTTACACTTCCCAAGACCGCTTGGTTCTAAAGAGCTGCACATTCTCCTGGAAGCACAGCTGTCCTCACTTTCCTTGGTTATTTGGTTCTTCTCTCCCCACTTTCATGCCCAGTTTGGGTTATTACCACCACATCAACAGTTTGCTGAGTCACTGCCTCTGAATGCCCTGCAATTCTCCCCATAGACACCAGAGGGGGCTTTTCTACACGCAGATAAGATCAAGCGCTCATGGGCCCTTCCCTGTGGTAACATGCATCACTTCCTGGATTCCCAGAGCCCTCAGGACAAGGTCCATGTTCTCTTGGCCTCATGGTCTGACCCTGCCTCCCTCTCCAGTTCCAGCTCCAGCTCCACCTCCAGTCTCCTTCTTGAATGTGTCCCCACTAAGTCATGCTCTACTTTCCAGTCTCAGATAAGGCATCGCCTCCTCCAGGAAGCCTTCCTGGTTTGAGCCTCCAGGTCTGAGTTTAGTGTCGTATTGTGCATTGCCTGCCTACCTCTATCAAAACATTTCTCTCCACAGATGGAGAGAACAAACGTATGGACACCAAGGGGGGAAAGTGTGTGTGTGTGATAAACAAAAAAAAAAAACCACATTTCTCTCTCTCTCTCTGTAGTGTAATTGCTTGATTGCATGCCTGTCTCCTTGGCCACAGGAAGAGTTTCTTAAGGTCAGAGCCAGGCTTATAGAAAATCCAATGAATGAAAGAATCAACAAATGAATTCTCACAGCTCTACCTATAAGAATCTAATAAATATGAGATTGAAATTGTGCATGTCATTTAATTAGGGACCCACTACCTGATTTTCTTTCGGCTCAGGGCAAAGCCAGAACAGTCCAAACAACATTATTTTAGGCCAGAACGATGGAAGTCATCGTTCAAGTCAAGTCAAGGCACCATGATCCTGGAAATAAGACTTTAATTTTCACATTCAATTTGTTCTTGAAAAGCTATATCCATATGTGCATACATGCATATACAAGGAGCAAAGAGAAGCTTGCTTCTTGAAGTAGGACAAAGTGAGTTGGGAAAATGTGGTTCTAACCAGCTTTGTGACCTTTGAAAAATCACTTAACCTCTCTGGGCCTCAGTAGCCTCAACTATTAAACAGGTGGGTTAGTCTAGAAGACTAACTCATAAACATCTCATTCTGTTCCTTTGAAATTCAAATAACTGCCCTTGAATTCATCCCCACCACCCACCACCAACAACTAAATTTTTTAAAACATACGCTCAGCTTCCTTGAAAGGAGATCCATTTGTCATGTGATCCCTGGCCAGGTAGAGCATGGCCTCCAGCCAATCCTGCTGCTAAATCATAATCTCCAGAATTTCACAAGGATAAAATTATTGACTGTTACCCAGAGCCATGGAGAGTTCCAATTTGGCCTCAGCCAAAAAACTCCTGGAAAAATTGAACATTGCACATTCTCTAAACTCCCATGCAAGTCAGAAAAAACCCTAGAGACCCTGGTTCTTTTAGGTTAAGGCTAAAATAACTCAGTTGAAATTTTTTTCAACTAAACACAAGATAATCTTTTTCTCTGAAGCTTTATCTATGTTCTCCAGTATTCCGATACTTGGTAAGAATTCTTTCTAAAGCATTGGTCTACATTGAAGGGCAGGTGCCCTCTATGGAACTTGAATGGGAGTATCTGATGGGGAGGGGATTTTGTGCCTGAAATCAAAGCTCAGGCCAAAGAACCAAAGGTCCCAGAATTACAAGAGTTGTGGAAAGCCCAAACACAATGGCAGTGTGAATAAGTCATGCATCTGCCAAGTGCTATACTGTTTTCAAGTGGTCTTATTATACATTATTCCGCTGATATAGTCAAACTTATATCTAACATGACATTCACTCTAGGAGGATAAATCATTCTGAATTTTTTATCATCTCCCCATATTACTGAACCAATTTAAATACTATCAAATGGTGGCAATGGCCAAACTAATATCTTTAGCTCTGGCATTTATCCTGAGCTACATAATAGTATTCCCAGCTGCCAGCTTGACATCGCCACTTGCATACTTACTCAGTACAAAATCTAAACCAAACTCTTGATTTTAATCTCATTCCCCACCCCAAAGGCATCCTCTTCCCATATTTATCATCTCAATAAATGGCACCACTCTCCACCCAGTTACCCAGACCAAAAACCTCAGAGACATCCTTTCCTCTGTTTCCTCATCCCTCATGTCCAATTCATCAGTGAGTCTCACTGGTACTACCTCCAAGATACATATCCTGGGTCTGTTCATTCTCTCCATCCTCCTGATCCAAACCTCTATCATCTCCCACTAGAACTGCTGCAGGAGCCTCCCAACTCAACTATTTCCCCCTTTCCTCCCCCACCATCCATTTTCTACCCTGGTACCAAAATAATCTTTTAAAAATATGAACCATGTCATGTCACGTCATTTCCCTGCTTAAACGTCTTCAGCAAGGGATTCCCCATTACATGTAAAATCAAGTCCAACTTCTGCACCGTGGCTTCCAAAGCAACGTGGGTCTGGTCCCTGAACTACCTCTCCAAGATCCTGCCGGCTCCTTCTCCTCCTGACCCTCGAGGGTCTTAGCTGCACCAGTCAAGCCCTGGCCCTCCCTGCTTGCTGCTGCCCAGCCCTCCCCAAGGCTGGCTTCTTCCCAACCTGCAAGTTGAGCCCAATGTTATCTTCTCAAAGAGCCTCCCCTGGTCACCTACCCAAAGAAGAATCACTACATGTCCCCATTGCTCTTTATCACATCATTGTGTTTCCTTCACAATATTTAGTATCATTGGAAGTTAGCATACTTTATTCATTTATTACTTCCTTACCATCTTCCCATCCACACTCCTACTAAAACACTAGCTCCTAAACAGCCCCTCTTGTTATTCTGACCACCCCCCCATTCACCCCATTGTTGAGGGAGGGACCCCCATCCTCAATGGTACGAGATGGCAGAACACAGGATACCTAGCCTTGGACAGGTGAGATTCACACATATACTCACAGCTGGGGGAGGAGGGCACCTGTGTAGTAACGGGGGGGTGAGGTGCCCCTGGTTCCCACAGGAGGATATGATGGGCTTGTTGGAATAATTTCACGGGCTTGGCAGGGAACTGAAGACCCTCAGGTTGAGGATGGGATGGAGTGCAGCTGGTCTGGCTGGTGGGGGAACTAGCAGGGTGAGGGGCCTTCCCTGCTGGGTGGGGCACACCTCTGACAAGAGCAGGGGAAACCAAGGGGGCCTGTGAGACCCAAAGATGTCAAGGCAGCACTTGAAATTTTAGGCTTTACCATATACTTGTCCACTGGTTTATGTCCAGCGCCTGGAACATTGCATTTACTCTATAAATACTTGATCAATGAAGGAATGAATCCCAAGCGATAGGCCCTCCCTCTTTCCCACCTTTGGTTTGACTACCTGGACACTTCACAACTCAGAAGGTGGCTGGATGGGGAGTGAGTGTGACTCTGGTTCCCTGTGTTGCCTCTCCTGTGAGCAGGCCTTCCTTCTGTTTCCTCACCTAACCAGCTCTATTTCTTTAGGATTCCCTGTGTATTGGAAGTATAATATCTATAAAGGAAAAGATCAATGCAATGTTTTATTTAAACTACAAATGTGCAAATGTTATGGCTGAAGAATGAGTCTTCTATCCAGCACCTGTTCAACATTTCCATTTATTTTTCATCTGAACCATTTCTCTCCCTGTATCTTTACAACATGGAGACATGGTCAGACTTTCTTTCTGAATATTCACCCACTAGCACTAGAAGGAGAAATGTACACGGGAATATAATGTTCAACAGCCAATGAACAATGCCCTGTCTTCATTAGTGCTTCTAATGTATATTTCAGTGGTTCTTCTAATATTTATTTTTAATATGGAAGAGGGGCATGCTCGTTAGAAAAGACTTGAAAAATACAGAGCATAAGAAAGAACAGAATAATTGCTCACAGCCCTATCATCTGAACACAGCAATTGGGGGATAGTTTCTTCTGATTATTTTTCTAGGCATAATCACCTTTAACAGAGCTAGGTTTATACAACATTGTGTCTTATTTTTAATTAATATCAGAGTACCACTATTTTGGTGTTATAACAGACTCTAAAGCAATTATACTCCAATAAAGATGTTTAAAAAAAACAGAATTTTTAAGGACTGCATAAGATTGCATCAACTGGATGGACCTTAAGTCTCATTTGGGTTGTTTGCAATTTCGGTTGTTTGCAATATTAAAACAGCACTGAGCACATTTTTATTCTTAAAGCTTTTATAATACTTCAGATGATTTTCTTCTGAGAAATTCTCAGATTCTCTGGACTAATGTTAAAGATATCTTTAAGGCATTTGATCTATATTATCAGGTTGTTTCCCAAAAGAGATGTGGTAAATTACCTTAAAAAAAACAAAACAAAACAAAAACGAGTTTGCTTTTAAGCAGAGTGACATTGACTTTGGCTCTCTCTCTTCTGTTCCTAAGTATTTTCTGACATAATTCAAAAGAGGCTTTCAGCACCTTACCTCCCATTTCTTTCCTATGAAATTCTCACCCATGAATTTCCATTTGTCACCACAGAATTCTAAGTCAATGCATTTTCCTGCTATAGTGTGTAGAAGTTCAAAATCTGGTCCTGCAATGGAGGCAATAGTTCAGGCTGCAGCTCTGGATACCAGGCTTAACCAATCAGAATGCCTGTCCCTCACAGTCTTCTAGACATGTGACAACAGCCTTTCCTGCCAGCAACAGGGGCAGGTACATATCAACGGCAGAAAACTCAACATGGAAGAAAAGACTCTTGAGATTGACTTGGCCTGAGATGAAATTAAAAATTCAGTTCAAAGAGTTTAAGTGATCCAAAAGAACTATTTTCTTCTGGTATTTCAAATATAGCCCGGTCTTGCATGAAAAAAAAAAAAAAAAAAAAAAAAGAAAGAAAAGATGAGTTCTGAGGATTCCTTTATCTTCAAAAGAAGCACTTCTTCATAATGTGGCCTGAAAGCAAAGAGCTTAGAGAAGCCCAGGCTTTGTATGAGTCTAAATCACTCAGCCATGCAAAGTGATGGGAATTTCTGGACCTGGGTCTTCTCTGGCCCTGGACCCATCCACCAAAACCAGTGCCTACACCTTGAAACCAAGGCTACCAAATGACCAAATGGCTTCTTTGTCCCTGTCATTGTTGAAGAAAAGCAACATGGGCCAGCCTAAGTCACAAGCCACTGTTTGAGTGTTCCTGGGCGGGAATTAGAGCACCAAGCCCCCTCTCCCAAGACAAAGGAGGGAGGGAAGCATCAGGGTCCCCTCACACTGCACTCCCCCTGGCATTGCCCCATCCCCCCCATGACTGAATCTGCAAAGGAGCGTTTTTAGTTTCTCTACTTAGATATGAACCTTTAAAAGCTTCCCTGTGAGGGGCACTCTAGAGCCATGTGCCGAAAGTCTTCAAAGAGCTTCAATTGTCTAAGGAAATAGTCTAAGGTATGTACCCAGATTGAGGCACCAGGGCTGGTCATTGCAATTCTACTCCCAGCTGAAAATAACAGAAACAACCAGAAATGGAGAGCTGGCTGAATAAGTTATGTACATTCGTTCATACAGTGGAATGCCATGTGATCTCGAAAAATTAAATGACAGAAAACATTTAGTGACATGGAAAAAAAAAAGGGAGCCCTAGGTATTGTCTGGGGAGGTGGGTCACCATGAAAAGGAGCCTGAGGGGTCAGAATTCTGATCTAAGCGCCGGCGTGGGTTTTGTCAGCCTACTCTGACCAAAAAGAGCTGCACATCTGAAGGCGGTTAGTGTTGGCAGGGGTGGAGAAAGGCCAGCCTTCAGCGGTCTCAGGAGGTAGGGAGAGCCTCTCGTGCCCCAGGTGGGAGCCACGGACTCCTGCCCTCGCTGGATCCTGCCAGCCCCACACAGACGGGGAGGAGGGACCTGCTCCTTGAGCCCCACCCCTTCCTGGGGACTCCACTGCCCAGCTTTGGGCGCTGCTTCTCCCAGAAGTCCTGATCTGGAATTTCTTTAATTGGAATCACCATAAAGTTACTTTAACAGAATATTGCTATTTTGGAAAATGTTTTAAAGCCCATGCATGGTACACTGTATCTGCCTTGCTGAGTCCCCAGGTAATTGCTGTGTTATAGAGATCTACTGCTTGGGAGTTGTCGAACAGTGTTTATCTAATAGTCCTCACTAACTGCGCAGCCACTAGTCACACATGGCTAGTTAATTTAATAAAGATTAAATATTATTTTTTTTAAAAAAGCAGGTAACAAAGCAATTATATAATTGCTTTGGCCATAGAAAAAGTCTGGATATTTCAATATGGCAGCTTGAGGACATATGTTTACCTTCTCTTACTCCCCAGATCCCATGGAAACAAGAAGCCTATGATGGTGCTAAGAACTGGAAAGAGTGGGGTGCTTTTGCTGGATCCTCTCTGTGTCCCAACTGGTAATGATGAAGTTTACCTGAACACTACAACTGGAATGGTATTTGATAAAGAAATTGACCTCTTCCTAAGGGACATCCAGTGTTCTCATCCCTCAGGATAGCCCTGCTCATGTGGGCACTGGGGAGAGGTTGACCAGTCTGCCTGCCTGCTCCACTCCTGCACATCATAAAGCAAAGCCTATCAGATATTTACACATACACACAAACCCACACACCACAATCAGTCCTTCAATGCATAGGGGAGGTCTAATGGAGAAACAGACTCACACTCAGCAGAGGAAACCCACACCAGTATCTGTAAAGAGACATCCCCTTCTCTTGAGACCAGTTGCATTATTTGTTCTACAATAAATATCCTTAACTGTTTTTAAATTTCTTTAAATCAGTCTACAAAAGTTTGGATGACAAGGCCAGTTACAGGAGAAAACAGAAATATTATAAACCCTGACAATGTGAAATTAACAGCAGGAGGAGAGATGGAGAGAAGTGTTAGGGTCCTAATTTTTTTTTTTCATCTTACTTAGTGGGTGAGCAAGAGTTACTCTGTAAATGAGATGAAAATAGAGGCTGAAGATCATTATTTAAAGGTACAGAGGTAACCATAGGATGTCTAACATTAATGATAGAACCACCAAAAATCAGGATACAGAGAGAAGGGAATGTGCAAGGTATTGCAAATGAGCTGAAGTCCTCATTTGTCAATAGACAGATATTTACCTTTTAGAGTCAATATTGATAGAATCAATAGATATTGCATTTTTGATTGGGAAGAAGAAATAAGGGTATTGTCCCACGATTTAGAGGAACAGAGGTGGCCATGAGAACTTAACACAGGCAGGGCTCCAAGCCATCACCTCCAGTGTATGGGTTGAGGGTGGAGGCACACAGGGAAGCTTTGCTTCTAAGGCAACACACATCTGCATGCCTTGACTTGCATAGCACATGCACATTTTACAACAACAGCACAATTTTAAAACAAAATGGAGCTTTGACAGGCAAGACATAGAATATATCAGAGATTCTCTGCCTGTCTGCAGATGGGAATCAACTGGGAGTTTGGCAAAGCTCTGGTGCCTGAGCACCACACTCCACCAACACCCCCCGGCCCCCCCGCCCCCCCTCCAGCTCCCAGCTCAGATTTCAGATTGGATGGGTCTGGGGTGGGCCCATGAATGGTTAAACTGAAAGCTCCCCCAGGTGACTCCAATGTGCTGCCAGGGCTGAGAACGACTGACTCGCTAAGGGTAGAATCATCATCTTCCTAATGTCTTCCATCTCCTAAATTTTCCATCAATCCATGCAACAGCTATCTATTGAGTACCTACTGTTCTAGATGCAGGAGATCAGGTGGTGGACAAGACCTTCTACCAAGGGACTTACTTGGAGGGAGGGAGGGGGGAAGAAGTTATTCAGCAAATGACTCATTCATTAATACATTTTAATCACAGCAAATGTTACACAAAGGGTATGATAAAACCATGCATTATTTTTGTAATCTGGAGGAAATGGATGACATTTTTTAAATCCACCCTCTTTTTTTTTTTTTAATCCCTTAATTACTCAGCCCCTCCCTTTCCCAGAGACTGGAGGTCAACATCTCTGTCCTTCCCGAAGACGCCATCAGGAGCTATAATTCCATCTCCAAGCAAGGGCTGGAATCCTGCCCCTCAAGCCATCATGAGCTACAACCATAAAATCCGTGTCCTGAAACCCTGGCAGCTGGCCAGAGTGACTGCATGCTGCCTGCACGTGTCTTACATTCTCACCCCCAAGCAGGGAGTGGAAAGAGCAGGCAGAGAGCATGAACAAGGACCCCTCCCCCCAAAACATGCCTGCCTGTAGTGAGGTTCTGATATGACACAAGCTTGCAGTCAGGGCTTCTTTTCGAGATTTCCACGGATTTCTCCCCAGCCAAAACAACCATCCAAGAGAACCAAGGAAGCAATGAAAAATATGGATCTCATTAATCCGGGGATAGCTAAAAGGGGGCCGTCCATAAAGTTGGGGCTCTGGGCATCCACAGTCATCAGCCTCTGACCTGCAGTGTTCTCTCCGATAACAGCAAAAAGCAAAGTGATTCTTTTTGTTTTGCAGTTTATTTTTGCTGGAAGAGCGAAAACAAAAAAAAGCTACAACTATAAAATGGGAAATCATAGAAAATCAGAGCCCTTAACTTAATCCAACACCAATAAAGAGCAATAGAGAAGGCTAATGACCGACGGTAAATACAGGTTGGTCCTACAGTTAACTTGCAGGGGCCGGACAGAGACTGAGAGCTTGATGCCAGGGCTATTACACGGCTAATTTGGTTAGAGGCAACGACAGGCTCCTTGTAGCGAGCGCCTGCCTTTTCCCATTTCATCTCATTTTTATAGTAACCATGTTTTTATTTTCACAGGCCAATTTGATTCTGTCCCACGCTTTCAGAATTGAGTTTTTCAGATTTATGACACAAAAGCTTTCAAATGGTTGTGACATCCGGGCCTCCTCATACAGATCGCCACAGCTCTTCTCTATACCTGAGACCCCACAGCCTACAAGGGTCTCCCTTGGCCTGAACCCCAAGGTCTCAGGGCTGCATAGTCTCCAAAAGAAACATCTTTATTACCTCCAAGAGAGAACCATCCATGGCCATAACTTACCTTCTTTTCTCTGCCCACCACCCCCAGGCCAGCCGACTGTATCTGTAGACACTCCCCGCCCCAAAAGTCCCTTTATTAACCCATTCAGGGCTTAAGTCCTATTAGAACTGCGGTCCTCGGTGGAGAAGGTGCTGCCCTCTAGAGGGAGCTGTGAGAATTTGTCGGGACGATTTGGGTCGTCACAGTGATTCTGGGGACACCACTGGCCCTCTGGGAGCAGTGAAGCTAGGCATCCCACAGTGTAAGGGACAGACCCACACGCTTTGTCCCACACAACTCTGGATAGGTCGTCAGTCTCGATGGCAAACAGTAATAAAAAATAAGCCTGTTTAAAATGATCTTCACCTAGAACCTAACTCTGTTTCACATGTAAATACAAAATATGTTCGCATGGTTGAAATAAACGCTGTTCAGACATGTAAATAAAAGATTGTACTTTATGCCATTTAGAACTTGACCAAGGGTTGTTCAGCATTTGGGGAAATTAAGTCACCAAGAAAAACACACCTCATGGTTCCGACTTCCCAGGACAACTGAACTGCATTGGTAGATGTCACAGTCAGATTAACTCTACGTACCTAAGCTTTCTTCCATGCTTACAGCATTCTGATGTGGCTCCCATCCCAAAACATCATTTAAAGAAAGAGCATAACAACTACTCATTTAGATGTTGTCATCTTAAATCCCAATATCCATTAGAAGTAGATTGAGAGCAGTTATCCTCCAGCATCATTGAGCATTTACATATTGAAGTACCTCCCTACTATGAATTGCCTCCTTTTCAAGAGGCAATGAGAGAAAAGACAGCCTCTTCAATAAGTGGTGCTGGGAAAACTAGACAGCTACATGTCAAATAATGAAATTAGAACACTACCTAACACCATACACAAAAATAAACTCCAAATGGATTAAAGACTTAAATGTAAGACCAGACACTATCTCTTAGGCGAAAACATAGGAAAAACACTCTTTGACATAAACCACAGCAAGATCTTTTTTGACCCATCTCCTAGACTAATGGAAATAAAAATAAACAAATGGGACTTAATTAAACTTAAAAGCTTTTGCACAGCAAAGGAAACCAAAAACAAGATGAGAAGACAACCCTCAGAATGGGAGAAAATATTTGCAAATGAAACAACAGCCAGAGGATTAATCTCCAAAATATACAAATGGCTCATGGAGCTCAATATCAAAAAAAACAAACAATCCAGTTAAAAAATGGACAGAAGACCTAAATAGACATTTCACCAAGGAAGACATACAGATGGTGAAGAGGCACATGAAAAGCTGCTCAACATCACTAATTATTAGAGAAATGCAAATCAAAACTGCTATGAGGTATTACCTCATGCTGTTCAGAAAGGCCATTATCAAAAAATCTAGAAACAATAAATGCTGGAAAGGGTACGTGGGGTGGGAGGGCAAAGCTGGGGCGAAGTGACAGTAGCATTGACATATATACACTACTGAATGTAAAATAGTTGGCTGGTGGGAAGCAGTAGCATAGCACAGGGAGATCAGCTTGGTGCTTTGTGATGACCTAGAGGGGTGGGTTAGGGAGGAGGGGAGGGAGACACAAGAGGGAGGGGACATGGGGACATGTATATGCATGTGGCTGATTTGCTTTGTTGTGCAACAGAAACTAGCACAGTACAGTGAAGAAATTATACTCCAATAAAGATCTATTTTAAAAAATTGCCTCCTTTTTATTTCTCCTTTATATTAGGGCAAGATTTCTTTTGATGCTATGTGTAAAGGTGGGTTATATTATCTGTATGTTCATCGGGGTAGGAAAGGGTTGAGGCAAAGTATTTGTTATAAAACAGGGGCATTCACTCTAATCATTTTTTGCTTTGCCAATAGTCTGCATTGCTTGTATGCAAAAACCTTGGCCAGGTAAGGCTGGCCCTGAGCTCTGGCCGCTGGGTGCCTGGAGTCACCCTACCTGACAGTCCAGATTTCACACCCGCAGCTGGGCTTGCCCTTTGAGCCCAGCTCAGGGTCTTGAAACCCCTTCCCATACGTACACGCTCTGCTTCCCCTGGCCCCTGACCAGCCCACCCCTCCAACCTCACCTTGCCTCCCTGGCTCACCACACCCCAGCCACCTCGCCTTCTGACTATTTCTCAAACACCGCGCTCCTTCCGACCACAGAACCTCTGCTCGTGAAATTTCCCCCTCCTGGACTGTTTCTGGCTAACTCCCATTTATCCTTCAGCTATCACCCTCTTTGAGAGGCTTCCCCTGACTCTCAAACCCAGGTCAGCTCCAGCCACCTGCCTGTACTTCTTGCAGAGCAGTGACCACGACTGTAATTAACTAGTGTGTTAGTATCTGCTTGACATCCGCCTTCTTCGGCAACTCAATGCTCCATGAGATGGACTTCTTCCTACTTCCTTCCTCACTGTATCTCCCCAACTAGCTGGTGATGAATCTATAGTTAGTGCTCAATAAATACTTCCTAATGAGTGAAACCCAAACTCAGTATGCAAAGTTCTTGAGATAATAACAGCCTTCTCTCTGCCTCCCTGTGTGGTCAGTGCAATGGAAAGCTGCCCCAGATGCCCTCAGGATGAAGACTTTCTAGGAAAATCTTCACAGGGATGTTAGCCTCCTGGGCAGGGATCTGGGTCTGTTCCCTTCACTGATGTAACCCCAGCAGCTGACACAGGGCGTGGCCCATAGTAGGGGTGCGATAGGTACTCATCCAACCAATCAATCAATCAACCACAACAGACCAGACATTGGCACTGTTTTCTTATCGACAACACCAGAATTATGGTGCAGTGGTACATTTGGGATGGTTTTGAGGGAGGGATGACTGCCCATCCCAGGCAGGGTTGAAATTTCCAGGCCTTTGTGGCTGCCCACACCTCGTCCCTGTGGACTCAGGGCAGGACCACGCACTACAAACATGATTATCCCACCCTCATCAGAGGTAGCACCTGCCGCAGCTGTGCTTCATGCCACTATCCCAGAACCCCATGCCCCCTAAATCCTGCTGGAAACCCCCGGATGATTGAGATTAAGGATCCTTGCCACTTCAGAACTGTCCTTCACTAAATGCCCAGGGCCTGAGCATCTGAGCAGCACGGGGATTCACGGGGCAGAGTGACCCCAGTGCAGACAAATCCCAACAAACCGCGAAGGACCAGGAGCTTCAGAGAGCTCGATACACGCCCCGCCTCCCGCTCACTCCCCAGCGTCTCTGCCTTAAGCAAAGAGATTACTGTGGGTAAATCATTACGGAAAGGCTCCCGCTGGAGAGGATGAAAGGAGAATAGAAAGAAAGCAATGCTTCAGCGAGTTAGGGGCAGGAGGCAAGGGCCCAGAGCAGGCTGATTTTCCTGGCCCCCCTCCCCACACGGAGAGCCTTCATGGCTGAGCAGACCCTCCCCAAGGCTTCCCATTTAAAAAGCCTCACACTGAGGGCTGTCCTGGAACAGAGGAAACCTCCTGCACCGATCACATAGGGACAAACCAAAAAGATGACCTTGTCGGTCCAGAGGAGACGCTTCCATGTGACTCTGTCTGGGCACATGGTCCTCAACTTGGCTACATTCCCCAAAAATCATACATCACTACAAATTGTTATATATTGAATTCTATTCAACTTTTCTTGAACCCACCAAGCTCTTGGCTTCCTCTCCACTTGACGCCCCATCTCCCTAGAATAATCTTCCCAGATGTCCACAGGACAGCTCTCCCTTTCCCTTCAAGTTTCAGCTTAAACGTCACCCCTCCAGGAATCCTTCCCAGACCTTCCTCTTCTGGTCCCTCCATCTCAGCAGGCTGTTTGCTTCCTTCATGGCTCTCAGGATAACCTGAAAGCTTTTTATTTAACTGCTTGATGACTTGTTTGCTGCACTTTCCCTACTAGGATGCCACTAGCACAGGGCAGGAACTGTGTCTCTCAGTCACCCTGGAGTCCCTGCCCTTGGCTTAAGGCAGCATCTGGCATTTAGTAGGCACCCACTCAGTTGCTGTTGAGTAAAGGACTGAAACTCTGTTGGGGACACTTGGTACTTAACCAAGCCATCCATGTATTCACCCACTTATGGGTAACCACGATGTGCCAGGGACTACACTGGATGCTTGAGCCACACCGTGAGTCATTTCATAAAGCCAGAAGAGGCAGGTCCACGTCCTTCTGGCTCTGAGAGGTGTTCCCAGGGTTATTTCTGAAATGGGGAAAGTGCAGGTAAGGTGTCCCAGTGCTTGTGTCGTGCCCCACGTACACACACGTGTACACACACACACACACACACAGGAAGTCCGTTGCAAGGCCCAGGGCTCCCTTGCTTCTACTCCCCAGGAGACAGCGCCCACAGGCAAAGCCACCCCCGCAGCCTAACAATTAACAACGCAACCCCCTGAGCCCCACAGCGTCTGCGTGGATGGCAGCAGCTGCTGGGTCAAGGGTTTCCACTTTGAGCTGACTCTACTTCGTGGTTGTTAATTTTAAGTGTCAACTTGGCTGGACCATGGTGCCCAGATATGTGGTCAAATGTTATTCTGGATGTTTCTGGGAGGATGTTTTTAGATGAGATCAACATTTAAATCGGTGGACTTTGAGTAAAGCAGGTTGTCCTCCATAATGGGAGTGGGCCTCACCCCATCAGCAGAAGGCCTGAATAGAACAAAAGAATGACCTCTCCAGAGCAAGAGGGAATTCTGCAGCAGACGGCCTTTGAACTCAAACTGTACCATTGGCCCTTCCAGGGCGGAAGCCTGACAACCCACCATGCAGATTGTGGACTTCTCAGCTTCCATAAGCATGTGAGCCAATTCCTTAAAATAAATCTCTTTATACATACATAGAGAGAGAGACAGACAGACAGACAGGCACATCCTACTTGTTGTGTTTCTCTGGAGAACCCTAATATACTTCTCAAGGGCTCCAACCTTCCCTCCAGGTCACAACCAGCCCCAGACACATCAGGAAGATCGGGAATGGGGGAGAGGATGGCTGGCCCCCAGACCTGCATATGACACACTCCCAGGGGAGAGACAAGAAAACATGGGAGGCACCCATGAACAGAGGTGGGGGGCTGAGGGGCCCTGGGACTGGACCCAGCCAATACTGACGTGGATTTGAATACAGGCATTACCACTTACTCAGGCACTATCTGGAGCCAGTTTCCTCATCTGCAGAATGGGGATGGTTGCAGCTCCTGGGCCTTTCAGTCGTTTGTAACCCACCTGGCCTGGCCCCCCTCCCCAGGACTGTCTAATGGTAACAGGGCCTGAGTGGGCACCTTCTTGCAAATGAGGAGCCCTTGGATGGTGAGTAGCCGCTCCCCTGGGGTCAATCAGGAGAAGTTTCTCTGCCGTCCTCCCTGGAGCGAAAACAGAAAAAGCTGCCAGGTAGCTCTTTGCTCTCCAGAGAGTCCATTTTAGTAGCAAACAGGCTGGTGAAAAGCCATCTCAAGACTCAATGCTGAGCAGGTAACAGCCATTTCCTCCAGCAAAGAATTCAGTAACAAAAAGAGGGAAGAGTGTTTCTGCATCATCTGTGGCATCCCTGGAGAGAAGGCAGCCGGGAGCTCTGTGCTGACCTGAGGAGCTCCTCATACAGACCTTCTGTTACTGACAGCTACCCTGGAAGGAGCTGCAAATACTGGGTTGAATTTGGGTCTTTTAGGTTCAATGGAACTGGTATTTTCATCTGATGATTTTAAATTATTTATTCTTTTCCAAAAAAAATATGCAGCAACTCTCCTCCTTACAGACGTCCTAAATCAGATCAGGAATTCAGGGATGCTTCACACACCCCATGAAGGTGTGGGTCCCTGCAAGCTCCCTCAGATACACAGCAACCTAATTCTTCAGGTGTGCCCACCAAGTCCACATGTGCCCTAAATGGAAGTGGGTGGGTTTGGAGTCATTATGACTTCATCTGTTAAGAACAGACCCACTTCAGGGAAAAAACACATCTTTGAATTTCACTTGAACGTTAAATCAGTTTTAAAGAAGCAAGGAGGCTCAAAGGATTTCACTTTGGCGGTTTACGTTTCACTGCTTTCTGCCAGCACCACTTCTGCCCTAGTCCTCTACCCGCCCCCTTGCTCTCTTCTTCCAGGGGTGAAATGAATTCAAGGCAGCCGTCAGGTTTGCATCAGAGCCCATGAAGGCACACACAGCTGCACCAGGGAGATTTGGGGTTTGGGATCCCACTAGCAGCAAAAAGCATATCACTAAGAGCTGGAGTGACCTGACCCAAGTCTTGCCAAGCCCCCTTTCAGGGATGCAGCAGGGGGTCCCAAGATCAGCTGGGAGAGGTGGGCAGTGTAATCCAGTGTAAGTGTGTACGTGGTTTCACTCCATATATGCACGAATGCTCCATGGAAGCCCTTTTTGTCCTTCTCCCCTACTCCTGCACAGCCCCCTGCTCTCCACAAACCTTGCTCTGCTTAGCCTGACCCATTTCCTATATTTGAAGAGAAAGGGCATGGTCTCCCTTTCTTGGATATGGGGACCAAGAAGGAGGGGAGTCCCACGGTTGGCTTTACACCAGGGTCCACTTTGAAAAGTAACATCACTGCATCCCCTTTTCCTGGGAGGTCATCAATGCAATGAGAGATCTGGGGGCTGTGGCAGGAAAGGGACCCCATCATTTAGGAGGTTTGGGGACCCAGTGTAGGCAACACTGATTGTGGACGCTGGACCCTCTTTCTTCTCCAAACGCAGCTATAGATTCTGATATGGGATGTGTTTGCACGGTAGGTGCAATGATGGTCTTTGAGAGTATCAACTCTGCCCCAGAAAAGCTTGTAACTGAAAATGCTTCAAATTAAGAGCAGAGGGAGAGAACATTTTACACATAATTCCAAGAGGCAACTTTAATGTGAAATCCAACCATCACATCATCTCAAAGACTCTGACAGTCCTCTCCTCATAAACAAGATTTCATCACACACACAAAAATCTAGTGACTGCAGGAGAAAGCATTCAAGATAGAAAACGAATTTCACTTGGCTAGCAAAGAGATGTTTAATTTCTTTACCCATTCAACAAAGATTTGCAGAGTGTCCACTGTGGGCAAGACAATGTGTGAGAAATACAGATGGATCAGAACCTGATCCTCATGGAAATGATGCTCCATCAGCGGAAAAAAAGACATGAGCAATTAATTTCAAAACCTCATTCAGTAGGAGATGAAGTTGCTAGGATGGAGATAAAGATGTTTCATGCCATCATCTCATGGGAGAAAAAGGCAAAACCAGACCTGGGGAAAGTGCGTCAGAATTCTAACCTGTCTAATGCAGGCACCAACAACCCCAAAGATATCCTGAAGCTCCATGAAATGGGATTTGAAATGGGATTTTGCACAGTCTATATTTTTAGAAATTTCTCATTCCTTTTGCAGTCCTGATATGGCACAGAGAGATGTACACCTCTTAATCTCTAGATTAAAGAAATGCAATTGGAACTTCATACCACTATATGGTAGAAGCCCCAGATGGAAGAGTCGGAGATCACAATGGCTTCATGTGACCCTGTGCCTTAAAAGCAGAATGGACACAGCCAGGGAAGAGAAAGGTGATTCTGGGCATGGCCATTCCCTCACTCCCATAAGAGCCAGACAAGTGGTCCTTAGCATATACCTAGGGATATGACTGGTCCACGCTGAGTCCAGGCTGCCTCTGGACAAAGGCATGTTTTCACTGCAGGTCACTTTTTGAGGGCTTTCTCCATCATTTTTCAGCTCTGTTCCTGGGGAGCTGGTATTAGCAGGGGTTATCATCCCCACTTTATAGACATGGGAACATACTCTCATTTCCTACATGGCAGGCAGCACAGTGCATTGGTTGGGACAATGGACTCTGACCTAACACTGTCTGGGTTCAATACCCAGCTCCACCACTTACTAGCTGTGGGGTCTTGGCAAGTTGCTTAACCTCTCTGTGTCCCTGTTGCCCTATCCTGACCCACAGAATTGCTAGAAATGTAAAGCACTGAAATGAGCATCTGGCAATGTAAAACCTCTCCATAAATGTGAGCTATTATTACCCACCAAATATGTTAAGCTGCTTTCCAAAATCACATTAGGTAGTGGCAGGTTTAGAAAACAATCCATGTTTCATTTTGCCCAATTCACTGGATTTTTTAATTGAATTCTGCTGCTCTTTTAAAGGAATATGGTAAACTCCCTCTCCCACGCACAAACTCAGCCATATTTGTACAACATAAAGGCACTTTCTGACCATAGTTGTTTGGTCCCCTGACCGAAGCTGAGCCAATCAGATTCCTTTCCTAGGAATCTGGAGTTGAAACAAGAGTCCAGTCTTTCTGGCTGCTGTCTTGAACAGAGGCCATGAGGACTCGAGAGCTATTAGTAACAGCTGTTTCCTGTCGTGTAGACAGGGAAATAAAGCAAGCCAGCCTTCAGCAAGAGAGGAAAATGTGCTCAGTATACGGAGAGGGGCAGAGATGCAAAGCGGAGGAAGAGAGGAGTGCCCGGGTCCCCAGGAGCTCCAGTGCTGGTTCCTCTGACCCAGCTGGCTCCCTGACTTCAGAGTTCCCCACATGCCCCCTGTTTAGGCTACCACAATCTTGTTTCTATACTTGCAGCCAAAGAGTCTTAACGCATAAAGGAGATGCCTAATTCCCTACTGTGTCTGCACAGCTCAAGACTCACAAGGATCAGGAAATGAGAGTCTGAGCACCAAATGGTAGCAGCTGCCTGGAAACCTCTCTGGACATGAGTCTCTTGTTCCCCTATCTTGTGGTGTCATTAGAAACACCCTAGGAATACTTGAAGGAATACTAGTGTGCTAAAAGAGTATGAAAATAAAAGTCTAGGAGTCTCTGAGGAGGCAGTGTGACCTAGGGCAGCAGTCCCCAACCTTTTTGGCACCAGGGACCAGTTTCATGGAAGAGAATTTTTCCACGGACTGGTGGAAGGGATGGTTTCAGGATGATTCCAGCACATTACATTTATTGTGTACTTTATTTCTATTATTATTACATTGTAACATATAATGAAATAATTATACAACTCACCATAATGAAGAATCAGTGGGAGCCCTAAGCTTGTTATCACGTGCCACTCACTAATAGGGTTTTGATATGAGTCTGCAAGCAACTGATTTATTATGGTCTCTGTGCAGTCAAACCTCTCTGCTAATGATAATCTGTATTTGCAGCCACTCCCCAGCGACAGCATCACTGCCTCAGCCCCACCTCAGATCATCAAGCATTAGATTCTCATAAAGAGCGCACAACCTAGATCCCTCTCATGCACAGTTCACAGTAGGGTTCATGCTTCTATGATAATCTAATACCACCACTGATCAGACAGGAGGCAGAGCTCAGGTGATAATGCGAGTGATGGGGAGCAGCTGTAAATACAGATGAAGCTTCAATCGCTCACCCACCACTCACCTCCTGCTGTGCAGCCCGGTTCCTAATAGGCCATGGACCGGTATGGGTCCGTGGCCTGAGGGTTGGGGATCCCTGACCTAGTGGAAAAAGCATGAGCACTGGAATAAAAAATATCCACTGTGTGACCTCAGGAAAGTTACTTAACCCCTCTGGTCTTCAATTTCTCAGTAAATGAGGATAAGGCATCTATGTAGTTGAAGGGGTTAAGGAATATAAACTGCCTGCATATATTAGGCATGCATTAAATAATAACTATTGTTATTATAGGCTATAATTATTTATTAATTATGTTAAGATATTATAAATAATATTAACATCCCCAAATATTGTTTTATTACATATAAACGTACCCATACATAATAAATCATTGTTCTTAGTATGGCATGGAATACCCAACTAACATTTAGGAAAAACAAAAGCATTGCTCAGGGAATATTTTAACCTAATCTGTTTTTAAAAAAATATATAGCGGCAGGGCACCAACAGCCTCAGCAGATGCCACATTCTGCTAAGCCTCCCTGAATACCATTCAAAGATTCCTGGAGAGGAGGGGACAGAATTAGGCTGGGAAGCATATAACTCTTGCCACCAGAAACTCTCTCTCATGCTGGCTTGGGGTTCCTGCAAATGTGATGACTGAAGCAGCACACCCCAGAATAGCATGCTACCTTGTACCTTGGCAGATGTTACTACTCAGTCGTGATGCTTTTTCCTGCTAAACCTAGATAGTTCCACAGAATCCTGCACACAGTGACTCAGGCACCTATGAGCTATTAGCCTGAGTTGTTCTGCCCTATTATACTGATTTGCTGAGCCTGTTCTGGGGAGTAAAGAACCACCCTGAAGCCAACTGCCTTCAGGGGCCAGGAAACCAGGGCAGAGGTCAAGAGGGCTATATCTCTGCAGCCCTGAATGTATTTCCTAGGTCTGGCTCTAAATAAAAGAGTATGAACTCTCAGTTCTGTGGATAATTCTAGGACATAGTGGAATCCTGTTTTCTATGTCTCTTGAAGGCCACTCTGGAAGCAGATGCAATGTTAGTTCTACCTAAAGACAAGGCAAAAAAGTACAGAATGACCTCCAGAAGCCCTTGCCAGGCTGAACTGAATGAGCTCCAATTATCTGGTAATGTGGTCCACTCTGATCCCGGGATCAGATGCTCCCAGGATGCTCCATAAATGCTCCATAATCAAAACCTAGGTATATTCATGTTTAAAGCATCCATTTATGTCAACAGTTTTGTCTTCATGAAAAAAATTAAGACGCACTTCACAAATTGCCTCACTGAAAGCTAAAGTGAACAGCTCCCCCACCACCACCACTACCACTGTGGATCTTACCCTCGGACTACGGAGATACTCTGGGGCAGAGAGACCAGCCGGCGTGTATCTGGTAGATGCTGTGATGCTCTGTCCAGATCCTCCTTCAGTAAGGAGCATCTTACTCCTCGGGGTACTGGGAGAGCTGCCGGCAGAAAGCCCCGAGCCATCAGCCCCCATCAGAGATTGCCTCAATTGAAGAGTCCTAAGTTGTCAAAGGCTGGGGCAGCCCGAATCCAGGGACTGAGGTTATAGGGTTATAAGAGCCAGGCTCCTAGTCCCAGTGGGGGGACACCTCTCAAGTTCCTCCTGGCTTCCAGATCTGGGCAAGGCTGCACTACTGCCCCGCTTCCCCCTATGCCCACCCCACCTCCCTTCCACAGGTATTGATCCTAATGAACACTAACCTCCGTCATGTTAGCTTTCCAGGCAACCCCATTTGCAACAGGATGAGTGGCAGGAGGGAAAAGAAGTTAGAGGCCAACCTTATCAAAATCCTACTTGGGTGCTGGGTGCTTGGCTTGTCGTATCCCTTTACTTCTCACACTATCATCCCTATTTTGCACATGGGGCTCAGGAAGATTAAACACACTGTCCAAGGCTGTGTAGCCAGACCAACCTTGATCCAACACATCACACTGATAAACCACAAAGCCCTTCATCAAGCTCTGCATACCTGGGACTTGCGTGGACAAGTTATAATAAATTTAATTTGGCCAAAATTAGGTGCTGCTAACTTTCAGTGCAATTCAGCAGATAGTCCTTATCTGAGGCCTTAGCAGTGCGCTGAGTTGCTCCCCAGCTCCTTAGTTTCTCAGCAATTAGTGAATATTGAATACCTACTAAGTAAGAGGCACACAGTGGGGAAAGTAAGGCCAGAGGACAAGTAAATGCATAAAGTTGAAGGTGACCAGTGGACCAGAGCCAGACCAGAAGGACAAAGAGGCATAGGGGTCCCCAGGACAGTCAGGATTGGTTGATTTCTCCTTCTTTTTCCTTGAATTGCCTGAGAAATGGGAATTGTAGAGCCCTGAGCTTTGGGTAATAACACCCAGGATACCTCTCAGGGCTGTCAGAGAAATGCATTTTATCTTGTAAACTACTGTGAGATGCTTGAAAAAAAGGCAATGCCCAGACAGAGTTAGCCAGGCCACTGTAGCTCCAGAAGATAACAAGAGCCCTTCCTGCCAAAATGAGGCCGGATGCAACCTGAGACAGGGTGAGAATGATGTATGAAAAGAGCCAATTTCACAAGATGAGTCTACGAGCTGTTCAAGGCTACAACTGTCAAGGGAAGGGGGACAGAGCAACATCAGAATAGATTTGCACGGCCCAGGATGAGCCGCCCCTGGGCACAGAGAGGCAGCGAAAGCCACAGGGAGGGGAGGGGAGGGACTCAGAGCAACAGTGTGCCTGGCGTCCTTGGAACATTCACCAGGACACAGCGGGGGAAGCTTAGGTTCCTGTTCCAATAGTGCTTCTTATGGGATTGGGGGGACAAAAAAGGGGGGCTCCTTTGTAGGGATGGGTTGTTCTTCATCTTGATGGTGGTGCTGGTTACACAGATCTATATATGGGGGAAAACTGCAGGGAACGACACACACACACACACACACACGAGTGCATATAAAACTGGAGAAAATTGAATAGGGTCTGTAGTTTAGTCCACAGATTGCACCAATGTCAGTTTCCTGGTTGTGACACTGTTGTCACCACTGGGGGAGCTGGGGGAAGGGATCACTGGACTCTACTTACTATTGTTGCCTTCCTGTGAGTCTGTAATTATTTCAAAACATGTTTTTTTGTTTGTTTCTCTTTATTTTTATACAGCAGGTTCTTATTAGTTATCTATTTTATACATATTAGTGTATATATGTCAATCCCAATCTCCCAATTCATCCCAACACCACCACCCCTGCCACTTTCCCCCCTTGGTGTCCATATGTTTGTTCTCTACATCTGTGTCTCTATTTCTGCCCTGCAAACCAGTTCATCTGGTTGTAAATATACGATATTTATTTTTCTCTTTCTGACTTACTTCATTCTGTATGACAGTCTCTAGATCCATCCATGTTTCTTCAAATGACCCAATTTCGTTCCTTTTTATGGCTGAGTAATATTCCATTGTATATATGTACCACATCTTCTTTATCCATTCGTCTGTCGATGGGCATTTAGGTTGCTTCCATGTGTATCAATTTACATTCCCACCAACAGTGCGAGAGGGTTCCCTTTTCTCCACACCCTCTCCAGCATTTGTTGTTTGTAGATTTTCTGATGATGCCCATTCTAACTGGTGTGAGGTGATACCTCATTGTAGCTTTTTGGTTTTGTTTTGTTTTTTTTAGCTTTTTAGAGTTTTGTTTTGTTTTGTTTTTAAACATCTTTATTGGAGTATAATTGTTCCTGCTTTATAACAAAGTGAATCAGCTATACATATACATATATCCCCATATCTCCTCCCTCTTGTGTTTCCCTCCCTCCCACCCTCCCTATTCCAGCCCTCTAGGTGGTCACAAAGCACCGAGCTGATCTCCCTGTGCTATGCGGCTGCTTCCCACTTGCTATCTATTTTACATTTGGTAGTGTATATATCATGCCACTTTCTCACTTCGTCCCAGCTTACCCTCCCCCTCCCCGTGTCGTCAAGTCCATTCTCTACATCTGCGTCTTTATTCCTGTCCTGCCCCTAGGTTCTTCAGAACCTTTTTTTTTTTTTTTAGATTCCACATATATGTGTTGGCATATGGCATTTGTTTTTCTCTTTCTGACTTACTTCACTCTGTATGACAGATTCTAGGTCCATCCACCTCACTACAAATGACTCGATTTCGTTTCTTTTTATGGCTGAGTAATATTCCATTGTATATATGTGCTACATCTTCTTTATCCATTCATTTTGATTTGCATCAGAATACAATGTTTTTTAAAAGATGCTCCTCATTGTCCTCCCCCCTTCCCCTTCTCTCCCCCCCCTCCTCCTCCTCTTCCTTCTCCTCCTCCTTCTCCCTCTCCTCTTCCTTCTCTTTCTCTCTCTCTCTTTCCTTCTCCCTCTCCTTCTCACTACTGAGGACAATTTGATGATGTCACCAAGATAAAAAGGCCTCAGTGGATGAGAACAATTATCCTGTTCAGCACTTGGCTGTGGTTGCGTACATCGTGTTACAGGGATGAGTGATTATTACACTGGGCTGCATTTTATAAGAATTTAATATATATTCCTTCACACTTTGATCTCCCCCACATTATTTGCGGGCCTTGTCAGAACCTTATTCCATTGGCAAATGGATTCCTGTTTTACGTTTCTTTACACAAACATCTATACAAATTTATCTGAACAGTTAAATGTAATCACATCACATGTATCGAGTTTGCTTTTCTCAGGTAGTCTTTTCTTTTGCCTTTTTATGCGTGAATTCCCCCTCCAGGTCTCCTACCAGTAGTTCATGTGACAATCTAGAATGCATTGTTCCAAATTTTTCTCTATTCTCAAATAAGTATGTATATGCTTCTTACACGTACATACATGGTTACTTCTATCTTCATTAAAATAGGATGTTATATGCCCCTTTCAGCATCTTTACTCACTCAACAGTACTTCACAGATATCTGTCAACACAACAGGTATTCCTGATTCATTCTTTTCAACGGCAGAAAAATTAATTCATTCATTAATTCAACCATTCCTCTACAGATGATCTTGACAGTTTCTGCCCCCCTCTCTGCCTCTAAAAACAATGCCACATTAAACACCTTTGGACGTATATTCTTGCTTATGTTTATGCCTTCAGTCCCATGGGTTGGATTTCCAGGAGTAAGATAGCTCAGTTGAAAGGTTTGTGTATTTTCATTTTAACTAAAAGCTATAGCCTGCTTTTCAAGGAAATCCTTCACTTCCTGGCAGCAGGGTATGGACATCCTTGCCCTGAATTCCCACCAGCAGCAGGGAATTGCTTTATATTCTGGACTTTCAGAAAAACGTAAACTGATACTGGGTTTTGGTTCCCTTATCACTAACTGTGAGCGTGATTTCATGCATCTGTTGGCCATTCGAATTTGCTCATCTGTCAACTGCCTCTTCCTGTCCATTTTTCTAGTCTGTTTCTTAAGCTCATCTGGATGACTTGTAAGATTCCTTTGCATATCCTTCACAGAATATTTTCCAGGTCTATGATTCAACTGTTGACTTTATTTATTTATTTGTTTGTTTATTTATTTATTTATTTATTGTGGTATGCGGGCCTCCCTCTGCCGCGGCCTCTCCCGTTGCGGAGCACAGGCTCCGGACGCGCAGACCCAGCGGCCACGGCTCA
>NC_041227.1:50536388-50540084 GCF_002837175.3 Physeter macrocephalus | reverse complement strand
GCGAACCCGGTTCCCCTGCATCGGCAGGCGGACGCGCAACCACTGCGCCACCAGGGAAGCCCCTGTTGACTTTATTTATGATATGTTTTGCCACTCAAATGTCTTTCTGAATCATTAAGAACTGAATTTACCTGACTCTTCTTGTACGCCTGTGTGTTCCCAGACCCTCTTCGGTGGAGGGTATCTTCCTTCTTAGGCTCAGTGGGGCAAGAAGCTTAACTCCACTTTCCCTCGAGGGCTTCACTTCTCTTCTCAGAACCAAGATCTTCCCAGGGCCCACTGCATTCTGAGCTCACCCCATTCTCTCTGCTGGAACTCAGAAAGCCAAAGGCCACAACTGCATCCAGCCACTCCCAGGGCGCTGCAGCCATGTGGCTTGACAGGCTGATGGATTTGCATTGATAGCATGGGAGAAAGAAGCCAAATTCAGCTGCCATCTTCACAGAATCCCATTTGTTTTTCATTTAAGAAAAAGGTAGATGCAAAGTCTGTATGAGGTGTGTGTGCACGCGCACGTGTGTGTGTGTGTATGTGTAATGAATTCACCAAAAATTCACAAAAAATCTTCAGTGCTATTTTTAAACGTCTTCTGACAGAATCTAAATGTGCATATTGAAGGGTTTCTATTTCCCTTACTACTCCCTCATTATCTAAGGCAACCAAGCCATGTTAACCAAAGACAGAACATAAACCTACCTTGTTTATTTAAATCCACCTCATTGCCCCAACCCAGATTTGTATTATGCAAATTTACGTATGAATCTGGTCAAATCAGGCCCAGTGTATTAGTTTGCTATGGCTTCGTAAAAAATTCCCATAATTTTGGCAGCTTAAAACAGTACCCAGGGCTTCCCTGGTGGAGCAGTGGTTGAGAGTCCACCTGCCGATGCAGGGGACACGGGTTCGTGCCCCGGTCTGGGAAGATCCCACATGCTGGGCCCGTGAGCCATGGCTGCTGAGCCTGTGCGTCCAGAGCCTGTGCTCCACAATGGGAGAAGCCACAACAGTGAGAGGCCCGCGTACTGCAAAAAAAAAAAAAAAAAACAGTACCCAGTGATCATCTCACAGGTGGGGAATCCAGTGGCCTTGGCTGGGCTCTCTGCTCAGGGTCTCCCAGGCCAAAATCACAGTGTTGGTTGCCCTGGGCTTCTATCTGGAGGAACTGGGGAAGATTCCACCACCCAACTCACGCAAGCTGTCATTCCTTGTGGCTGTAGGACTGAGGCTCCCGTTTCCCAGGGGTCCCTCTGCTCTGAGAGGCCACCCACACTAAGTCTCATGTAGCTTCTCTATCTTCAAACCAGCAGCAGCACTGAGTCCTTCCCACACTTCAGGACTCTCACTTCCCCTTCTAACTCCTGCCAGAGAATGTTCTCTACTTTTAAGGGCTCATGGGATTGGAACGACCCACTAGGAATTCTGCCATATAACAGTCTATAGTCATGGGGGTGATACCTCTTCACATGCACAGGTTCTGGGAATCAGAGGAGTGTGGATTCGTAGGGCCCATTCCTAGAAATCCTGCCTACCATGCCAGGGAACCATGACACACCCTAAGAAACCAGCCAGGCTCTGGTGAGCTGGTCCTTCACTGCCCTAGGCTGGACTCTCTTAGAGGTGTGTCCACCACCTTGCTCTCTCTGGCCCTTGCAGCATCCCCAACCTGACTGAGACCTCAGCTAGACATTCTCCTGACTACCTGTTCTTCCAAGTCTGGGGCTAATCCTTCCCATATTGTTTGTCTGCAACACTGTAAAACTGGCACTTTATGCAGGTCTTCCACAGACTGGGCTCTTTCTTCTTTGCTAACAGAGACACAGCACTACCGTAAGTTCTCCATAAATAGTGTGGGAGGAAGGAAGGAGTGAGGAAGGGATGGGAGAAAGGAGTAAAGGGAGAGGGAAGCATAGGAGAAAGGATGGAAGGAAGGGCAGGAGGGAGGAGAGAACGGAGGTATAAGAGGTTGAATAGGAACCCCTCCTTAGCTTATAAAATCTGTAACTAAGTGGTTTAGCTTCCCTCTCACAGGCAAGGCCCAAGCATCCTCTGATGGCCTCTCTCTCTCTCTATCTCTCTCTGTACATTTTAACACCAGCAGAAATCGCTCCTGAATTCATCTCCTGGCCTCTAGACTCAATGCTTTGGTCTTTCGCAGTCTCACTTAGTCATTACTTTTGGCCTGATCATGTCAGACCTGCTTCCTCAGACTGTGACCCTGGTCCACCAGCTTCTCCTGGGAAGCTGCCTGAGCTCCCCCTTTGCATCCCACTGATACCTGTGGGCCCATCCTGCCTCACTCCCAGACACCACCCAGGGCTGGATCCCAGCCCACCCTCTCCACCTCCACCTGCCTTGCCATAGTATCCCAACACCAGCATCATAAACAGATAACATCTACTATGTTTGTCATTAAACTACTGAGCATGTCCCACATTTTCAACTGGGCCTAAAAGAAGGTTTTAATGCAGTGAGATCGTGTGGCACATTTAAGGACATTTCTGCATATTTTACTGATCATAGTAGGGGGACACCTGGTATTCTCTGAAGACATTCACATCTATGGACCTGTCCATTCAATATACATTTATGAAGCCTGCTGCATTCCAATGAGGCAGACCTCCTGTAAATGGCAGTCCTCACCAGATCCAACCCGAAAACACCTTGCAAATGAGCATCCCACCTAAATCAAAGAGGAAATCAAAAAATACCTAGAGACAAATGACAATGAAAACACGATGACCCCAAACCTATGGGATGCAGCTAAAGCAGTTCTAAGAGGGAAGTTTATAGCAATACAATCTTACCTCAAGTAACAAGAAACATCTCAAATAAACAACCTAACCTTACACCTAAAGCAATTAGAGAAACAGGAAAAAAAAAAAACCCCAAAGTTAGCAGAAGGAAAGAAACCATAAAGATCAGATCAGAAATAAATGAAAAAGAAATGAAGGAAACAACAGCAAAGATCAATAAAACTAAAAGCTGGTTCTTTGAGAAGATAAACACAATTGACAAACTATTAGCCAGACTCATGAAGAAAAAAAAGGGAGAAGACTCAAATCAATAGAATTAGAAATGAATAAGGAGAAGTAACAACTGATACTGCAGAAATACAAAGGCTCATGAGAGATTACTACAAGAAACTATATGCCAATAAAATGGACAATCTGGAAGAAATGGACAAATTGTTAGAAAAGCACAATATTCCAAGACTGAACCAGGAAGAAATAGAAAATATAAACAGACCAATCACAAGCACTGAAATTGAGAATGTGATTTAAAATCTTCCAACAAACAGAAGTCCAGGACCAGATGGCTTCACAGGCGAATTCTACCAAACATTTAGAGAAGAGCTAACACCTAACCTTCTCAAACTCTTGCAAAATATAGCAGAGGGAAAAACACTAACAAACTCATTCTACAAGGCCACCATCACTCTGATACCAAAACCAGATATAGATGTCACAAAGAAAGAAAACTACAGGCCAATAACACTGATGAACATAGATGCAAAAATCCTCAACAAAATACTAGCAAACAGAATCCAACAGAACATTAAAAGGATCATACACCATGATCAAGTGGGGTTTATTCCAAGAATGCAAGGATTCTTCAATATGCACAAATCAATCAACGTGATACACCATATTAACAAACTGAAGGAGAAAAACCATATGATCATCTCAATAGATGCAG
>NC_041227.1:50518269-50535023 GCF_002837175.3 Physeter macrocephalus | reverse complement strand
ATTGATACAGCCACTATGGAGAACAGTATGGAGGTTCGTTAAAAAACTACAAATAGAACTACCATACGACCCCGCAATCCCACTACTGGGCATATACCCTGAAAACCATAATTCAAAAAGAGTCATGTACCAAAATGTTCATTGCAGCTCTATTTACAATAGCCAGGACATGGAAGCAATCTAAGTGTCCATCAACAGATGAATGGATAAAGAAGATGTGGCACATATATACAATGGAATATTACTCAGCCATAAAAAGAAACGAAATTGAGTTATTTGTAGTGAGGTGGATGGACCTGGAGTCTGTCATACAGAGTGAAGTAAGTCAGAAGGAGAAAAACAAATACCGTATGCTAACACATATATATGGAATCTAAAAGTTTTTAAAAATGGGTCTGAAGAATCTAGGGGCAGGACAGGAATAAAGACGCAGATGTAGAGAATGGACTTGAGGACAAGGGGAGGGGGAAGGTTAAGCTGGGATGAAGTGAGAGACTGGCATGGATTTATAAATACTACCAAATGTAAAATAGATAGCAAGTGGGAAGCAGCCGCATAGCACAGGGAGATCAGCTTGGTGCTTTCTGACCACCTAGCGGGGTGGGATAGGGAGGGTGGGAGGGAGACGCAAGAGGGAGGAGATATGGGGATATATGTATATGTATAGCTGATTTACTTTGTTATATAGCAGAAACTAACACACCATTGTAAAGCCATTATACTCCAATAAAGATGTTAAAAATTAAAATAAATAAGCATCCCACCTGCACCAGCCCACGCTTGCCCACCTGTGCTCTGTTATGGTATTTTTCTCATCTCAAGCCAGGAATGCAAACTCCATGATTGATGAGATTGTCCAGAAGCCACAGGCAAGGTGGGAGTGGGCACTTCATCAACCCCATTCTTAATTCTCACCATGCTCCTTCACTACCAAAATCTTAATTTATTGTCAGAAATGTGCTTTCTGGGCTTCCCTGCTGGCGCAGTGGTTGAGAGTCTGCCTGCCGATGCAGGGGACACGGGTTCGTGCCCCGGTCCGGGAAGATCCCACATGCCGCGGAGCGGCTGGGCCCGTGAGCCACAGCCGCTGAGCCTGCGCGTCCGGAGCCTGTGCTCCGCAACGGGAGAGGCCACAACAGTGAGAGGCCCGCGTACTGCAAAAAAAAAAAAAAAAAAAAAAAAAGAAATGTGCTTTCTACCCCTCGGTGGGAGAAATAACGACTTTGTCAATCACTCCTCTTTTGCTGGACTTAACTGAATTACCTAAAATGTCAAGATAATGTCTCCCCAGCCTGTTTTCACTATGGTACCAGCTTCTTCTCATTAAATTATGTTCAGATACATTGATTTCCTTCAACAGGGAGTAATGGAACCCTGCCAGAAATTAACACTAATCTTCTAATTCAGTAAGAATAAAATATGTGACTGATTTAACCTTAATTAACAGTTCACAAAAGGCTGCTTAATGTCAGGTGGCATATGCATCTTAATTATCCAACAGCGCTTTCTGTTTGCAAGATGAGGTAGGGGTCTTTGAGAATTCTGTAGGGCTGGTTGCGTGTTTTTTTCTTTTGTTCTACAGAATCTTCCCCCTTGTTACCACTCTATCATTGTGGTTGTCAGTGGGTTAGGTTTACAAGCAAGAACTTTTTATTACTGGGCTCTCTCTCGCAAATCGTTCCCTTTATTTCATCTGAAAGAAAGTGACATAGCCTATCAGACAGGATAGGCTGGGTTATGCTGCAATAATGAACATCCCTTAAATCTTAATAGCCATAAAAATTTTTTTACTTCATGCTACATACTCATGATGGGTCAGCTGGAGCCATTGGTCCACTCTGTCATCACAACAGAGCCTGGATCTACAGAGTATCTTAAACATTGTTTCCACTTGCCATGGGCAGTGGGAAAGAGAATATGGGAAAGTGTGCAAAGTCTCTTGAACCTTTTGCTCATATTCCACTGGCCAAAGCAAGTTTTTTGGTCCTACCTACACTCAAATGCCAGGAAGAAAGTTCAGTCCAACCATGTCCCCAAAAGAGGAGATAAAGATAAAACCTTGAAGACAACCAGAGAAAAAAAGACACATTACGCCCAGGAGAACAAGGATAGGTGTTATAAGAGACCTCTATTTAGAAACCACATAATCCAGAAGAACGTGGAGAGACAATTTAAAGTTCTGAAAGAAAAAAGAACTGTCAACTCAGAATTCTACACCCTATGAAAATATCTTTCAAAATTGAAGGCTTCCAGTCCAGCACGGAAGGAGCTTGGAAGTCATCACTCGCATCCGGACAACAAGGGAAAAAAAAGAACTGAAAATCAACAACTCTTCTTAGATCCATCAGAGAATTGAGGTCAAGAGAAGAGAAACAGAATATGTATCATTATAAGCAGCTCCAGTGATTAACTATAATGCAGAGGCTAAGAGCAGGGTCTCTGGAGCCAGACTTCCTGCATGTATATCCTGCTCCGTTGCATATAAATGTATGGCTTAGACAAATGACACCCTTCCAAAGTCACAGTGTCCTCATCTATAAAATAGGAACCACAGTGTCCAGGAGGTGTTGTGAGAATTTAATGAGATGATGAACACCAGAGGCTAGAACAGAGCAAAGGCTTCGTGTCAACTCTCATTTAAGGAGACATTCCAGAGAAATCCCCCCATTTGCCACAGTCAGTGCATTCCAGCTCTCAGCTCTGCCACCGTGGTCCATAAGGACACACACACACACACACACACACACACACACACACACACACAGAAGCACTTAGAATTTCACATTCTGAATGCCCAGAAGGCCCGTCTATGATGCCCTTTGCCCTTGGAATCAACAAATGGCCCTGCATCTCAGCCTTCACGGGAGGTGTGGGCATTCTCATGTCACTGACGCTACTTTTGCCACATTCATACCACATTAAAATTACTTCCTTCATATTTTTATTTAAACAGAATCACTTTTTTTTTACACAAAATACATTGACTTTTAGAAACTTTTATCACTACTGTAAATAGAAAACCAATATCATAAAAACAAAAGCAATGAAAACAAACAGTGGTATCGAATTCTGGCTGGGCGCTGTTGCCTGCCAAGGCTCGGAGCCAAGCCTCATCTCCTAAGTGTTTTCTGTTAAAGGCATACCCATCCCAATGAGGAGAGTAGGTTCTGGGCCTGGACTCCAACACACAAACCAAGGTCTATGGCTCAATTGCTGTGTGACTAGACATTATCTCAAATGTGTGAACTTCAGCTCGCCCGCTTGTAAGATGGGCATGAGGAATGGGGCCAAATGTACAGGGTTGTTACAAGGATTGAGACATACAACCTGGAGGATGGAGACATACAGCCTAACATATGGTAAACACACAACAAATAAAAGTTACAAGACAGAGAGAATGAAAGTCTCCACCAAGGGTAAAGAACAGGCATGAATTATTACCCCAGAACCCATATTTCTTGGATGAAACATACGTTCACAGCCTCCACTGGCTCCATAATTCCCTCCAGCCAAACGCCACCCAGAATTATGATTGCAACAGGATACCCCAAACTTTTTCTGCCATGTTGTGTCCTGTCAGTTGCCAACTTCATCCCTGAGATTCAAGCAGTAATTCTCTGCTTTGATTGATGGTGAATAAACAGCCAGAGGTCATTTCAAATTTCAGTGTTCAAAGTTGGAAGACGTGATATCGTTGACTCAAATGGAAATATTGGGGGAAGCCGTGGGGGTCCACCTGTCACCTCCAGCTAAGCTCTCTGGAACTGGGCACCAACTGGAAGCAATGATGGAAGACACCACACCCGGAGTGGTCCTAACCATCGACCAACCCTCATCTGGGACCCTACCCACAGGCAGAAGCAGACAGATGTCCACTGTGACCCTTCATTCTGTTGGCTGGAGGTAATAAATCTCCTCTCGTCAGTGACAAGTCGCTGGCATTGCCATTTTTGCTTTAGGCAAGTCCTTTATAAGGAGGAAAATATCAATCCACAGTATCGGAGGGTGGAAGTAGGTCAACTATAAAGCCAGTCTAATTCCTTAGCAACCGGGTGGTAACTGGGAAAGGAAACTGTGCCTTGGAACAGAGACCCCCCGCCCCACGGCAACACTTTCTCTTCCCCCCAAGGGAAAGACCTGACACCCTGCCTTCACCAACCTCTCATGAGGTGTTACACAACCCCACACAAAAGACAGGCCACCATTCCAGGGATGCCCCTCTTCATTCCCCTGCATTCTGAGCAAGCACAGCCTGACCAAAGGATTCAGTGAGTAGGCTGAAGTCATGAGCGTTTAGGGACATGGCTCAGCACTCACCTTGTGCCTGCCTTCCCCAACTATACCTGTGACCGTCCCCCCACCATCACTCTGCATTACTTCACCCTTACTGGTTTCGTTTGGGGCTCTTTTCACATTCTGCAATGATTTTTCTGTTGAGTGCCTCACCCACCATGGAAGTCACTCCATGAGGGAAGAGATTTGCTTTTCTTATTTGACCACTTACTTCCCAGAACCTGGAACAGTGTCCAGCACATAGCAGGTACTCATTAAATAAGAGCTGAATGAGCAAATGAATGAAGGCTCCAGACCAGCACTGTCCAAAAGAACTTACTGCAACAGTGGAAATGTTCTATGTCTGTGGAGTCCAACATGGCGGCCACAGCCATCGGTCACATGGTTAGCACAGTGGTAAATGAGCATTTGGGATGTGGCTCCTGAAACTAAGAAGCTGAGTTTTTCCTTTATTTTAATTAATTTAAATTTAAATAGCCACATGGACATTCTGGATACTGTAATGGATGACTCAGCCCCAGACAAAGGCGAAGATGGAGTCCCTTCAATAGTCAAGAAAGAGGAAAGAAAGAACAAAGAAAGAACAAAGGGAAAGGAAAGAAAGAGAAAGAAGCATGGTGCTCTCTGGGGAATGCTGCGGACATCTTGTTAATATTATAAGAAGCTCGAAAAGCTGGGGCTCTTGGTAGAAAATGCCAGTTTTTTTTCTTAGTTAAGAGGCACCCCACTTTCTGGAGCATGAAGCAATTTGGCAGCTGCACTAAGGACTCCTGAGGCTCAGGGACCAGAAATGAAGAAACTGTAAGCGTCGTGACGGGAAACATCAATAGCACAGCGTTTCTTCTATGCACCCCCTAGGGCAGCCTCGCTACAAAACACACGCCTGAGTGGCTTTATCCAAAGCTGTCGCCAGGAAGGCACTGCCAGCTCCATTCCACCTCCTTCCACGGCGAGCGAGGGGGCTGCGTTGTTTCAAGGGGAGAGCTCTTGTCCTGGGTGGGTCGCACATCTCCCTGGGGCATTCCAGCGTTTGCTCACAGCTGTGCTACTGGGGACTCTTGGATCCTCCCCAAGAATGTGAAGTTCTAGAGGCAGCAAGGCTGGGTGGGTGTAGGTTTAGGTGCCAGATCTGGGGTGAGCCTCCTTGGCCTTTGATCTCTCCTCTGTCATGTGGGGATGCTAATTCCCACTCTGCAGAGGGCCACTGGGGACAATGAATCAGCAAATGCATGCAAAGCCCTTAGTGTTGGGCACAGAGTGAGGACTCAGTGTTACGTATTACATCAGATCGCCTCTCCACCCCACCCAGAATTCTTCCTGGGGTGCCATCTTGCCCATCCCTCTGTACTCCACTCCTCTCTACACATGTACAAATTTGTAACAAATCATCCACGTGTGTGCTCTGTGGAACAGCAATCTATGAGCAATAATGTTTGGATTTCTTAGGACTATAGCATCCACAATCCTTGAAAACCCCAAAATTACCCTACAACAGTCACAAGTCTGTGATCACCTCAGAATAAAACTAACAATTAAGGATAATAATAATAATAACCACTAATATGTATTGAGTATTTGCTATGTGCCAGGCATGGTACTGAGAGTTCTACATGCATCGTTTCATATGCTCTTTAGAGCCACCCTGAAGTAGTATTCCTAATTTATAGACAAGAATGCAAGATTGGAGATGGGTAGTCACTTCCCCGAGTTCTCACTGCAATTCAGAGGTCTCCCAGGATTCAAATCCAGGTCTGTATGGGTACAGAGTTCAGGCCTTTGACCTCTGGGCTCAGTCAGGCACTGTCAGGTTGTATCACCTCTATAATGCAAACTTCCTCAGACATAAGGAAAGCAAGAAATTCCTGTGCATCTACGTGGCAAATGGTACTTAAGGAAAGTGCCCATGGCTTTCATGCCAACTAGAAATACTGACTAGATAATAATAACCTCCGTGCAATCTTCCAGGTTTTTACCAAAGGAAGAGCATGAATCTCTGAAGATGGGTGTGCATTAGTTTTCTACTGCTACAGTAATAAATTACCACAAACTTAGTATCTTAACACAAGTTTATCTTACAGCACTGTATAAGTCAGAAGTCTGAAATGAGTCTCACAGGGCTAAAATCAAGTGTGGGTAGGGCTGTGCACCTTCTGGAGGCTCTAGGGGAGAATCTGTCTCCTTGACTTTCCCAGGTTCTAGAAGATGCTTGCATTCCTTGGCTCATGACCCTTCCTCCATCCTAAGCCAGCAGAGTCTCACTTTCCAACCAGCCTCTGACTCTGACCCTCCTGCCGCCCTCTTATAAAGACTTCATCAAGCCCACCCAGATAATCTGGGATCATCTCCCCATCTCAAGATCCTTAACTTGATCACATCTGCAAAGTCCCTCTTGCCATGTAAGATGATATATTCGCACTTTCCAGGGATTAGGAAGTTAACGTCTTTGAAGGCCATTTTTCTGCTTACCATAGTCTAGCCTCGGGCCCCAAAAGACTCACCTCCATCAACATGCAAAATACATTCACCCCATCCCAACATCCCCCCAAAGTCTCAACTCATTACAGGGGAAAATAATGACAGCTCACTCTTAATGAATGCTTGCTATGTGTTAGCCCACTTAATCTTCATACCAACCCAGTGTACAAATGAGAAATTCAAGGCTCAAAGTGGCCAAGTGATTGGCCCAAGCTGAGCCAGGATTTGAAATCAGGTATAATTGACTCACTCTGAACTGAATTCAAGTACTGTCAGTACTTAAAGTTGGGTTTTGAAGAGTAGATTGAATTTAGAAAGTCAGAAAGGAGAGGACAGGGCATTCTAGACAGAAGGAAGGGCTGGAGTAAAGGCTCAGAGGCAGAAAAGCATACTCCATATGCAGAAGTCCACAAATCGGCTTGGTTTGGCAGGAACACGGAGCTTATGAAGGGAAGGAGTAGGGACAAAACTTAAATATGCAAGTGGAAGTCAAGGAGAAGACCGTGAGTGATGAGCAACAGAAACGGACCTTCTGCAGGAACGTGCAAGAATTGAATCTGACTGTGCCATTCTGGCTGCTTTTTAAGAAATGTTTCATGAGGATGAAGCAAGATGATATCTTGAACTAGTCAGTCTTGTGCCTTTCCATTTCACATCTTCCCCTGGTCAAGGAGACATGCATATTTTTGTACCTCCCCCGACTGGAATATGAGCTTCATGAGGGCAGGGATGTCTGTTTTATTCCCTGCTATACCCCTAGCACTTAGAACATACCTGGCACATAATAAGTGCTCAGTAAATATTTGTTGGGTGAGAACAAGAAAAAAATTTCATTCCATTTTTTTAACTTTTAAAGAGGGCTCTTGATGCTACATCAGAATCCATCTTTGGAACTGCCAAACTTTTCATTAGCAAGAGGACAGCTTGTTGAGAAAGAAAAAGCCTCTTGAGACTTAAAAGTCCATAAAAGCAAATTTGGAAAGTATCACTAAGGCTGGAAGAGGGTAGAGAAGGGGATCAGATGCCACCTGGGGGAGTCAGTGGAGCCTCTGAGGGGACCAGTCCTGGGGGCAGGGGGCACATGGAGAGAAGTCAGTGTGGAGAGGCAGCCAAACTCTGTCCACCAGACCCAAGGATGTGCAGGGAGGCCAGTCAATGCCTCCTGTCCATCCCTGGCCATTTAAATGGATTTGTCACACCTCACCTGTGCTGAAGGCCACTGCAGCTGTTGTGTGTGCCATCTGTTGAAGGCATCCTTCCCGCTTCCTTCTTCTTTCTGCCATGGACGGTCCAGCAGAAGTTATGTCCGTGCCTTCAAGACACTTTGTACAACCCCATCCAAATTCCAACAGTGCTGGACATCCACAGGTTTTACCTACCCACCCAAAGCTAGAAGGACATTCCCTGATACGCAGAGGAGTGTCCATGAGGAAGAGATATCACTCAGAAACCAGGTTTGAGTGAGACAGTACAGGGGCAAAACCCACTCCCACCACAGAGTACAGACTGCAGTTTAAGGCCCTGAATAGTTCAGATTCTTTCCACACCCCAGTGGCCTTCCGTTCTGCCCACAGCCCACCTTGCTTTCAGAACACGCATTCGAACACCATGAGCAGCGGAAAACACGCCACTTTTCTCCTCAAACAGAAGCCATAGAGGAGAATAACGGAGAGAAACAGAAATCTGTGCCCAATCAAAGATAATTCACTGCATCTAAATAAGCAACCGAGTTAAACACATTAGCGCACAGAGCTCTAATCGGGGCCACACGGGGAGGCAGAAAAGGGCCCACAGCCCTGCCATGATTTCAGAATAGTCATTGTACTGCAGGATCGTGTTACAGCTTTTCAACTGAAACGGTGGTTCTGTGCAGTGATCTTCCGGAAATGTGGGTCTGATTATTCCCAAAGGTCTTGGGACAAAGCCAGAGGCGTTGGTATGACATCCAGGACTCCACACAGGCCAACCCTGCCCACCTTCCCTCCTCTGTCCTTACCTGATGGTTAATTTTACATGTCACCTTGACTGGGCTAAGGGATGCTTAGTTAAACAGTACTTCTGGGTGTGTCTGTGAGGATGTTTCTGGAAGAGATTAGCATCTGAATCCGTAGACTGAGCAAAGAAGATCACCCTCACCAATGAGGGTGGGTGGGCACCAACCAATCCACTGAGAACCCGAATAGAACAAAAGACAGAAGAAAGGTGTATTTGCTTTCTTGCTTCAGTTGGGATGTCCATCTCCTCCCACCCTTAGACATCACCAAGCCTGGTTCTTGGACCTTCAGACTTGGACTGGGACTTATACCATTGGCCCCAACTGGTTTTCAGACCTTCTGGTTTGGACTAGAACTACACCACCGGCCTTCCTGGGCCTCCAGCTCACAGATGGCAGGTGGTGGGACCTCTCAGCCTCCATAATCATGTGAGCCAATCTCTCATAACAAATCCCTTTCTATATATCTGTATGTGTCCCATTGGTTCTATTTCTCTGGTGATACATCCTAGTGATCCATACTCCACCCACAGGCCTTCTTTACCTCCCCAGGTACCCAACTTCCCTTGCCCTGTAGGTTCTCTGACCTTGATTTCCCTCTGCCTAGAACATACCCGCTTCGTCCCTCCCTACTAAACAAATCGCTACTCTCCTTTTAGACATCACCTCAACATTACTTCCTCGGGGAAGCCCCTGACCTCCCTCCTGGACTAACCCGTATATCACACAATCTGACATCGACATATACTCCGCCTCACAACACTTCTCATGGTGATCTGTCTACAGATCACCCACTGATCTGTCTACATAATTGATGCCTCCCCACACCGCCGCCCTTAAAGGGTCTATTTCTGCCTTATTCATAATGGAAGTCACTATGGAATAGCCAGCCTCTAGCGCAGGACCCGTCATGTAGTAAGTGCACAATAAATATTTACTGGATGAATGAATTAATAGATGAAAGAAGAAATAGATTTCAAATACAAGTTATAAGTTAGAATGCTTTTAGTTGCAAGTAGGAGAATTCCCAAGTAAAAGTGACCTAAGCAATAGGGCCTTGTATCTGCTCTATTAAGACATGCAGAGAGAGGCAAGGCCAGGCGTGCCTCTGTGTCTGCATGACAGTGCCTCCTCCCCAGCATTATCACCAGCCCCTAGTCTGTCCTCAGCCTGAGGGGAGGTGACATGGACCACCCCAGGCCCCTCTTCCTTACACAGTCATACTCAAAGATGGCAAAGGAGGAAAACATTTCACAGAAGCCCAAATCACGTGTCCACTCCTTCATGAATCACTGGCAAAGGGAAGTGGGATAATCACTATTGGGTTAGACCAACCATTACTCATCCCCTCAAGCCAGGCCCCCCTCCCCTGAGCACACTGCCACCAAAAACAGGAACCAAACTCTGCTTCTATTAGCTGTGGAAAGAGGAGAGATACAGTGATTCACTCATCAACTCCTTGTCTCACTCTGTTCTGAGCATGTACTATGGGATACTACAATGTCCAAGGACCCTGGGCAGCACAGCATAGGGTAAGGAGCCGCAACAGCCCAGGTTCAATCCCAGCTCTGCCACTTACCAGCCGTGTGAAAGTGAGCAAGCTACTCAACCTGTGCCTCAGTTTCCACTTCTATAAAACTGGGATGATAATAGTATCTAACTCACAAAAAGGTTTCTAGCACATAGAAAGCGCTAGAAAAGTAGTTCTTACGATGATGAATCTGAATGCTCCTCAGACCAAGAATGTACTCATCACCATTCTAAAACATTCTGACGACCAAGCAGAAAAGCTTTCTTTCCCTGGCTGTTGTTGAGGCCCAGATGGTTCCATCCTCTCTCTCTGTCTCTCTGTCTCCCTGCGTCTCTGTGTGTGTGTCTCTCTCTGTCTCTCTCCCTTTAGAGTTTATCAAGCCCTTATCACACACTGTCTGGTCTCGTTCCTCATCTTTCTAGCTGTCACCAGATCTCGACCCTGGCAGGTTCCTGAGGGCATACGCCACCTGCGAGTCATGCAGGAGCCCCTCCACCCCCACCTCCCAGGTACCCAGGGCAGGTCTTGAACACACAAAGGAGTTCAGAGCTCCCTGATCAACTCAGGGCTAATGTCACCCCTCTGGGAACCATCAGGTGAAGGGAAAGATCTGACAGGTAGGAAACCAGCTCTGTGGACCAGCTCACCTGTCCTCGGCCCAGTTACACCCAAGCTTGATTTGCATACAAAGACTTCCTGGGGCCTCACGAGGGGAGGTCCACAGAGACAGCTGCTCAGGGAGACTGTCTCGGTTAAAGGGGTCTCTCAGATTGGAAAACATCCAAGTAGGAGCCCAGGACATGGAGGGGGGCATGAAAGCTGCCCCCTCCCCTCCGTAACCTTCAGGGGACTTGCTATCTGAAAGGACTCTTTCCAACATTCTGCTAATTTGATAAGATTCTGTGCCCCCAGAGGGCTCACTCTGAGTTCAGTGGTAGATTGACATGCTTTTGGAATAAACGCTTTGGTGGCTTCATCACTTCAGGGATTCTGGTTTTCGACCCTGCCCACTGTAGTGAGCAGGATTCCCAGATGACTCCCAAGATTCTCACTCCTCCCCAAGCATACATGCCCTTGTATAGTGCCCTCCCCTGGAGTGTGGGGAGGACCATGAATGGGATGGGATAGCACTCCTGTGATGAATTGATTGAGGGAATTCTTCAAAAGGGAGGAACTGGGTGGGCCTGACCTAATCTGGTGACCACCTTAAAACATGGAAATCAGAGAATTTCTCTTCTGCTGGCCTGGACAAAAGCAAACAGCTGTGGTGTGTGTTGTCTATGGATGCTACATAGCAAGGAACTGTGGGCAGCTTCTGGGAGCTAAGAGCCGTCTCCAGCAAACACCAAACAGGAAAATGGGGACTGCAGTCACTGGGCCACAAAGAAATGAATTCAGCCAACAACCTGAAGGAGCTTCAAAGAGGACCTGGAGCCTCATTTGAGATTTTCAGCCCTGGCCAACACTTAAACTTCTGCCTGGTGAGACCTGAACAGCACCCACCCGACCCTTACCCACACTCCTGATCCCCAGGAGATACTGTGACATCACAGTGAGATCACAGGCTTGTTTTAAGCTGCTAGGTTCATGGTAATTTGTTACACAGCCATAGAAAACTAATACATCATTTGTTGTGCTTTTCCTTTATTTAAGCAACATATACGTATGTACACACAGACTCCCTGCCCCTATGACAGAAGTCTGCACCCGTCAAGCCTCATCTCACCTCGCTTCCGTCTCCCACTCACCGTCACGCTCCAGCCCCCTTGTCCTCCCCACCGAGACTCAAGCAAGACAAGCTTGTTTCCATCTGCTCTTTCCTCTGCATGAACACTTATTCCCACCCACCCTATGCACAACCTTAATCTACACACAGGTGTTCCTATCATTAGACGTCCTTCCTCAGAGGTGTCTTCCCTGCCCACCTGACTAAAGTTGTGACCCAGTCACTCTTTTCCACTTTGCTCCTCGGCACAGTACATTGCACTGACTCAGCCCTCCTGAAACTGCACGTCGGGACCCAGGAATGGGGCATGAAATCATTTGAGTGAGTGGCAACCTGTAGGGTTTTATCTTTTTCCCTTCTTTCTTTTTAAATAAAGTGAATTAGAATAGAAGATATCACAGCACTTTTCATGCACTGCCTTATATATAGTGAAGGTTTAATGAAACTTTTGTTTCTGCGTGTGTGTGTGTGTGTGTGTGTGAGAGAGAGAGAGAGAAAATGTCAAATTAATTTCTTACTGTGGGATGAGTTCAAAACGTTTGAGAAATGCTGCTCTGATATTTTTATTGTTCTTTTTGTTTGTTTGCTTGCTCATGGTCTCTCTTGTTTACCACTGAATTGCCCAGAGCTTGAATGTGGTTCAAGAAAGAAGGACAGAAGGAAGAGGAAAGGGAGACCAAGCCATAGATTTTTCATGACTCTCAAGAGCTGAAATTAAGCCTCTTAAAAGAGCCTCTTTAAAACCACATATGGTTTTACAGCAGCTCAGCTCCTGCAATAGAAACAGGAGGTAAAATACACAACCACTGGAAGCAGGAAGACAAAATAATTACTTGTAGATCATATGACTACACATTGGGAATACCCAAGGGAACCAAATGGAAAATTCTGAGAATTAGCAAGAGAGCAAGAATTTAGAAAACCATATGGGTAGTTGAATGAAGAAAGAGGCATCAATTGTTCCTGGACATATGCAGATGGTATAGATGGTGGGGGAAGAATACAGGCTGAGGGAAGCCTGCCGGGTGGGCATCTTCCATCTGCCTCCATGCCTCCTCTCTGCTCGTCTCCATCCATCCCAGAAGCTGGTTCATGTGGACTACATCAGTGGGGCCCCTGGATCCCTAGCTTCCAGTTGGGTTTAGCCAATGAAGAACACCAGCAGGATGTCAAAGGGAGGGAGGAAAGCTTGGGGTATTTATTCACCAACTTCCTTCCCTCCCAGTCTTCTCTGATAGGCTGGGTGTCCCAACCCAAGGTTGCAGCTCCTGTCAGGGAGGCCCTCTCCACGTGACTCTCCCTTCCACGTTCTGGTCTTTGCTCCTTCTTCTTGCCTCTTCAGACTAGGGGTGTTAACTGCCCCCCTGTTATGAGCCCAGTAGGATTCTCTAATATCTTACGATTTTCCTATAGTCTCCCTTACCCACATCTTGGTAAACAGTCCATGTATAAACTCTCTTTGACTTACCCAATTTGTCTCCAGTCAGAACATCAACCTATATTGGGTGTGAGGATTCCATTCCCAATAGCAATAAAAATTGACGAGAGAGAGAGAGTGAGAGACAAGCAAAATACTAACCAAAAATGAATCGGACCTACAGAAGCTTGCCTGGATAGGAAGACTAAATATGTAAAAAAAATATAAATTCTGCCCAAATTAACTTATAAGTTTAAGACAGTCTCAATCAAAATTTCAATTGTTTTTAGGGGAAGAGTGACAAAATTATTGTGAAATAAAGAATAATGCCAAGAATGCTTAAGAATCACAATGTAAAAGAGTACAAATAGCAAGAAGAGATTTTCTGTCATAAGGCTGAAGCCACTGGAGCATGTGAGAGGTGTAAGACTCGATGGGAAACAAAGTTAAAGTATAGACATGCCTGAACCACACCAGAGCACAGACAGAAACATTTATCATAAGTTAAAGGAGGCATCATAAACAAGTGGGATAAGGAAAACTACTCACAAACCGGTTTCTAGAAAATTGGTTGTTTGTGGGAATATAACCAAGTTAGATCCTCAAACATACATCAAAATGAATAAAGACACAGACCTACTAGAGAATGGACTTGAGGATATGGGGAGGGGGAAGGGTAAGCTGGGACGAAGTGAGAGAGTGGCATGGACATATATACACTGCCAAACGTAAAATAGATAGCTAGTGGGAAGCAGCCACGTGGCACAGGGAGATCAGCTCGGTGCTTTGTGACCACCTAGAGACGTGGGATAGGGAGGGTGGGAGGGAGGGAGACGCAAAAGGAAGAGGTATGGGAACATATGTATATGTATAACTGATTCACTTTGTTATAAAGCAGAAACTAACACACCATTGTAAAAAAAAATGAATTCCAAATGCATATAGGATTTAAAATGTAAAAACTGACCATAAACACTTGAAGAAAATCTAGATAAATTTTTAGCTGATGTTAAGATAGGAAAGGATTTTCAAAGCACAGAATCAATGCGGAAAAGAATTACCAAGGAAGAGACTGGATGAACTGATTACCTAAAAATAAAAAAATCTCTATTTCAAAACCATCATAAACTCAATTGAAAAGCAAATGACAAACCTGGAAAATATCCAAAACAACTATGATAGATTAGGAGCATCTTCTTTAATATATAAAGAACTCTTCCAAATCAATAGGAAGAACATTAATGCCCCATACAAAAAATGAACTATGGACATAGATGGAGAATTCACAGAAAAAAATATAAATAGCCAATAAACACATGAAAATATATTTAATAGCATTTTTCCCATATCAAACGGGCAACATTTTAAAAAAGACTGGGTGGGAGTGAGGGACACAGTGGGAGGCAGAGAGTGAAAATTTTTACAAACTTTCTTAAAAGCAGTTTAACAAAATACACTGAGAATCCTTCAAAAGTTTATACAGCATTATTTGCAGTAGAAAAGAAATTGGGAGTTTGGGATTAGCAGATGCAAACTGTTACATATAGGATGGATAAACAACAAGGTCCTACTGTATAGCACAAGGAACTATATAGTATTCAATATCCTGTGATAAACCATAATGGAAGAGAATATGTAAAAGAATATATGTATAACTGAATCACTTTGCTGTATAGCAGAAATTAACACAACATTGTAAAAGAACTATACTTCAATTAAAAATTTTTAAATAAAAAATTTTAAAAATAGAAATCAATCAAAAATGTCCAGGTGGTTGGACTTCCCTGGTGGCGCAGTGGTTGAGAGTCCGCCTGCCAATGCAGGGGACGCGGGTTCGTGCCCCGGTCCGGGAAGATCCCACATGCCGCGGAGCACCTAGGCCCATGAGCCATGGCCGCTGAGCCTGCGCGTCCGGAGCCTGTGCTCCACAACGGGAGAGGCCACAACAGTGAGAGGCCCACGTACCGCAAAAAAAAAAAAAAAAAAAAAAATGCCCAAGTGGAAGGGGAAATTATAAATAAATGATGGTCCAACCACAATATGGAATATTATGCAAGCATTACATTTTGTATTCCCAGAGGCTTTTTAATAAGAAGTGGATACATTCAGGAGGTAATATTTTTTCATCAGGACCCAAAAAAAAGCTATCTATAGTATGATTTCAATTTTGTTTTGAAAGAGAATTGTATGAAAACTGGAAAAAATAAATATCATGCTTTGTAGAAATTCATATAGTTGCAAAAAAAAAAAAAGAAAAGCAAGCCGTGAACTCTTGTTCCAGGTGATGGGTATCTGGTGGGGAGGAGGTCCTGAGGGCAGGATGGGGAGAGAACAACCCTATAGTTAGATAGAGGTTCTTGTCAAGGATGTAGCTTTTATCTGGGGTGGTGGGTCCACAGGTGCTTATTACGCTATAAAAAATAAAATAACTATTAAGATAAACCATATGAAATTGCTAGTAATCAACTGCTTTTGATTTCCAAAAACGGCAATTTTAATAGTTCACTTTAATGAATAGGCAGATGACAGACAGACAAAACTAGCCACGACTGAACCAACGCTGAGATTATGTCATGACTAAGGACTGTGATTAATCCAATTTTAAGAAGAGAAAGATTCGGGAGGCAATTCACAAAAATGTTAGTGGTGTTCATCTACTGGTGGGATGATTAAATGCAATTATTCTTTTCTCCTTTATTTTCTACTTCCCAAATTTTCTACGAGGAAAATGGAATCTTTTATAGACTTCAAAATACATGTTAGTTTGCTTGCCTTTCTAACATGCTCTAATATCTAGTCTTGGCTCAAGAAGACATAAATGAAGGTTCGAGCCCTTGACCCCACCTATGGCTAAAGTACAAACCCTGGAGTTGTATAATGAATATTAATAATTAAGTAATATTAGCAATAATAGTTCATGATCACTGGGCATACCACGTGCTCTGTTTAGCTCACCGACTCCTCCCAATCTCCTGTGAAAGAGGGACTATAATTGTCCCCTTTTTGACAGATAAAGACACTGAGGCTCCAAACGGTCAAGTAACCTATCCAAGGTCACAGAGTGAGTGAACGGCAGAGCTGGGAGTTGGATTCAAGACTCCAGAGACCTCTCTCTCCCCTGACACACAGACCTGCTAGTCTCTGAGAATAAATAAAAAGCCAAAAGCCGGGCTTCCCTGGTGGCGCAGTGGTTGAGAGTCCGCCTGCCAATGCGGGGGACACAGGTTCGTGCCCCGGTCCGGGAAGATCCCACATGCCGCGGAGCGGCTGGGCCCGTGAGCCATGGCCGCTGGGCCTGCGCGTCCGGAGCCTGTGCTCC
>NC_041227.1:50488019-50518054 GCF_002837175.3 Physeter macrocephalus | reverse complement strand
GAGAGGCCACAACAGTGAGAGGCCCGCGTACCGCAAAAAAAAAAAAAAAAAAAGCCAAAAGCCGTTTATTCTCATCAAACACCAAGGTCAGAGAGGCTTTGAGGAAGGGGCTTAATCCCCCAGGGAGCAGCTATCACTGAGGGCCCAGAATTGGGCTGAGAAGGAGAGCACCCAGGAGCAGAGAGCAGGGTGCCATGTCAAACACCAGCCTCGGCTGCCTTTCTGGTTCAGAGCCTCAACTGTGAAATGAAGCATATAATAGGGTCCCTGGACACTGTGAGTCATGCCTGAAACATTTAACTTAAATCAGACTCAAATTTGATTCCTCAGAAATGAGCCCAGGGCTCTCAAGTTGCTGCAGCTTTCCAGTTGTCCCAGATATCTTTCCTTGAACCCCTGGCATCATCACTCCCTCCAATCAGGAGACCAGCGTCCTCAGCCTCCTCCCCTCCACCCCCTCCACTCACTCCCCTTCTGCTGGCCCCCCCTCAATGCTGAATGTGCCTCTTATTTTTGCAGCTGTTACTCTGCCCCCGGTCCTTCCCAACACAGGCAAGTACATGCACATACACACATATCCACATACTTGCACACTCATATATGTATGTGCACAAACATGCACACATGTGTCCAAGCTACCACCCTTCAAGTCTCAGCCTACATGTCAGGAAAACAGGAAAGCCTTTGTGATACTCTTTGTCTGGGTCTGGGTCAGATCTCCCTTTACAAACTCTTGAAATACTGTTTGGTTTTCCTTTGCAGTTCTGACCACAGTTTCAATTAAATATTTCCCTGGGCAAATGTCTATTTAACATCTGTCTCTCCCACTGTGCATGAGCTCCATGGGGGCAGAGACCTTCTGCCTTGCTCACCAAGCACACAGCACGTAGTTATGGTACATAGAAGTCACTGAATAATACTGGGAAGGAAGAAGCTGTTGTACTATTTTAAAGATGAAGACATTGATCCCAGCATGAATCAGCAGTCACCAGGACTCAGCTTTCTAAGTCCTAGGAGGTGACAGACAATTCATTCACATTTATTATGGACATTTTCAAATGCACACACAGAAGAGCAAGCACTACCAGACCCCCATGTAGCTACCATCCGGCTTCAACTGCTACCCATTTTCTGCAGTTCTTGTTTCATCTGCCCATCCTTCCCACTTTGGTTGGTTGGTTGGTTGGTTTTCTTAGAATATTTCAAAGCAAACCCCAAACATTATGCATTTACCCATAAATACTTCAATATGTATTCCTAACAAGTAAAAGCCTTTTGATACATAACCATATCATTCTCACCTTCGACTTAATTAACAATGATGCCTTAATAAAATCAAATGAGTTCAGATCTAAAAAATATCTTTTAATAGTTTTTGTGTGTGTGAATCAGGATCCTATAAGAAGGTCCATGCATTGCATTTGGGTGATGAATCTCTTAAATCTCTTTCCATCGGTAACAGTTCTTCTCCTGTTCTTCATGCCCTTCTTCTGTTGATGAAACTGGGTCATTTGTCCTCCTACATTTAATTTTCAGAAACAACTTCCCTACCTTGAATCAATGTCTTTATAACAGGGGCCTGTGACAGGGGCTGCTGACATGGCATTCTGCCCCTGCCAGGACTCCCGGGGTGGCGTCCTACCCTCTAGACTCTGCAGGTAACACAGACCTTACATCCACCCTTTGTTTCCGGTCAGCTCAAGGCAGAGAACGCCTTCTTGATCCTGTTCTGATAAAGTGGACCCCACCACTCCATCTGGGAACTGTTCAGAGCTTGGGACCCAGAGGGGCTGCAGCTCCAGAAGTAGGTGGTATTGAGCACCCTGGTTAGAGAGGACACCATGGAACCAAAAGGGGGTAAAAGGTCTCAAGAAGATGCCCTTGGGAATCCTCCTTTCTCTGTGGATTGGAGAGTTACCCTGCGGGTGGGTCTAAGTGACCAGACGTCTGCAGTCTGACCTTGCTCCTACTTCTGCCTTTGGATGAGCCGATTATTTTAGGTTATCTTGCTGATCCCCCATGTGCTCTTACCTAGACCCTGTCGTGACCTTTGGAATGGACAGCCCAGGAAAGCTAGAGAACTTGGTCTTTAAAGACAAGAAGCTGATACAAGCTACAGAAAGGCTGGGAGGTGGGAACATATCCAGAAGTGTTTGACAGGACTCTGGACAAGGTGGTTACCCAAACTCCCTTCCAGCTGAGGAGCTCTATAAATCATGGTAGAGGTTTACCTCTTTGAGACAAGCAAGTTCAAGAAATCAATCTACTCTCTCTGCTGGAGTCTCCAGACTTCAAGGAGAATATTATAAAATGTTCCAACTAAATAGAAATCACATTTATCTTTGGTTTTTCTAGGTTAAGCCAAGACCCAGATGAGCCCATGACTGCAGGGCAGGGGCCCTGAATCTAACACTGAGTGGAGGATACTCACTAGTTCATTCATCCATTCGGCGACCTAGCTACCATCCTGATTGTATTATAAGTTCAGGTCTAGTGGATGTAGGGATGATGATAATTGCAATGACATCTAACCTTCATGCACGTTTTACCACATGGTATCATGCTAAATGCTTCATTTCATTTACCCGTCCCAATGAGGATTGTCACCTAGGGAAGATACTGATATACCCATTGTATTAGTTATCTATGCTACATAACAGATTCTCATAAATTTAAAACAACAGCATTTAGTATCTCACAGTTTCTTTTCTTTTATAAATTTATTTATCTATTTATTTATTTTTGGCTGCACTGGGTCTTTGTTGCTGTGCACGGGCTTTCTCTAGTTACGGTGAGTAGGGGCTACTCTTCGTTGTGGTATGCAGGCTCCTCATTGCGGTGGCTTCTCTTGTTGCGGAGCACGGGCTCTAGGCATACAAGCTCCAGTAGTTGTGGCACGAGGGCTCAGTAGTTGTGGCATATGGGCTTAGTTGCTCTACAGCATGTGGGATCTTCCTGGACCAGGGCTCGAAACTGTGTCCCCTGCATTGGCAGGCAGATTCTTAACCACAGCACCACCAGGGAAGTCCCTCATAGTTTCTATAAGTAAGAAGTCTGGGTACAACTTAGCTGGGTCTCTACCTCTGGGTCTTACCAGGCTGCAATTCAGATGTCAGTGGGGCTGTGGCCTCATCAAAGACTCAACTGGGGAAAGACCTGCTCCCAAGCTCCCCATGGCAGGATGAGGGCAGGATGTACTTCCTAGTGGTTACAGGACTGAGGGTTTCAGTTTCTTGCTGGAGGCCACCATCAGCTCCTAGAGGCTGCCCACAGCTCCTTGCCATTGGAAGCTTCTCCAACAGGGCTATGTGCTTCATAGCAGCTTGCTTCTTCCAGACCAGCAAGTCTGCTGGCAAGATGGAATTCTTTAGACAATAACATAATCATGGGAGCAGCATCCCATCCTCTTTGCCACATTCTATGAGTTAGAGGCAAGTCATGGGTACCACCCACAATCAAGGGGAGGGCATCACAGAAAGTCATGAACATCAGGGGGCAGAAATCATAAAGACCACCTGAAAGTCTGTCCACCACAGACCAAAAAAAAAAAAGGTTCAAAGGGTAGACAACACTTCCCCTCTGTCACACAGCCAAGTGAAGGACCTGGAATTAGAAGCCAAGTTTGAAGAACTCCAAGGCCCATGATCTCATCCATAAGTGCATTATTCAAAGAAGCATCACTGCCCTTAAGGAGTCATGGTCTCCCTCACCTACAGTAGAGACAGTAACAGATCCTGCTGATCCAATTTGGTAAGAACCTAACAGATGAATATACGAAGAGCCTGGACTGGGGGGAAGGTTGGCTCTGCCTTGGGGGCCCTTTGTGCCTGGCCTTAGGATGAGTTAGATTGATGGAGAAGAGATGTGAGAGAATGCTGGGTGGATGTAACAAAAAATACAAAAATGAAGCAGTCTGAGATGCTGGCATGTTCCAACACTTCCAGAAAATTTTGTGTGGCTGAAATCTAAAAAATAAAATAAAATAAAATAAAGGAGGCGTGACAGGACTCAACAGGGGAAGGCAGGATGGAGACAGATTGTGAAGGGTGTTGAACTCTCACACCTGGAGTGGAGCGGACCATTACATCTTTGACACCATAGTAACAGCAACAGTGCCCATCACATGATGGAATTTTAAACTTTAAACACCAAGAGGTTTGACCAGCAACTCGAGAGTGTTCTCTCTGGGCAAGGGTACTCTTTGCTGATCTAACAGCTCTCCAAGTGTCTCATCGTGAGACACTTGCTCCTGCCGTGGCCAGGCTACTCACTCTTGGTCGGCAGTGCTGTAAAACCATGCAGCAGGCTCAGGAAATGAAGGGATATCTGTTCCTGCCTTGGAGAGGTTACTGCTCGTGGGCAGTTACACAAGCCCTGTAACATCCCTGGAGTAATAACCTTCGGAGCAGCCCACCTTGGCTGCCAACACTGGTACCATTGTCCACTAGCTATGTGTCCCAGCAGCGCAGGACCTAAGCGAGCAGCTGATACCCAGCTGATACCCAGAGACTGACTCTACTGAGAACAAAGTGTAGAAAGGTACACCTCAACTACATGGGGACTTTCTTTCATCTCCTCTTTGCTGGGAACAGCAGTGTAATTAATCTATCATTGGTTTTGGACTGTGTTATTTCTTTATTGGCTTATTAAAAAACATTATCCTGGGCTTCCCTGGTGGTGCAGTGGTTGCGCGTCCGCCTGCCGATGCAGGGGAACCGGGTTCGCACCCCGGTCTGGGAGGATCCCACATGCTGCGGAGTGGTTGGGCCCGTGAGCCATGGCCGCTGAGCCTGCGCGTCCAGAGCCTGTGCTCCGCAACGGGAGAGAGGCCACCAGAGAGAGGCCCGCATACCCCAAAAAAAAAAAAAAAAAAAAAAAAAAAACATTATCCTGTATGCTATTGGTTTGTGAAATGTTATTATTATAAATCAAAATTCCCACAGTGAATCTGTGTCAAATAAATTACTGGCAAAGACAATCTCAGTCTCTGAGCATAACTGGCCCTGAACAGAACAAGAGGGCACAGTGATTCCTGCCGTGCCAAGGAGTCAAAGGAGGGCAGAGAATGGAGCGATATGGGCTCCCTGGAAATTGTTTAAAAGACATTGTTAAACTCCCTGTGCTAAGGGAATAAGCCAGACCCCAAAAGACAAATATTGCATGATTCCACTTATACAAGGTACCTAGAATAGGCAAATTCATAGAGATAGAAAGTAGAATGGTGGTGACCAGGGCCTCTGAGACGGGGAAGGGGGAGTTGGTATTTAACAGGTGCAGGGTTTCTGTCTGGAAGCTGAGAAAGTTCTGGAGATGGATAGTAGTGACACAACATTGTAAATGAACTTAATCCCACTGAACTGTACACTTAAAATGGTTAAAATGATCAGTTTTACGTTGTGTGTATTTTATCACAGCTCTAAAGGGGGAAAAGCCCTTTTCTTTCGGGAAAGGCAACAGGGAGGCATTGGAAGCAATGGCACAACTGAGCATCCTCCAAACACCGGCACCATGGTCTGCTCCTCTCCAGTGGAAGCCACGTTCACAGAACAAAACCCCCAGGTGCCAGCTCTCAGAAAAAGCCATTTATCAAAAGTGACAGTCTAATGGATGTCCCTGGTCATCAGCTCCCTTCGAACTTTGTCAAAATCAGAATCTAGATGTATTTGTTTAATGACAAGGGGCAGGAATAAAAGCAGAGAAGGGGAGGGCTATCTCCTTGCAAACCCTTCCTGCAGGGCTGCCTGGATCGGCCCTGCTCTCTGAGGAAGCCAGGCCCACACCCCCAAGCATTCATTCAATTGACTGATTCGGTGAAGAACTGTGGGGTTTCTAGGTTGTACCTGTGTCCAATACTGGGGGCCAGAGACTCAGAACAACCACAGCTTGGAGCTCACAGCCCAGGGGCTGGGGAGACAGGTAGAGAACAAGAGGCCATTCCCATCACTCTGGGAGCCACCTCCACACAGAGACCCCAGATTCAGGGCCCTGCCCTGACCGCTCTCCAGGATCCCAGGCTCACACTCCGGCTGACTTTGTACCATTTCCCCCCGAAGGCCTAACCTGCACCTCAGGGTTACAGCATCCCCCTCGACATCTCCTTAGTGCTCCATTATATTTGCAATGAAAGAATGAGATCAGCCTGGCTCGTGTGTTGCAAAATGAGGAGATAAATGCAAGGTTACAAAGACTGTGGACAACTTGAGCTGTCGGGCAGAGGAGCGTGCAGGGTCTGTGAGGTCCTCCTGTGGTCCACACAGGCTCCGGGGTGATTCCCCAGCAAATGCAGAAACAGACTGAGGGAGGGCTTTATTTGTCCAGGTGGATGCGTTTGTTCCTGCATCTGCATTTGTTTCTCTCTCAAAAGTTATAAAAATTGACAATTGAGGGAGTTTCAAAAACATTCTGAGACATACTACATCCCAAGTGCAGTAGACAAAATAATAACCCTCAAAGATGTTGTTACAGATTGAACTGTGTCCCCAAGAAGATGTCCAAGTCCTAACTCCCCGTACTTGTGAATGTGACCTTATCTGAAAATAAGGTCTTTGCAGATGACCAAGTCAAAATAGGGTCATTGGGGTGAGCCTAATCCAGTATGTCTGTGTCCTTATAAAAAAGAGATATCTGGAAAAGGAGACAGACATGTACAGAAGGAAGACGATGTGAAGATACAGGGAAATCGTCATCCACAAGCTGAGGAATAACTAAGACTACCAGAAGCTGGGGGAGGGGCCGGAGCAGATTCCCCCTCAGCCCTCAGAAGGAACCAACCCTGCTGACACCTTAATTTCTGGCCTCCAGAGCTGCGAGAAATAAATTCCTATTCTTTATAAGCCACCCAGTTTATGGTATTTTGCTATAGCAGCCCAAACAGACTAAAACAGAAATTGATACCAAGAAGCGGGTGCCACTGTAGCAAATACCTAAAAATGTGGAAGTGGCTTTGGATGTGGGTAATGAGTAGAGGCTAGAGAGTTTTTAGAGGCAGGTGTACATGGCTGTGAACAGACCATTGAGGGCAATTCTGGTGAGAGCTCAGAAAGAAAATAGGGGACTTCCCTGGTGACACAGTGGTTGGGACTCCACCTGCCAATGCAGGGGACACGGGTTCGAGCCCGGGTCCCGGAAGATCTCACATGCCCCAGAGCAACTACGCCCGTGTGCCTCAACTACTGAGCCTGTGCTCTAGAGCCCGTGAGCCACAAATACTGAGCTCGTTTGCAACAACTACTGAAGCCCGCGAGCCTAGAGCCCATGCTCCGCAACAAAAGAAGCCACCGCAATGAGAAGCCCACGCAGCACAACGAAGAGTAGCCCCCGCTCACCACAACTAGAGAAAACCCAAACACAGCAACAAAGACCCAATGCAGCGAAAGAGAGAGAGAGAGAGAGAGGGAAGGAGAGAGAGAGGGAAGGAGAGAGAGAGAGAGAGAGAGAGAGAGAAAGAAAGAAGGAAGGAAAGAAAGAAAGGAAAGGAGAATTTTAGAGAAAGCCTCAACCTTCTTAGAGAATACCTAAGGAATCATGACAGAATGTTGGTAGAAATATGGATGGTAAAGGCCATTCTGATGAGGAACATGCTATGGAAACTGGAGGAAAGGCGATCCTTGTTATAAAGTGGTAAAGAGTTTGGCTGAATTGTGTTCGTGTCCTAGTGTTTTGTGGAAGGTAGAACTTGCATGTGATGAGATTGGATATTCAGCTGAGGAAACCTCTAAGCCAAGTATTGAAGGAGTAGCCGCGTTCCACCTGACTGTTTAGAGGATAATGTGAGAAGAAAGAAATGATTTGAAGATGGAATTGTTAAGCAAAAAGGAACGAGAACTTAAAGACTTGGAAAATTCTCAGCCTATCCATACTGAAAAGAAGGAGAAAGTACGTTCAGGACAGCTCTGAGGGTAGGACAAGTGGCCATTTGATATGGAGATGGTATGGAGCAGCAGCTCAACAGAAGCCAGGAGTTGTCATTCAAGACAATGGAAGTATGACCACAAAGGCAATTCAAAGACCATCAGAGCTGCCACCCCCATCGCAGGCCACAGTAACTCCCCGAGAGCCCCCAGAAAGGAACACAGCCCTGCCTACACCCTGATTGTAGCCCCATAACATCCATTTTGGACTTTTGACCTCCAAAACTATGAGAGAATAAATTTGTGTGTGTGGTTTTTTTGTTGGTTTTTTTTTTAACTTATGGCTGCATTGGGTCTTCGTTGCTACACGTGGGCTTTCTCTAGTTGCGGCGGGGGCCACTCTTCATTGCTGTGCGTGGGCTTCTCATTGTGGTGGCTTCCCTTGTTGCGGAGCATGGGCTCTAGGCACTCGGGTTTCAGTAGTTGTGGCTCGCAGGCTCTAGAGCACAGGCTCAGTAGTTGTGGCGCACGGGCTTAGTTGCTCTGCGGCATGTGGGATCTTCCTGGACCAGGGGTCAAACCCGTGTCCCCGGCATTGGCAGGAGGATTCTTAACCACTGCGCCACCAGGGAAGCCCCTAAATTTGTGTTGTTTTAAGTGACTACATTTCTGGTAATTTGTTACATCAGCAATAAGAAACTAAAGCACCAAATTTCTTTAGAGCTTCCTGCAAAGTGGCTTTCACAAGATAAAACAGTATATGTGTTTGGTCGTATTTCTAGGAAATGTACCTGCAGTCTGATTGGCATGACATGAGGTATAAAAGTGTGGGAAATTAGAAGACTTTGCACCAGCTGGCTGAGTTCTTACCAGCCAGGATGCTGGTTCAACCACCCCAGGGCAAGTCTAGCTTCAGGTACAGTGTAATAAGGCCTCAAAAGATGCCACCAGGATCCAGTCTTCTCTCTCCTTGTCTAGGCTCTGCTTCCTCCAGGTAGGCCCCAGCCTCCCCTTAAAGAGACAAGATGGCTGCCTAAGCCCCAGCATCACATGCACTCTCCTTTAAGTCCAGTAAGGAAGAGTGAGCATCTCTTTCCTGACTCCTTGGCTTTGTTTAAGCCACATGCCCATTCTGGAACAAATCCTTTGGTCTAGGGAATGAAATACGGTGATTGGCTTACATGCAAATCATCCCTAGGGATGCGGGGGTTGGGCCGCATTCCAGCCACCTTGAAACAAAGATGAAGGAGATTTACGTGGGCTGATACAGAAAGGTATCCACAATACTTTGTTATATTTTAAAATAATATATAAAATACCTATTGTGTAAATTTATATATTTTATGTACATCTATAGTTTATAAAATAATATATAAAGATATGATGTATATAACTCATAAAATATACTGTTAAATAAAAAGTTGATGAGGGCTAACGTTTTTTAATCTGAGCACTAGTTCATAGGTATAATTAGTCTGTTAAAATTTATAACTTGTACCTTTCCTATGTGTGCACTTTTAGGTATCTATGTTGCACTTCAATAAAAGGGTTTTTTTAATAAGTTACAGAATAGAAATGTATAGTATGACCTATTTCTAAAGAGAAGAGGAGGAGAAGAAGGAGAAAAGGATGAACAGAGGGAAGAAACAAGGAAGGAATTATAAATAAACACAGAGACAGACAGACAGACAGAGACAAAGAAAAAGTAGAAAAAGAAATGCCAAAAGGACACTCCCCAGGTGCTGAGTAGTTACATATGCAGTAGTACAGCAGTTTTCAACCAGGGTGATACTGCCTCCCGGGAGACATTTGGCAATGTCTGAAGACATCTGGGGTTGTCACAACGAGAAGGAAAGGGAATACCACTGGCCTGGAGTGAGTAGAGCCCAGGGATGCTGCTAAACGTCCTACAACGCACAGGACAGCCCCCCAACAAAGAAAGATCCAGCCAAACTGTCAACAGTGCCAAGGTTGAGAAGCCCTGCTGTACAGGTAAAATTTGAGGAAGGAGAGTTATGAAAGAGGATTTCCACTTTTTTTTTCCTCTTTTATATTTCATTCTTTGGAATTTTTACAAAATAAAAGAAACACCCCTCATGGTGACAACCTAGATCAGGGGTCAGCAAACCACGGCCCCTGGCCAGATCCACTCCACTGCCTAGTTTTGTACAGCCCACCAGCTAAAAAAGTTTTGTTTTTTGTTTTAATTTTTTTTAACATCTTTGTTGGAGTAAAATTGCTTTACAGTGTTGTGTTAGTTTCTGCTGTATAACAAAGTAAATCAGCTATATGCGTGCATATATCCCCACATCCCCTCTCTCTTGTGTCTCCCTCCCACCCTCCTTATCCCACCCCTCTAGGTGGTCACAAAGCACTGAGCTGATCTCCTGTGCTATGCGGCTAGTTCCCACTAGCTATCTATTTTATATTTGGTAGTGTATATATGTCAATGCTACTCTCTCACTTTGTCCCAGCTTCCCCCTCCCCACCCCCCTCTCCTCAAGTCCATTCTCTGGGGCTATGTCTGTATTCCTGCTCTGCCCCTAGGTTCATCAGTACCTTTTTTTTTTTTTTTTTTTTTGATTCCATATATATGTGTTAGCATATGGTATTTGTTTTTCTCTTTTTGACTTACTTCACTCTGTATGACAGACCCGACATTTAGGTTGCTCCCATGTCCTGGCTATTGTAAATAGTGTTGCAATGAACATTGTGGTACATGTGTCTTTTTGAATTATGGTTTTCTCAGGGTGTATGCCCAGTAGTGGGATTGCTGGGTCATATGGCAGTTCTATTTTTAGTTTTTCAAGGAACCTCCATACTGTTCTCCATAGTGATTGTATCAATTTACATTCCCACCAACAGTGCAGGAGGGTTCCCTTTTTACCACACCCTTTCCAGCATTTGTTCTTTGTAGATTTGTTGATAATGGCCATTCTGACTGGTGTGAGGTGATACCTCACTGTAGTTTTGATTTGCATTTCTCTAATAATTAGTGATGTCGAACAGCTTTGCATGTGCCTCTCGGCCATCTGTATGTCTTCCTTGGTGAAATGTCTATTTAGTTCTCCCGCCCATTTTTTAATTGGGTTGTTTGGTTTTTTCTTTGATATTGAGCTCCATGAGCTGTTTGTATATTTGGGAGATTAATCCTTTTTCTGTTGTTTCATTTGCAAGTATTTTCTCCCATTCTGAGGGTTGTCCTTTCGTCTTGCTTATGGTTTCCTTTGCTGTGCAAAAGATTTTAAGTTTCATTAGGTCCCATTTGTTTATTTTTTATTTTATTTTCATTACTCTAGGAGGTGGGTCAAAGAAAGATCTTGCTGTGGTTTATGTCAAAGGGTATTTTTCCTATGTTTTCCTCTAAGAGTTTTATAGTGTCCGGTATTACATTTAGGTCTTTAATCCATTTGTTTATTTTTGTGTATGGTGTTAGTTAGTGTTCTAATTTCATTCTTTTACATGTAGCTGTCCAGTTTTCCCAGCACCACTTATAGAAGAGGCTGTCTTTTCTCCATTGTATGTTCTTGCCTCCTTTGTCATAAATTAGGTGACTATATGTGTGTGGGTTTATCTCTGGGCTTTCTATCCTGTACCACTGATCTATATTTCTGTTTTTGTGCCAGTACCATACTGTCTTGATTACTGTAACTTTGTAGTATAGTTTGAAGTCAGGGAGCTTGATTCCTCCAGCTCCATTTTTCTTTCTCAAGATTGCTTTGGCTATTCGGGGTCTTTTGTGTTTCCATAGGAATTGTAAAATTTTTTTTTCTAATCCTGTGAAGAATGCCATTGGTAGTTTGATATGGATTGCACTGAATCTGTAGATTGCTTTGGGTAGTATAGTCATTTTCACAATATTGATTCTTCCAATCCAAGAACATGGCATATTTCTCCATCTGTTTATGTCATCTTTGATTTCTTTCATCAGTGTTTTATAGTTTTCTGAGTACAAGTCTTTCACCTCCTTAGGTAGGTTTCTTCCCAGGTATTTTATTCTTTTTGTTGTGATGGGAAATGGGAGTGTTTCCTTAATTTCTCTTTCTGATTTTTCGTTGTTAGTGTATAGGAATGCCAGAGATTTCTGTGCATTAATTTTGCATCCTGCAACCTTACCAAATTCACTGATTAGCTCTAATAGTTTTTTGGTGGCATCTTCAGGATTTTCTATGTATAGTACCATGTCATCTGCAAAGAGTGACAGTTTTACTTCTTCTTTTCCAATTTGTATTCCTTTCATTTCTTTTTCTTCTCTGATTGCCATGGATAGGACTCCCAAAACTATGTTGAATAAGTGTGGCAAGAGTGGACATCGTTTTCTTCTTCCTGATCTTAGTGGAAATGCTTTCAGTTTTTCACCATTGAGTATAATGTTTGCTGTGGGTTTGTTATATATTGCCTTTATTATGTTGAAGTAGGTTCCCTCTATGCCCATTTTCTGTAGAGTTTTTAACATAAATCGGTGTTGAATTTTGTCAAAAGCTTTTTCTGCATCTATTAAGATGATCATATGGTTTTTATTCCTTAATTTGTTAATATAGTGTATCACATCCATTGATTTGCATATATTGAAGAATCCTTGAATCCCTGGGTAAATCCCACTTGATCATGGCGTATGATCCTTAAAAAGGGTTTTTACATGTTTAAATGATTGCATTTTAACTGGTTCTGTAAGTATCTACACAGCATCATTGATTTGGCCTAATGACCACACAGCCTAAAATATTTACTATCTGGCCTTTCACAGGAAAAGCTTGCTAACCTCTGATATAGACCATGATTTTTTGTAAGTTTCCCACTAAAAAGATCCCTATGCCCACCCCTGTCCTAAGTGATGTAATAACATCCTTTGAGATGCATTCTGGAAAGAAGGGTACAGCAGAAACCACTAGCTGCCTGCACAGATGTATGTATTAGCTTCATATTGCTGATGTAACAAATTAACACAAAGTCCATGGCTTAAAACATAAGATTATTATCTTACATTTCTGGAGATCAGAAGTCTAAAATCGTTCTCACTGAGCTAAAATCAGGGTGTTGGTGGGGCTGGTTCCTTTCTGACAGTTCTAGGTGAGAATTCATTTTCTTAACGCTTTCCACCTTCTAGAAGCTGCTTGAATTTTTTGGCTTGTGGCCCCTTCCTCCATCTTCAAAGCCAGCAGTGGCTGGTAGAGTCCTTCTCACATGGCATCACTCTGACTCTGATTCTCTTCCCTACTTAAGGACCTTTATGATTACATTGGGCCCACCTGGATAATCCAGGATCATCTCCTCATCTCAAAGTCAGACAAGTAGCAACCTTAATTTCTTCTGCAACCTTAATGCCCTTTGCTGTGTAACATAGCATATTCACAGGTTGCAGAGATTAGGGTGTGGACATCTTCAGAGGTCATTATTCTGCCAACCATATCAGACATCTAGGCCCTTACCCCTCTGAAAGAACGCCAGCCTCCCTTGCAGCTAGGTGTCCCCAGGATATTATGTATCCTATGTTTTTGCAATTTCCAGAAAGTCTTCTTAAAAGGAGAGGATACTCCCTTCATAGCACCTCCTCAATTCTACTATCTAAAATCAGATGTGATGGCTAGAGCTGCAGCAGCCATACTGGACCAGGACAATACCACGACATAGGCATGACAGAATGGTTAGCTGAAAGGAGCCTGTATCGGTGATGACTTTATGTAGTCACCATACCAACCTAGAGGGCCTGCCCTGCACCTATTTACATGCGGTAGAATAGAAGTTTGTGTGTTTAAATTCCTATGGTGGGGAGCAAGTTCTCTCACAACAAAATGAACTTCCTTACAGACTCAGAGGATGAAAGCATTAATTTATTCATTTATCCTTCAACATGTATAAAGAACCTGCTGAGTGCAAGCAGACTGCTAGATGATGGATATACAAACAGAAACCTGCCATAGGCAGGTCCTTTGACCCCATGGGTTTATGGCTTCGTGGAGAGACAGTTCAAGCATAAGTTGCCACACAGCATGATGCCTGCTCTCTAGAAGTATAACAGGTGGGCTGGAGAGGCATCAGCTCTGCCTAGGGAGAAGCGAATGTGTAGAGGTGCAGCTGGTAAAGGGGAGAGAGCCTTCTAGGCAGCAGGACCATTGTGGACAAAGGCAAAAATCACACAAAGTTCCAGTGGGAGGAAACAATAACACAGTCAGTGGGTCAACAGACAAATGGGCATAGTGGGAGGGCAGGATAGGTAATTTGGGGGAAAAGTAGCAAAGTTTAGGTATATGAGGCTGAAGAGTTTGGCTTATATGTTGGGGCCACTAGGAAGAGCCAGCTGGGTGGCTGAGCAGCAAGGGGGCAGGTATTAAGTGTCTGAGCCCATATTCCTGTTCTTGTGAGTCCCTGTGATGCAAATGCTCTCAAGACCCTTCCCCATCCCCTACCATAGGTCATTCAGTGAAGGAAGAAGATGCCCTAGCTAGCCCCTCTCAGGCTTCCAGAACCTAATTCTTGTCACTATACCTTCCACATTACAGCTGCTGATTTTAGTTCCTATTTAAGTTTCCTGTTGTTAGCTTCGACCTCCTAGTTGGTGATTATTAATAAACCTGGATAAAACAAACTACTTTTGACCCCCAACACCGCCCAAAAAAAGCTGCAGACTTTCAAAGTTCAAAATGGGATCTATAAATGATTTGTCTTGGCAGACACAGTCCTTTCCCTAGGCAATGTGAACTGCTGGCAACAGCTTTAAAGAGGCATTCATTTCCTCCTCTCTTTGCATCTGTGTTTTAGATGTGCAAAAATATGGTTCAGCATTTTTACTCTAATGCAGATCTCGCCACACTCCTGTCCCCACTTGTCTCCCCAGCAGAGGACGAGGCCAATCAATCATGCATTGTATCAATCAGGCTTGCCTGACAATTTCAATAGTGGTGCTGATTGAGGGATTCACAGAAAACAGAAAAGGTCACTGCTAAAGTGCAGGGTCAAGGATGGCCCTAACAAATAGCCCATTAAATGGGATGGTACTCACCTCTGTTCTCTGAGCAAAAAAAAAAAACAAAACAAAACCCAGAGAAGCTGCAACCACACAGATAATGGAATGGAGCAGTGAGGAGACTTCCAGCAAATTCTGTCATGTCCATGTCACTTTGGCTTATAAAGGACACTGGCAACCCATTCGGCAGCTGATCCAGGTAATTTAAGGGGGGGAAAGCAGCGTGGCTCCTTGAGGGGAGTGTTCTCTGATTCACTCTTTCTGTGTCACTTTATGGATGAAGACCTCCTTGTTACTAATGTCATTGTTGGTGGTGTTTAAGCACTCTCTGCTCAGAGGCTGGTTTTCATATCCCATAAAATGCACTAGGGTCAGCGGAGGTTTTGATTCAATATCTTTGGGAAACATTGTATATTCTCTCTACCTGGAAATTGGACATTTTCAATGCACATGTGAATATAAAGGCTCTGAGAAGGCCTACAAAAAAGCAATCAGTGTAGTGTCAGGAGTATCAGCTCAGTATCCAGAGTGAGACATGCTTAGCTTTTTTTTTTTTTTTTTTTTTTTTTGAGGTACGCGGGCCTCTCACTGTTGTGGCCTCTCCCGTTACGGAGCACAGGCTCCGGACGCGCAGGCTCAGCGGCCATGGCTCACGGGCCCAGCTGCTCCGCAGCATGTGGGGTCTTCCTGGACCGGGGCATGAACCCGTGTCCCCTGCATCAGCAGGAGAACTCTCAACCACTGCACCACCAGGGAAGCCCCTACATGTTTAGCTTTTAATACTGGCTTTGCCACTTTCTATTGTGTAACCCTGCAGGTTGTGAGAATTAAATTAGAGGGGAAAAAACATGTAAAGCATACTGCCTAGCACATGGTAAGCACATAACACACCGCAGCATGTGGGATCTTCCTGGACCGGGGCATGAACCCGTGTCCCCTGCATCAGCAGGAGAACTCTCAACCACTGCACCACCAGGGAAGCCCCTACATGTTTAGCTTTTAATACTGGCTTTGCCACTTTCTATTGTGTAACCCTGCAGGTTGTGAGAATTAAATTAGAGGGGAAAAAACATGTAAAGCATACTGCCTAGCACATGGTAAGCACATAACACATATTTACTCTAATAATAATTATGAATATTGGACCCAGCATTTATCACAACACGTTTGACTATTCTGTCTTCTTTCAGGCAACACCTGTTATAGCCTATGAAACTGGTTTTCCTCAAAACACTATTTGGGAAAGACTAGCACAATCTCTAGACCTTAATTGAGGTCCCCTAAGATTAACCCTGTGTAACTCATCTTCCCAGTGCCTGAGGCATAGTCTAAAATATCCTGCAAACGTATGTTGAAATGAAATTCAATTTGGAAATTTCAAGGCATTCATTTCCTCAGTTGATCCTGCGGATTTAGTATGCAGTCTTATCCCCATTTCACAGATGGAAAAAGTGAGGCCCAGAAAGTTTAAGAAACTTGCTCCAAATAATCATAGTGCCCATCTGTGCCATGTCTTTGATAATTCTCCTACTAATGTTTTTCAGTGTGTACACAGTTGGGGCTTCATCAGTGCCAGTTGCTCCTGTGTTAGCATTCTGCTGTCCTGGTTTGGCAGAGACTGGCTGAGTTCTGGCAAGCGATGTGGTGCTGGCTCAGGTCTAAATGGCTGTCATCTTTCAGGCCTAGCACCTTTTCCTTCCACCCCACCCGCCTGGCAGGCCTAGAACCTGAATGAATGAACACAGTCTACTTTTCTCCCTAAGCCACCACCACTGCCCCCAGCTCCTGAGGCCACTTGAGAAAGACTTAGATCCATGCACACGGGCGCCACTTATACATTCATGGATTTCACATTCCACCAGGCCCTCAAGGTTGCCTCAAAATCCTTCTGTTTCCCTAAGAATTAATGAAGACGTGTTGGCTGTGTCTCTATGGCTTTGGAAATCCAGCTATTTCTCAGCAGTTGGAGCGTGAAATTAGGCAGATGGAACATCCAGATAACGGACTGCTCTGCATCTGGAAACCGTGGCATCAAACAGACAGTCGGAGCTGGTTGCTTTAGGGTGTGGGCAAAGAAGGCATTAATTCCAGTCCATTCTTGATCGCTAAATGCAGCCCTGGAAAGCAGGAAAGAGCATGAACCCTGTGACATTTGGGCTCAGATCCCACCCCTATCACTTATTCTCTGTGTGATCTTAAATGTAGACTTAAGATTTGGGTTCTGCAACCCATAAAATGGGCATAAAATACCTCCAAGAAATGTTTGGAGAATTCAGAGAAATAAACCACAGTGGCACATTGCAAGTACTCAAAAATTATCTGATGTTTGCTCTTTAATTTTCTTAAACACAAAAAGACACCCAAACCCTTGCCAACTGAATCAGAACACATGCTTTACAAATAATTAAATGAGGTCAGCATGATTTCATTGACGCCGCTCCGGCAGCTTCAGTGATAAATAAGGCAAATTTTTACAAGCACGTCTATTAGAACCTTAAATTAGTCAAACATAAGGAAGCACACAAGAAAAATACAGACTAGGAGGTGAATCCTGTTTGCAAATCAGAACTCTATAGAAATGGCCACAGATTGCAAATAATAAATTCCATTTTCCAGGAGCTCTGTTATATGCAGATACCAGAAGGCAAATAAAAGCAAACTTAAAGATGGTGTTGGCAACGTCTCTTTTTTAAAAAAAGACAAAAATGGCATGATTTCACAGCACCAAACTCAAACAAGCAGTAATATATAATATCAGACCCAAAATTTTTCAAAGCGCTGAATAACGATTGAATAACAGCTGAATTGGAACCATTCAAGCATTTAAAAAGAAAAAGATGTGACTCCTTCGGTCACTGAATTAGAGATGATTCTCTCAAATACCGCTCGAGTCTCCATTAACCCTTAGATGGCCTGAATAACAATATCACATCTCCCAGATGCCTTGGAAAAGAGCCTGAACCTTTGTGGGGGACATGTCTCAGTCCAGAGCCGGTGTTCTCAGTGGCGGAGTGGGGGAGGTGATTTTGCCATCCCAGGGGCATTTGGCAATATCTGAGAACATTTTTGGTTGTCACAACTGGGGTAGATGGGAATGCTGCTGGCATCTATTGGGTAGAGACCAGGGAAGCTGCTAAACCTCCTAGGGACACAGGATAGTCCCCACTACACAGAATAAACAGCCCCAAATGTCGGTAGTGCTGAGGTTGAGAAGCCCTGTTCTGGAGTTAGCCAGGCTGCCTTTTAATGGTGTGAGCCTAAGGGGTCATTTAACCTCTCCAGGCCTCAGTTCCCTCATTTGTGAAATGAGGGGAACATCATAGGACCTACCTCGGAGGGTTGCAGAAGGTTTTGATGAGATATTAATAATAATAATCACTCCCATTCAACAAGCTCTCACTATGCACCAGGCACTGTGCCAAGAGCCTGTATGTGTGTTATTTGATTCAATATTTATGACAACCCTATAAAGTAAATAACATGGCTAATACCTCACTGCTGGAGGGGGAGCAGGCTCCAAACCTCGGCAGCCTACGTCTTGACCTCTTCATTCTCCATATTCACAGTGTGGTCCACAGACTGGCAGCTTGCTTAACATGCAGAATCTAAGGCCCTACCCCAGACCAACTGAGTCTAAATCTGCTTTTTTGGGCAGATCTCCAAGTGATTCATGTGCACGTCAGAGGTTGAGAAGCAATATGCTAAGGACAGTGCCTGGCTCCTAAGTAAACACTAAATAACTGTTCATTATTTGCATTGTCATCACTGTAGCCTACAGAGAGGTTCACTAAAGTCAGACTCAGTCATAACAGGCACGGATGTGGCAAAGATCTCACAGAGGAACCTTGTCAACACCAAACACCCCCAAGGGCATCAGGTCTGCCTGGCCTTTTAGGAAGTCTCTCTCAATATGGATAAAGGCCAGCTGTCACAAGGGAAGGAGCTTCGACTCCAATCCAGCTCTTCTGATTCCTCAGCCATCATTCTTCCCTCAGCATTCTGTGCCTCTCTCCTTGGCTTATCTCTTTCACACTATGATGTGAATGACTCACGGCAAGTGCTGCCTCTCCCAGGGATACTTGCAAAGCTCAAATCATGCTTCCTGCCCCTGTTTGATGGACCTCTGCCAGCACACCTCAAGCACTGGGCCATGCCCTCCTCACATTAGCCACTCCAGGGGCATAAGATGATGACATCAAACCATAATTCAAAAAAACACATGCATCCCAATGTTCATAGCAGCACTATTTACAATAGCCAGAACATGGAAGCAACCTAAATGTCCAAGACAGAGGAATGGATAAAGAAGATGTGGTACATATATACAATGGAATACTACTCAGTCATAAAAGGGAACGAATTTGGGTCATTTGTAGAGATGCGGATGGGCCTGGAGAGTGTCATACAGAGTGAAGTAAATCAGAAAGAGAAAAGCCAATATCGAATAATAATGCATATATGTGGAATCTAGAAAAATGGTATAGATGATCTTATTTGCAAAGCAGAAATAGAGACATAGATGTAGAGAACAAATGTATGGATACCAAGGGGGAAAGAGGTGGGGAGGGAGGAATTGGGAGACTGGGACTGACACATATACATTATTGATACTATGTATAAAATAGACAACTGATGGGAACATACTGTATAGCACAGAGAACTCTACCTAATGCACCGTGGTAACCTAAATGGCAGGGAAGTCCAAAAGGGAGGGAATATCTCTATGTGTATGGCTCATTCGTTTTGTTACGCAGTGGAGGCTAATACAACATTGTAGAGCAACCATACTCCAATAAAAATTAATTTTAAAATAAGGCACACTTTGTCTCTCTAGTTTTTTCTACTTTTAAAATTATATAAACCATGCATAAGTGCATCCTCAGTATAAAATATTCAAATTATATACAACTGTATATAATACAAAGCAAAAGTCCTTTTCATCAGAGAAGCCATAAAGTGTTCAAAGCAGAGACTCTGGACCCAGACTGCCTGGGTTTGAATCCCAGCTCCACTCCTTATCAGCTGTGTGTCCTTGGACAACTTACTTAACTTCTCTGTGATTCACTTTCCTCATCTGTGCCCCAAAGATCTGTTCAAGGATTAAATGTGACAATGCCTGAGAAATGCTTAGCTCAGAGCCTGGCACATATTATGTGTTAGTGATCCCTGTTGCTCCCACTTCCTTCCCCAGAGGAAAGCCCTATTAATGGCTTGGTATGAAGAATTCCAGACCCTCTGCTATGCATTTTCCTACATACGTACCCTACAGATACAAGTGCACTTTTCGTACAAAGATGATCACACTGGACCTTGGTTCTGCAACTTGCTTTACAGTTGAACCAAACCATGGGGATATTTTAATACTAGTCACACAGACATATCCCTCATTCTTTTTAACAGCAATGTAAGTCCATCCTTTGGATGGATACACCAGAGTAGGAATCCTACTGGTAGGCATTTAGGTTGTTCCCATTTTTTCCCACTGGAAGTGAACTGGATATGCAAAGGCAGCCGAGCTCCGAGCATGTCAGACTTGGGAAGCAGAGCAGCTAGGAAGCAGAGTGAGGCGGAGGATGGTCTCATCAGAGTCCCTGCCAAGGACAGGAAGGATGACGACAATCTGGGGCACACTCAAAATAAATAATTGTCCTTAACCCTCCCCAAATTGGGAAGCGCATCATTACTCACTGGCTTCCTGTCACAGCTGGTTGCTGTGCCTTCCCCTCCCCTCCCTGTGCCCTGAAACCACTCACATCGAGGCCACGCCCAGGCCTCCAGGTTCTCAAAAACAAGGGTCCCAGCTCCATGGAAATTTCTCCTTCCTACACTGCCCCAAGTGTTCGTCTGCCAGGGACATGAAAGATGGAGCACAAGTTTTATGACTTGGTTAACACAGTACACAGAAACCTTACTCAGAACCCTAAATTATAAAGCAGATAAAAGGAAGGCCCTGCTTGGACAGAGCTGGGTGATCAGAGCTGGGAATGTAGAGCCTCATCTTCTCCCTGAGACCCCCGTGGTCCTCCAGAACGCAGCTGATAAACCATTCATCTGGTCTGATCTGTTTTTCAGATTTGGTGGCTGGAGCTCACAAAGGGGAAGTTAACCCACAGAATAAACAAAGCAGACCTTCCTGGATCAGGTGTTTAGGTGTGGAAAAGCTAAATATTAATAACAACTAGGAAAAAATTATAAACACTGCTTTCATATTTTATTTTATTTTTTTAAAATATTTATTTATTTATTTTTGGCTGCTTTGGGTCTTCGTTGCTGCACGCAGGCTTTCTCTAGTTGCAGCGAGCAGGGGCTACTCTTCATTGCAGTGTGCAGGCTTCTCATTGCGGTGGCTTCTCTTTTTTTTTTTAAATAAACTCATTTATTTTATTTATTTACTTTTGGCTGTGTTGGGTCTTCGTTGCTGCGCGCCGGCTTTCTCTAGTTGCATCAAGCAGGGGCTACTCTTCGTTCCGGTGTGCGGGCTTCTCACTGCAGTGGCTTCTCTTATCGCGGAGCACGGGCTCTAGGCCCATGCGCTTCAGTAGTTGTGGCTCACAGGCTCTAGAGCGCAGGCTCAGTAGTTGTGGCACACAGGCTTAGTTGCTCCGCGGCATGTGGGATCTTCCCGGACCAGGGCTCGAACCCGTGTCCTCTGCATTGGCAGGCGGATTCTTAACCACTGCGCCACCAGGGAATACTATGCTTTTATAATTTAAAAATTGATAGAAATCAGAAATTAATGTGAAATCTACCCGAACTTCTATGATTAAAGTAGAAATTTCAAAGAAATCTTGCCCCTGGAGTCAATGCCTTCAGACTAATCCTCCATATCATAACCCCAGCCCTGGCCCCTAATGTCATGGAGTCACTCTCCCCTGTCACTGAGGTACTTTGGTGGAAAAGTCTGAGAAACACTGAGCTAAAAGAATGACTCTTTAACGGCAAAATTCTAGGCAGCAGAATATGGGAGAGTTTTTTCAATGGGGGAGAGTCATCCCAAGCCCCTGAAATCTCATGTATAATGTCTGCTCCACCTAATCCACAATTATAATAGCAGCAAACATTTATTGAGCACTTACTGCATGCCCAGCACTATGCTTAACACTTTACGAGGATGAGACAGCACTAGCATCATCTCCCACGTTACAGATGACAAAACTGAGGCTCTGCAAGCATACATCACCCAAATCTCCCAGTTCATAAGTGGCACAAACAGGATCCAAAAACCCTTCCCAGAAGGATGACCAGCCATTCCAGTTTAACCAGGACTGTCCTGCTTTTAGCACTGAAAAGTACCACGTCCTGGAAATCCCGCATTCCCAGTCTAACTGGGAGAGTTGGTCACCCTAGTGGAGGGTTGGCTTGAGGCTGCTCAGAGGACAGAAATACTTAGTATGAATGGTTAAGTTCTTTGCTAAGGGATGCCTTTAGCAAAGTCACATGGTTAACTGGGGCTTTTCCTGGGAAGTTAGGAGAGGTGCTAACTGCTGCTTCTGGGCTGGGTGGGATAAAACTAAAGACTGCCAGGGTGGATGCAGGTGTTGGAGAATGGAGGGCCCGTCTGGGTGACCAAGGTGACCGATGCAGACGGCATGTTTCTGATGCATTGAGGGAGATGACCAACCAGTCCCGTTCTGCCAGGGACTTTCCAGGTTTAAGTTCCTAAAATCCCCATGACTCCCTTAGCCCCAGGCAAACAGATAATCGGTCACCCTACTTCCCCATCAGAAACTGTTGCTAAGTATTCCAGAAAATGCACACAACTTTAGCAAGTACGTGCTCCACATCTCTGTCTTCTCACTCTGCTTTTTTTCTTTTAGTTTTTTTAGTGTTGTTCCCCTCCCAAATTGGCAGGCAACATGGTACTGTGTGCTGTTGTCTTGCTCTCAATGTGAAAGACTATAGAAAGAAAAAAATGTAAAGGTCACGGTGCTTTAAAATGAGTCTTAAAAACAAATGAAAGAAAGAAAAGAAAATTGCCTGAATGGGTTCCTATAAGTGGGAAGTAAGAAAAGGTTCCAAATGGAAAACTGTTTTCAAGAGAAAGCATGTTGACCCTGTTATTGCGTTTTAAACTTGTGTTTAAAATGTTCCCTGAATGTTTCAAAAGTCTTTTTTGCATATTTATTTTCCTTCCTCTGCTAAGAGTCAGCATTAGGAGCACTTATTGACTAATGGGGAGACAGAAGGCCTGTCTTCCGCCCCCCTCTGATGAGTGCTAAGTCCTCCCCAGGGCAGCAAGCCTTGCCTGGGACTGGAGAGGCCCCACCATGAAGAGCCCTCTATCTGTCTGCATTTAATCTCAGCGTCTCCCTCCCTGTCTCTCTCCCACCCTTATTCTCTTTCTCTCTCTCCCTTCCTCCCTGCCAGCCTCCCTCCCCCTCCACCCACTCCTTCTCTCTCCCTTTCCCTCTCCCTCTGAACAGCCCACACTGGCTTTCTCCCCATTGCTTCTTCTCACCAAGCTCCCTCTGGCCTCTACACCTTTGTACTTTCTGTTCCCTCAGCTCAAACGCTCTTCCCCTTGTGCTTTGCCTGACTGGCTCCTTCTCATCCTTCAGGTCTCAGCTGGTGGGCATCCATCTAAGGGAGGACTTCCTGACCTCTCTCCGAAGGACACCCCCAGCCCCTGCCAGCACTCTGCAGCTTCCTTCCAGCACTTACTCGACCCCTTGTAGCTATTTCATGTTTGTTTGTTTAATTGAAACATATTAGTTTCAGGGGTACAACCTAGTGATTCAATATTTTTATAAATTATACTCCATTTAAAGTTATTATAAAATATTAGCTATATTCCCTGTGTTGTACAATATACCTTGTAGCTTATTAATTTTATACATAGTAGTTTGCATTTCACACGTTTGATGTGTGCATCTCCATCATGCCCTGTAGTCTGCGGTTCCATGTGCTTGGTGAAGGCAGACACTGTGTCATTGTTCACGTTTGTACCCCCAGAGCCTGTCCCCATGACTGGCAGGCAGTAGGTGCTGCATCAATATCTGCAACTGCATGACTGCGTGAATGACTCCTAGCCTCTTTCCCGACCTGCTCTCTGGATGATGAGTACAGGTAGTTTATTTAGGAGGTGATCTTGGAGGGGAGAAGGGAGTTAGGTAAGGGAAGGAAGACAATACAGGTGTGTCATCAAGAGGGTTACCAGTGTGGGCAGGTGATTTACCTGCTCCCCTGCCAGGTGCAACACCACTGGCTGAGTGCTGCTACAGGGGCATCATCCCTGGCACCTTGGATCTGCCCTTTGCTGGGGTAAATGAAAGCCCCCTGGCAGAGAGTCAAGGTGCTGCTGTAGGACCCAATCAGAATGGGCCAGAGTGGTGAGTACCAAGGGCATAAGAATGGGGCACCTGCAGCATCTGCTACAACTGGCGACCACAATCAGCAAGTCCGCTGGTCTCAGAGATCCTTGTCCTGCCGAAAATGTGTTTCTGCAATACTGGACTGTGGACCACCCTTTCCATCTTAAAATGCCTCCCCCCTTGTTTTTCCCAATTCTGCTCCCACCACGCATCTGCTCGCCCTGCCTACTCATCTATCCCTGATGCTTCTCCTACCGTTCTCACCAATGAAGGTGGCCCCAACACTGCCCCATCCTCTACCCACCCTCCCCTGGGAAATGCAGCAAACTGTACAGCCAGGCAGGTCATTCCAATCCTGAGGTCCCCTCAACTAAGCTCTTGCCCCAACTTACAACCACCTGGCAGAAATAACACAACAATAGTAACAGTAATGGGTAAGGGTTTGAGCAGCATAGTGTGGCGGTTAAGAGCACACTCTGAGTGTCAGCCAGCCGGGGCTCAAACACTGCCTTCACTCCTCAGCAGCTCTGGACTTGGACAAGTTACCAACTCTCTCAAAAAGGCTCATAATGAAAGTCCCACCAAAAGGGCAGGTGTGAGCTTTGGACAAGTTAAACCCCAGTACATTAAAGTGTTCATCACAGAGCAGGGGTGAGTGGACTACAGCTGGCAGACCAAATCTGCCCGCCGGTTCTGTAAATAAAGTTTTAGAACACCCTCGCCCCTCAGTTTACAGATAGTGGCTGCATCCACATTACAATGACAGACTTGAGTAGCCAGGAGAGGGACTGAAGGGCCCCACAGAGCTAAAGATATTTGCTATCTTGTCATTTACAGGAAAAGTTTGCCAGTCTCTGGCATGTGGTTACTGGTGCTTTAATGAATATTGGACATTAGAGTATTAGCATTAGTATTATTTGTATTCGTATTTGTATTTGCCAGGCTCTGTGCTAAGCACTTCACATGTTATATTATTTTCAGTCCTCATAACGCTGAACATTGGGAACTCTCGTTACCCCATTTTACAGAGGAGAGCAGTGACCAGGAGTCCCCACATACATGCCTCACACAGTTCTCCCCTCCCCTCCCCCTGCCCCTTTTTCAGAGCAACTCTTCTCCTGTCACTGTCACTGTCAGCAGCCCCAATTCCTGACACCTCCTCCCACTAGTCCTAGAGGTTCAGCCTCCACCCTGCTTGGCCACATCCATTCCTTCCTTGTCATTCCACTGCCCTCCCTCTTCACTCCCACTCCCTTCACCAACGTTTCCCAAAGTGGGCTCCCCAGAACACTGGTCCCCAGAAAAGGGGTTCCACAGTCTTTGGAAAATACCCATGTCATATGCCCTTCCCTAAGAGTCACAATGAACATTAAGATGGAAAAGTCTCTGAGAAGTCCTGCAACGAGATCTGTTTAATTCTTTGTAACCCACATTTAGCAAACACACATGCTACACAATCCTTTTTTTTCCAACTTAAAATCTGTTTCCACCACAGGACACAGATTGGGAGCCGCTGCCTGGGTCTCTCACAATGGCAGCCCCTCTGGAATTCCTGACCAGGCTCTCTTCCCTGTCCTCTATCCCAGGAATCCACAAACTTCTTCTATAAAGGCCAGTTAGTGAATATTTTAGGTTCTGTGGGTCAAGAGGCAAAGCTGAGGATATTACATTTGGGCTTATGTAACAAGACAGAAAACACATTTTCACATACTTTTTATTGGCAGAATTCAAAGCTCCATTGATGAGCAATGAAATTTGAATTTCATATGATATTCACATCATGAAATATCATTCTTGTTATGGTTTTTTTTCATTCAACTCTTTAAATATGTGAAAGCCAGTCACACATAAATGGGCAGAAGGTGGAATTTGGGGAGCAGTCTGTAGTTTGCCCAGCCCTGATCTCCCACATGACACTGATAAGTCACATCTCCTGAAGTCCAGTTCCTAGCGCTCCTGTGTTAAGGGAACGTTCAGAGACTCCCCTTTCCCTTCTGGAGTAAGTCCCAGCCTACACCCCCAGCAGTCAAAGCCTCTTAGCCTCATCCCCACCGATCTGTTCAATTTGACATCCCACCTCTCCCTTCACACACCCTGTGGTTCATCCAGTTAATCTTGCTCACTGCTCCTCATACATATCCCATCCTTCCCGTTCCTGTGTCTTTGCTCACACGGCTCCCTCCTCCTACAATTCCTCCTCACAGTCTCTGCGCATCCAAGCTCTGTCCTTCAAGGACTAACTCAAAGGCCACTTCTTCCAGGAAGTCTTCTCTGATCTTCCCAAGTGGAGCTGACATTTTCTTCCTCTCAACCTCCGGGCCTCTTTATCTCCATATCACATAGGGCACTGGTCACCATCTGTCTCAAACTGTGAGTACGTGTCTCCTGACCCAGTAATCTGTGCATGACACAACACCTTGAAGCTGCAAAAATGGGCACCCACAAGTAATGTCAAAGTTGGGGGTTTCAGGGGGTCATTGTTCTGCCAAGAAATACTCTGCTAAGCCTCCTCCCCACTCCATCCCTTCCTCCAATTGCCCCATGAAGGACCCTACACACTACAGGAGTGGCAAGGGCTAGTATCAAGACAAGGAAGATATTTCCTTAAACTTCAAAAAAACTTGAAGGTTGAAGTGGAAAAGGTGAAGCAGAAGTTGGCCTGAGTCTGGAAATTTCCTCCACTGGCGGTTCATCTCCCAACCTTTGGAAACATAATGAAGCCAAAGTCATTCTAATACACAGGATTTAAACAGTGAGTATGTCTAGATTCCAGAAGAATCCTAAAATGGTATCGTGCAGGTCAACACGACCCAGACTGAAGAATGTTCTCATTTACTAATCTTACCTCCCCATGTAAGACGAAGCGGTTGCGCTAATGTGAGTTGACCTGGACCTCAGAGGAAAGCTACCAGATGGACCTGCAACGGCCTTCAAGGACTCAACTCTATGACTCCCTGTGAAGCCCATTCTGTTCTGACTGACAGGCAAGGAGGAGGGTCACATCGCAGCAGAAGATCTGAACTGGGCTCCCCTCCTCTGCCCAAGGCAGGAGAGCCGAGGCCCAGGGTGATATCAGCATCACCTCCACTGTTACACCACCTCCACTGCACACAGAAGCATGGGCCAGCCTGTGGACCACAGATGGAGCAATCAGTCTCGGAGGCTGAGCCATTTGCATCTTCTCTCTTTCATCCACACACCCAATAAGCAGACCTCACTCCCCACCACCACCATCTTTTACAGGGAGACGATGGCTGGTATTAAGAGGGCTTCACCTGGTTGACTCATGTGGTAGATGCAGGGAAAACCAAGATAAAGTTCTGCAATTTATTACAGTAGCCCACAAACCCTTCTGATCCAGCGTATCATCCCAGCCCACCTCGGTTGCCACCAGTGCAGCCTAACCCACTTCAAAGTCACTTTAAAACACCTTCATAGATGTCTTAAAAGAAAACAGCTCAGGTCAGCACCCGGGTCCCACACCCTTCTGCATGAAGTCGTATTTTGATAGATGTGGCCCCTTCTGCAGACAGCACTGCTTGCTGTTTAATCCATGAAAAATGTGACATGAGAAAAGCCCCACTGCTGTGTTCGAGGTAGGAAGGAGAGCTTTCCTGTTGAAATGTCCTGTTTCACCAACCTTGAACCCCAATGTACACTGAACGGTGTGGCAGAGGCCAGAATTGCCGTGCATTAGATACAGTGGAAGTTTCTTTCTCCCTCGCAGAAGAGCCTGGGCATACACAGTCCACGACCGACGTGGCACAGGGGCTGGGCTCCTTCCCCCGAATTCCTGACCACCCTTGTCACATGGCCAAGATGGCTCATTACCAAGCCTTCGTTCCATCCGAAGGAGGCAGCAAAGGGAGAAGAGCATGACATCCCCCCCACCATGGAAACCATGCTACACACATCCTCCCAGCCAGACCTTAGTCACAAGGGAGGCAGATACTCATTTTCTAGGGCTGCCACAACAAAACACCACAGCCGGCAAGGCTTAAACAACAGAAATGTATCTTCTCACAGTTCTGGAGGATAGAAGTCCAAGATCAAGGTGTCTGCAGGTTTGGTTTCTCTTCAGCTTGCAGGTGGCTGTCTTCTCCCTGTGTCCTCACATGGTCTTTCCTCTGTGTGCATCCCTGGGGCCTCTTTGTGTCCAAATTTCCTCCTCTTATAAGGACACCAGTCTGACTGGATTATGGCCCACTCAGCCTATTTTTACAGCCTGAATCACCTCTTTAAAGACCTTATCTCCAAATACAGTCACATTCAGAGGTACTGGGGGAAGGATGTCAATATATGAATTTGGGAGAGATACATTCAGCCCATAACAGCAGGTAATGTAGTCTTGATCCTGGGGAGCCATGTCCCTGCTAAAAATCAGGGGGTGGCTATTGATAGGAAGGCGAAGATGTATTGGGGGGCCAGTTAGCCATCTTTGCCCCAGGCATGTCCTCTCCCAGTTCATGGCATCCATGGCGCATAGCATCTGGCACCAAGGATGTACTCAAATATTTGAAAAACTAAAGATAGAGAAAGGAAATGAAATTCATGACAGTGCTGGAGACCTCATGCTCAGGGGCTCGGTTTGTCTCAGGGATGGTTTTCCTTCGCTGGGCTGTGTTGAATAAAGAGCACACAGCTGGTCCATCTCTGGGTTCTGCAGAGGTGATGCTCAGAGTGTGACCTGAGAGTGGGCAGGAGAGCACCCAGGAGCTCCAAAAGGAGGTGGAACACCCACAAGAGCATGTCTTTTTGTCTGTTTCCTTCCCTGCTGTATCTCTAGCATGTAGAACAGTGCCCAGCCCACAGCAGGTGTTCAGTAAACTGAATGAATGCATAAAAGGAAATCCACAGGAGGGAACTGCATGCAGGTTCAGGACCACATTGATGGGAAACCATTACAAACAGCCCCTGACCCTTAATCCCATCATGTTGCTCTTTCTCACGTGCTCAGTCATCTATATTCCATCATTTAGTGAACAAACACATGGATACCGAAGGGGAAAGTGGGGGTGGGATGAACTGGGAGATTGGGATTGACATATATACACTACTATATATAAAATAGATAACTAATGAGAACCTACTGTATAGCACAGGGAACTCTGCTCAATGCTCTGTGGTGACCTAAATGGGAAGGAAATCCAAAAAAGAGGGGATATATGTATAGGTATAGCTGATTCACTTTGCTATACAGTAGAAACTAACACAACATTGTAAAGCAACTATACTCCAATAAAAAAAATTTTTAATAATAATAAAATAAAATGACCACTGCTGGGAGCAGGACCCACCTTCCTAATTAGAAAAGAGGGTAAGAAATAAGGGAAGGAAAAGGGTAATGCCAACCAGACCCAGTGTTCTGACTGAGACCCACCTTTTAAGTGGGTGTGCTCTGAAAATACCTGTAGGTTTTTTAAAGGTTGGTCCAACTTCCTGGGGGAGCAGTTTGCCTGGTGGTCAAGGAGCATGGATTCTCAGCACTAGCACTTTGTAAATGTCTGAACATTTAGGCACTACTGAACAATGCTACACCTCAGTTTCCTCCCTGAACGGGAGTATCACAGCCCATACCACAGAGGGTGTGAATGAAACCATACACAGAGGCACTTTTGCATGGTACCTGGCACAGAGTAGGTCCTCTGGAAATGCTAGAAACACTTCCATCTGTCAGCTGCCTGTCCCTGGTTATTCCAATTGTCCTTATCGACCTCATAAGGAAAAAGAGGGCTGAAGGATAGATGGAAACTATAGTTGTTCATTTAAAACTTTAGCCCCAGGCTTCCCTGGTGGCACAGTGGTTGAGAGTCGCCTGCCGATGCAGGGGACACGGGTTCGTGCCCCGGTCCGGGAAGATCCCACGTGCCGCGGAGCGGCTGGGCCCGTGAGCCGTGGCCGCTGGGCCTG